>NC_070603.1:64609741-64912771 GCF_027172205.1 Podarcis raffonei | reverse complement strand
ATTCTGTAGTTGACCTTTATAATGTTTTATTTTGAAATAAGATAATACAGTGGTACCTCAGGTTACATACGCTTCAGGTTACATACGCTTCAGGTTACAGACTCTGCCAACCCAGAAATAGTACCTCAGGTTAAGAACTTTGCTTCAGGATGTGAACAGAAATTGTGCTCCAGCGGCGCGGCAGCAGCAGGAGGCCCCATTAGCTAAAGTGGTGCTTCAGGTTAAGAACAGTTTCAGGTTACGTACAGACCTCCGGAACGAATTAAGTACTTAACCCGAGGTACCACTGTATTTTTTGAGGGACGCGGGTGGCGCTGTGGGTAAAACCTCAGTGCCTAGGACTTGCTGATCGTAAGGTCGGCGGTTCGAATCCCCGCGGCTGAGTGAGCTCCCGTCGTTCGGTCCCAGCTCCTGTCCACCTAGCAGTTCGAAAGCACCCCTAAGTGGATGCAGATAAATAGGTACCGCTTTATAGTGGGAAGTTAAATTGTGTTTCCATGTGCGGCACTGGTGGTGGCTCACCAGTTGCAGCTTCGTCACGCTGGCCACGTGACCCGGAAGTGTCTTCGGACGTCGCCGGCTCCCGGCCTCTTGAGCGAGATGAGCGCGCAACCCTAGAGTCGGTCACGACTGGCCCGTACGGGCAGGGGTACCTTTACCTTTACCACTGTATTTTAGTTTTCTCTTATTTATGTTACTACTTTATATTTGACTTTCTTAAGTAATGTTTTATTCTAGATTGTTTTAGTTGATGTTTTAATGAACTATAAACTATATAAACTATAAACTGATTTGAGATTTTCTTTCCTTATAAATATAAAGCAGTATAGAAATGAAATGAATAATAATAATAAATAATAATTAGAAACTCTTTGTTTTCTGAAGAGTTTCCCTGCTCTCTACATTTGTCAATGTTTGTGGGCTTTTCAGAAAACAAAATATTTGTGGATGCAAATATATTAAAATGAGTATAGAAGTTATATTGCCCATCACAGAGGTAGATAAATATTTTTTAAAGAAAATAGCATGCCTTAACAATTTAAACTTGCCAAAAAAGGAAGGGGAGGCCTCAAATGGATGCTCAAAGTAGCACATTTATCGTACACTGTCATATTCACAAACATTTTAATGTGTCACTTTCTTCAGGAGCAGGAATAATTTATTACACTCTTGCTGTAGCAATACAGCTTGAATTTCTCAGAAACTCAGTATGATTTCTGTGTTCCATATAGGAAGCCTCTTGGGGCGCGTGTGGACCTTGCATATTTTGAAAACCAGAACATTCCAGCAGCAGTTAGTGTGAAAAGAAAGTAATAACAAATGCAAGAGCTTGTGACTTGATATCCTGAGGATATTAGATATAAATCAGGTACATAAGCACTGCTTATGAATAATGCTGAGACGTGCAAAAACAAATTATATTGATACTGGGAAAGGATATTGTGGATCAAGGAGCAGCAGAATTGCTTACGTTACCCACCTGTCATGTTCCATCCTCATCATGCCTTGGACAGAATGCCAAATAAAGTATCTGACAGGCAGGACACAGGAATGCCAGCAACAGTGTGAGAGAGCTGATTCCAATCTCACATCCAGAAAAACTGGAAATAATATGGCACCATAAATCTTCAGAATTAATAACTGATCATGTCCAAACTGTTACAGATTTCTTTCAAACATTTCTGAAGCTTAGAAATAGAGTGAGTTGTAAATCTAAATAAGTCAAAGATTTGCATTCATTGTTCAACGTTAAGTGGAATGTTGGAACATTGAGGGGTATGCAAATCTGTGATGTGATCACATTTGAAACTGTGTACAGTTCTGGTTGACTCACCTCAGAAAGGACCTTGTGTGGGATGTAATCCACTGGGAGCAGTCAAATACAATATTCCTTGTTTTCCTAGAGTGGACATGCAAGGGGATGTTGGTCCAGCCAGTCGAAACTCCCTGTTTCCTCCTGGGCTGGAGCATCCTTCCTTGCATGTGACTAGAGGTGAGCATGACCTTACCTGTCCAGGTAACAAAAGGACAGGTCACACAGCACTCTCCCTGTCTTCGACTTCCTTCTTCATTTGACCAGCTTTTTAGCTAGGAATGCTATGCTAGTTTCTCAGCTAGCATAAGTACTGGGTTTATTCCCCCATATGGGGTAGATCCACATGTACATATGTGTAACTATGTCTGCCTTCAGGAATCCAACTGTGAACTGATGTGAGTAAACTTCTTTTATTGACTCTGAATAAGATTGTCATGTCTTTATTCATTTTAAGAGGGATTAAAGGGAATTTACCAGGAATATACAATTCAATCTGACACAGACTGAATTGTATAATAGTGAGAGGCTTACACAAGCCTGCAACCAGCTATGCATGTGCTGTGCATGTCACAAAGGGGAATGTAACTCTGCTACATAAAGAAACTTGCTAGCGCAAGTTAGGAAGGATATTAATAAACAATATATCCTCTCCTGCCACCCTGAACATTCCCACACATTGTAGAGTAGCAAAACTTTCAGAAAAGGACCACCCAAATCATTAAGGGGAGCAACTCCCCTGCGTGAAAAGGTTACAGCGAGTAAGAGGCAACATGATTGTTGTTGTTGTTTAGTTGTTTAGTCATGTCCGACTCTTCATGACTCTTCATGGACCAGAGCACACCAGGCCCCCTGTCTTCCACTGCCTCCCACAGTTTGGTCAAACTCATGCTGGTAGCTTTGAGAACACTGTCCAACCATCTCGTCCTATGTCGTCCCCTTCTCCTTGTGCCCTCCATCTTTCCCAGCATCAGGGTCTTTTCCAGGGAGTCTTCTCTTCTCATGAGGTGGCCAAAGTATTGGAGTCTCAGCTTCAGGATCTCTCCTTCCAGTGAGCACTCAGGGCTGATTTCCTTAAGAATGGATAGGTTTGATCTTCTTGCAGTCCATGTACGGCATGGAGTTTTTCTCCCTCTCTTCATAACACCAGGACTTGTGCACATCCTTTGAAGCAGAATGTGACTTTTCTCGAAGCAGTTTGAAAGCACGTCAAAGTGCAAGTAGGTAAATAAGTACCGCTCTGGCAGGAAGGTAAACAGCATTTCCATGCGCTGCTCTGGTTCGCCAGAAGCGGCTTAGTCATGCTGGCTACATGACCCGGAAGCTGTACGCCGGCTCCCTCAGCCAATAAAGCGAGATGAGCACCGCAACCCCAGAGTCGGTCACAACTGGACCTAATGGTCAGGTGTATGTATGTATGTATGTATGTATGTATGTACATGGGCCATTGGCCTAATCCAACAGGGCTTTTTATGTTCTTGTGAAACTTGATATACAGTAAATCCTGTTTTGGATGGAGTTGATTGATTGACTGACTGATTGATTGATTTTATATGCCACCCTATACCCAGAGGTGTGTGTGTGTGTGTGTGTGTGTGTGTGCGCTTTCCCTTTCAAATCCAGCACAATGTTTGGCCATACAAATGACTCAGTGACCAGCAGTCTGCTTTTTTCAGCTTAGGCTGATATGTTACCTGCACCATTTCCTAGAGATAAATGACCTGGTCACAGAAGTTTATGACCTGGTGACATTCAGACTAGACTGCCGTAATGTGCCCTGTGTGGACTTGCTTTTCGAAGGGTGCCTTAAAATTGTGATTTATTACCATTACAAAAACAGTTGTGTCCAGAATATTAACCAGGAGGCTGCCAGAATATTAACAGGGCAGGCTTCTCACAACAGGTTTAGGGGGTTCCCTGAGGTATTTGCTCTGCATTGGGGGTGGGGACTGTGACTCTAATAGGGAATTTCCTCCCAATGTACATAGCATCTTCAGGACCCCAGCAGAGAACGAAAGGCTTACCTACCTTCTTCATGTTTGTTTTCCTTGCCGAACCATACAGGGATCCCCACAATCAGCGCTTTTTTCTGGGGCTACTCAAGGGTATTCAGTACCTGCATTCCCCACCCCATGTTAAAAATGTGGCAGTTCCTGTAACATCTTTACGGTAAGCACTGTCCATAATTATCATCTCCAGGAAGATAGATCAGTGGCAAAACATCTGCTTTACATGCAGAAAGTCTCTGATTTAATCCTTAGCATTCCCAGGTAGGTCTGGGACTGCCCCCTGCCTGAAACCATGGAGAGCAACTACAAGTCGCTGTGGACAGTTCTGAGCTGGATGGATCAGTGGTCAGACTCGATATAAGGGAGCTTCTTTTGTTCCCCAGCAGCTGGTGCTATTTATATTGTTTGAAACCTGCACATTAAATACAAAGATGCATTTAATACCATGCATATATAGTCCTTTAAGAGGTACCCTTCCAGTGGGTTTCGGAGATCCATTCATATTGTTGTTCAGTCTATAACCTATTTGCTACTAACAGATTTGCTGATGCCTCTGCAGAGCTTCTAATCGTATTATGAGTTCCAAGAGTCCATGTGAAGATAAAGTACTTTCGTTGTTGCTTATAGAATTTCAAGGGCTTTGCATGGTGTCCTCCTTTACGAAGGTTACATACACATTTTTCAGTCTCACCCCACTATGCACTTCACTTGAGATATACATGCTCTGCTCTCATGTCTTGCTGCAATAATAATTTTTTATCATTAAGATCTTGTTGAAAATGTGTGACTTGCACAAAAATGACAGCATTTGAAAAGCTGCAGTGTGCTTTAATGGTGCTAAATAAAGGTCTCCCACAATTTTGTTACATGCTCATTGAAAACCAGAATGCAAGACCTAATCTCCTTTTACATATGTAACAAGCAACATTCATTTCTAAATGGAAGTGGGTTCTTGGAAAGGGAGGTGAACAGTCAAGGATGTCAAGTTAGAATTTTTCTAAAAGAAGAAAAATAGACCTTGGCTGTGTAACATCTGGACATTTCAACAAGGGCCTAATTTGGACACTGGTTTCTGAATTAACTGTCCTTATACAGGGGCCTTCTCACAAGGAGCATTGTTCACAGACCTTAGGAGGGAAATTTCAGATAATAATGTCAGTTAATTTCCCTCCGTCTTCCTGCATGACCACAGCATCAACTTCTGCTAAAAGGAAGCAGTCAGATGAGGGAAGACGTGACAGTGCTTTTGGATGCAATGAGAACATTATTAACTATCATTGCTTATTGCTTATTTAATTTCAGATAAATATTTCCTATTGATTCCCCCCACCCCCTCTTTTTAAAGGACATTTGGCTCAGCACTTCTTGGAATCTAGAAGAAGAAGAAATTAAAATGAGAACAAATCTATCGAAAGGCACACTGGTGCATATGTTTAGGTCTTGAGCTTTCCCCATCGCTGTTGTGTTCTCTACAAAAGCAGTGGTGTAGCATCTGCCTTGCATTAAAAAAGTTCCAGGTTCAATCCCCATCAATTCCAGACAGGGCTGGGAGAGACTGCTGTCTAAAATCCTGTAGAGTCATTGCCCATCAGTGTAGGCGATACTGAGCTAGCTGGACCAGTGGTCTGAATTAATATAAGGCAGCTTCCTATGTTCCTAACTTATCCATGGGGCATTTTAATTCACTTCATTTGCCTTTGATATATGTTTGGGGACATTCTGATTGCCATGAGGCTGGTCTCACCATCCCTCTGGAAATCAAGTTGGATGTAACCAGTATTATTATTTTTTCTGGGGTGAAAAAGCAACCGGTTATTTAAGCAAGGCATCAGACAAGAGTAAGTAAGCACTGCTAAACTCAATAAGACTTACTTCTGAGTAGACACATGCAGGACTTGTCTTGGTGTATTGCATGCACAATTGGGTTAAATTGGTGTCATTCCCATTTAAAAGCAGCTGAGCTGAGCTGTACATTGTTTGCTATTACAAAGCCAATTTGGTTTGCTGTTCTGAAGTTGGTACACTTGAGCAATAGCTTTTCTCATCAAGTTACCAGCTTCCCATGCAGGCCCAACCATATTATTTGCAAACCTGTTGTTTGCCCAGGACACTTATCGGCAACAGAAAACACTCAATTTTCACCTCAGGAGTGAGAGAAAACAGCTCTTTACAGTACTTGTATAAATGCAAGTGTATTTGTCCTATGATCTTGGACGTAAAGAATGGGTGAGAAAGGCACTGCTCAGAAAAAGAAAAGAAAAGCATGCTAGTCCATCATTATGTTCAGGCTTTCCAGGAGGTGTGTTGCAATTCCAGGGGATCAAAGCAGCTGCCTCTGCCCCATTAGCCAACCACAGGACCAGCATGAGATACAACCCTGTGTCTAATTTCATTAGTACTTTAGTATGTGCATCAGCAAGTTTGATGTATGTTGGTGTAATCTGGATAAATTGATGAAATTCCGCTATGCCGACATGTCTTGAGCAGCCCATTCCCCATGCCCGGATTCTGTTTAGAGAAAGATCCAGCTGCACAGGGTGGTTAGAAATGGTCCAAGACTAAATGCCTCCCCTCCCTTTCTCTAAGGAATGTGTCTATGTGCAGTGGTGGGTATAAAGCCAAGGGTGCACTCACAGCAGGAGTGTGAGATATTCTGGGAGTGTAGTACAAGGTATCAGCAGTGACACTGAAAGTTACATGCTATATGGTAAAGTATAGCATGGTGAGCTAGAATGGTAAACTGCTAGTGGATTTCTCTGTATACTTGTACCTTTACAAGGTATACTTTTAAGACCAAAATAAGTCTATTATAGTCAATTATATTATGATGGGCCAGCACCTCTTTAAAATTTGTATAACTAGTGTGGTTATACTTGAGCTCCCGTTGAGCTCTCGTTGCTCTGTCCCAGCTCCTGCCAACCTAGCAGTTCAAAAGCATTCTAGTGCAAATTGATAAATAGGTACTGCTGCAGCAGGAATGTAAATGGCATTTCCGTGCTCTCTGGTTTCCATCACGGTGTTCCATTGTGCCAGAAGCTGTTTAGTCATGCTGGTCACATGACCTGGAAAGTTGTCTGTGGACAAACGCTGGCTCTGTTGGCCTGAAAACGAATGAGCCCTGGAACTCCATAGTCGCCTTTGACTGGACTTAAAGCATCCAGGGGTCCTTTGCCTATTTTTTTTTTTAACCTTACTCTCACAGTTGCATGTTAAGAGGCATATTCAGTTGAATGTTTAGACACTACAAGGAAACACAAAGAAGAAGCAAGTCCACCAATTTGTGAAGTTGAAAAATTCTATTACCCACCCACCTCCCACACGCAATTTAGCTTGTAATATAGAACACTGTTCTGCACTATTTAAAGTTTGGGGTCCAGTTTAACGAATAATTCCAGCAAGTTCACCCGGTTCTTTTCTTCTAATCTGATGTTTAAAACACACACACACCATATACACCGAGATTTGATCTGATTGATATGCAGCCCATCTTTCCCCAGCTATTTCTCTTTAATGAGAGGGAAAAAATTCAAGTAGTGGAATCGTATACTTGCAATTCTCATATGGGCAGCAGATTTATAATTCAATTCTCTGTTTTGACAATGACTATTTATTTGAATATGAAATGAAGACATGAAAAGCTTCCACAATCATGGTTTCATGGCCCCAAAACCGAATTCTTCCCTGGGCTTTATAGATGTGCTTGAGGGCTCTTGGGCATATTTGGCATTCTAAGGATGTGGTTACCAGTCACAAAATGACTGCCATGCAGGGTGGGGAGGGGGTCATAGCGCAAAATAGGTGCCATATCTAAAGAGCAGGAAAAGAACCAGGACTGCAGAGTTGCATAAATATGGAAAACAAGTTTAAAAAACCAACCAACCAGGAAAACTATGAAATATGTAAGCCACCAAACATTTTCTAGGAATATCCTGTTTCAAACATGGCTGAGCCTGAGTCTGTATCAGTGCTTCCTTCCATATGAAACCCACTCCACACAGCATTACAATCTGCCAATGAAACCCTGTTCCAAGAACCATCACGTGTGGAATGCCAGACTAGCTTCAAGGGGCAGAACTTTTGCTGTGGTGGACCCTGTCATTTTGAGCTCCTTCTCTCTGGACATTTGGCTGACACAGTCTCTTCTCTCTTCCCAGAGAGGAGTGAAAATAAATAATATCTCTGTGCCTTCAGTAGTTAGGGTAAGCAAGATTTGGTTCCGTTGCTCCTGTTTTGCATTTACTCACATTTTTTTTTTGTTTCAATTATTCTGCTGTTCCAACTCTCAAGTTAGACTGTGGGGCTATTCATTTTCAGATATATTTCTAGATTTGAATTGTTCAGGCTACAAATAGCCATTGGAGCTGAAATGAGATCAGTAAGTATAGTAAGCAACTAAATAAGTAAAGGAAGTAAGAGAAAGCGTTGGAGTGGGGTATGGGTGTTTCAAAATGTAAGCATCACCACTGCTTCTGCCAGCAATGAGGTTTCCAAGCTAGTCACTTTGGAAAATGTTCAAATGTGGGTTTGTTTTTTGCCCAGCCCCATCTCAAAAATAGGCTGTCAAGATGTTTCCATAGATGCTGCTTCCTTCACATTTGTTTTGATTCTAGGCTGACAACTGGATGACCGGCTGCAAGCATTGATTGGGGGGGAGGGACCAACTTTGGCCCACAGGCATCCAATTGGTGACTGTTAACACTAGTAAATTCTGCTGGGCTCACTCCCCAAACACCTGTACATACAGAAGAAAAAAAATCAACAGGATTGCTGGTGTACCTGGTTGACAGGTAAGAAAAATGGGCACATTGATTTGCACATGCCGTGATAGCAGAAAAGGCCAGATAAAGAAGCCTAGAGGCAAGTAGGTAAACTGAGCAATGCCAGGAGGTGAAGAACAGTCAAAACATCAAGGGGCCATGGAGTACACGTGGGAGAACACACAAGAGAATAAGATTCCATAATTTTGGTTTTGCTTGTATGCATGGGGAGCTGTCAGATGCCTTATTCTTCTGAACACCAGTTGTTGGGAACCACAGGGGGCGGGTGAGTGCTCCTCCTGTGAGGAGCCGGCCCAGATGGTTCACCTGCCTGGTCCAGCAGGTTCTTCTTACATTCTTAACAATGTTAAGAGAAAGTCAGATAGGCTCACTTCACAAAAAGGAGTGTTGACGCTTGGGCTTTCATGCAGTTCTGCGACTTCTGGTAATCATCTGGAATACATGATTTATACAAAGATGCTCCAATGTCTGCAGTAGCCAGATGAGGTTGTACAGTGATTAGGTGCTGCTGTTGATGAGAGCCTGGATGCTTCCTCCTCAAATCATGTGCTTTGACATTGACAAATGCATTTATTCTCTTTGTTTAATCTGCACTTGTTTTCTCATCTGACAGTTCCATTAGAAATTCTCTGTTGGCTTCTGTGCCATGGGCAGATATATGGCACCAGATGGTCTGAAAGCACCTGGTATGGAATGGCTACTCACCAAAAATAAATAAATAAATAATGTTGTGTTTATGGGTGTGTTGTTGTTTTTCTAATATTGGAAGGAATAACAGCCCTCATGATTCAAACTTCTATAAACCAAGCTTAGCCTAAGTGAGATGGGGGGGCGGGGACTATTTTGCCTTGTGGACATTTTGTTTCACACCTGCTCATTGTCGGGTTTATATATTCCTTGCAGCCAACATAATAATTATTATGTTGTGAAAATTCCCTGTGATCTTTGGCTGAAGTAATACAGTGGTACTTTGGTTCCCAAAAAACTTAGTTGTCAAACAAATGGCTCCCAAACGCCGCAAACCCAGAAGTTAGTGTTCCGGTTTGTGAACGTTTTTCAGAAGCTGAATGTCTGGCGCGGCTTCTGTGGCTTCTGATTGAGTGCAGGAAGCTCCTGCAGCCAATCGGAAGCTGCACCTTCGTTTTGAAATGGTTTCGGGAGTCGAATGGACTCCCGGAATGGATTAAGTTCAAGAACCAAGGTACCACTGTGATAATAATAATACAATCATCATCAAATGGGTGTTTCTGACTGGAATGTACTGCTAGTTTGATCTGATGTTACAACACTGAGCAGCCTCACACTTCATTTTGTATTTTGTAACATTGATGGAGAAGTTTAATGGGGGTTCCTAGACTGGAGATACCTCTCCCACAGCTCTGCAATCAAATCCTCTAATTCTGTGGGATTTGCCATCCAGTGCATGTGAGCTGTGTGGAACCAGGAACATCTTTCCTTGGCCTGGAATTTGGTTTTGGTTGCCAACAGCACCCAGAAGGGTTCTTTTCGCTTTCACTCTTTCTGTCAGGCTGGCTGGAATGGCCAATGGGACAGATTGTTTCTGGGGAAAAGAGAAAACTATACTTGATCAGCTCTGTGTGCAAAGCCTTAGAAACTTTTCTTTCCTGTTTCAACTGTAAAGTCAGGGTACTGGCATTCGGTGTTGGAAAACTAGCCCCCTCGGGAGAGGCTGGCCCGTCTCCCCGGCTCCCGGGGCTTGTTTGCCGGTGATCTACCCTGGCTGGCTTCCCCGCAGTCCAGGAAGATCTTGATAGGCGACATCTCCCTGCATGGAAGATGCACACCCCCTTCCTCCTGCATACCAGCAGGAGAAAGAAGAAAGTCAGAAAGTCTGTTTTATCTACGGTTTATTTCTGACTGTGCAACTGTACAAAACATGTCTGTTCACTCAGACTTCTCTCCGAGCAAGTGCAAAAGACTTCCTTCACAAGAACAACAGGAAGGTCTCATATTACACAAAGAACAAATCCCTGTGAATTCCCTGTAGCTTCCGGTCTCACGGTCAGCTCCACCATGTGATGTAAACATTGAGCTGCTTGTTTGCAGCTGCGTAGGACTCATATCCCAACATTCTGATGTTTACCTGAAAATCATTTAAACACACAACTCAAGGGAATATCAACAAAACCATCAGATCCTATACATACACTTAATCAGAGGTGTTCATACTTTATGATAAACACTTATTATCAATGATAAACATAATGCATAACAATATTTCAGTATTTCCTCATGTGGCCTATAAGACACCCGAGCGTGATTATGAACCAAAATCAGGAATATTATAAATGTCACCAGGAATAAAGCTACAAGTTCCATTTTCTTTATTATTTTCGTTTGGAGGATAAAAATGCAATCACTGAAAAACATACATCTTTTTAGTTAGAAGTTATAAAAGAAAATTCACGCAACAGCCAGGAACCGTGTCAGAAAACCAAGAGCAGCAGTATGTTTGGCTCTCCTATTTCCTAAAAGCAAAAGGACAGAATCAATTTTAGATATAGAAAAAGGGCATCAATGAGGAACCAATAAACATAGAAAGATCCTCAGAAATAAGAAAATCCCTCTACCCCATATTTTGTCACACGGAATGGTACAATATCACAGGAGATAAAC
Organism: Podarcis raffonei; assembly: GCF_027172205.1. NCBI lineage: Eukaryota > Metazoa > Chordata > Lepidosauria > Squamata > Lacertidae > Podarcis > Podarcis raffonei. The sequence goes on along the minus strand of NC_070603.1, from coordinate 64,901,534 downwards.
AAAGACAAACAATTCTCCAGTCAGGGTGTAGGCATAGATAGGAGTGATGAGCTCAGCAACTTGCAATATTTGGGGGGATACAAATGTACTGGATTGGACTTTTAACTAATATTTTTCTGTTCCCGGGCAAGTTGCTACACAAGCATTGCTTTCCTGCAATGAAGATTCAAGAACATCACACAGTTCTACTAAGAGGGTGTTTCCTTGGAACAGTCAGGTTTCTGATCTGTAATAAGCAGGGGAAAAAATGTTAGAGCCAAATTCTGAGGAAAATATTTTTTATATAAAAGCCCCATTAAATGACAATATCCAAATTTTACAACAACTGTCTTCCCAACAGGTGTATAAAAGCTTCTTCTTATAATGGAAGCCATTTTCATAAATTAAAGAATCCTAAGCAGATTGCCAGGTGAATGATGAACTGATGAATTATCCATCCATTTCCTCTTCGAATATAGTCAACAGGTAGCTCAATAATGGCTCATTATAGCCTTTTAAGGATTCTTTTACATTTGGGCCCGTTTTCACTGAAGAATGGTGAGAGCAAATTATTTGACAGCTAACATTTTAATGTCCCGATCACTTATAATAAATGCAGATGTTATTGTCCTTCTTTCAGAAATTTAGTCACTGTCTATTGTCAAATGTTAATCCTAGCCAGTATAGAGTAAATGAACAGCAAAAGTTTCCCTGTCAGCCTTCCAACAAGAATACCAACAGAACAGCATTTCTTTTTTACAAATTTATGTAAAAATAAAATTAAAAAATCAGGCAGGTTATGAAGAAAACAAATACTCTGGGCAGTCACCCCACTTTCTGCTCTCTCAGCCTTTGAGCTTAACAGGTTATAAATTATTTTTGAGAGATACAGTTTTATGAAATTATTTTCTCCATCATCATTATACTTGAAGACTCTGTTATCTTATCACTATAGCTGTCTTTAAAAAAAATACTGTTTTAAAAATCTAGGGTCTTAAATCATATTAGCTCCATGAAATGAAGCGCGCAAGGCATTCCCAAACAGGTTAGAATATTCACTTCGGCTACGCTTGCTGTTCTCCATTCTCTGAAATGCTCCAATCAAAATGCCTAAATTTTCTGTGACACATTTTTCCTTCCCACCATATTTTATTTAATTAGTTTTTGGTTGGTCTCTTGCGACTGAAAGAACTTTGGAAGCACAGGATTCCTTGCATCTCGTTTATGATATTCACGGTCTGAACTTTTCAGTTGCTTTTGTAATCCAATGATTACAAATGCAGAAGCATTTGTCTGAACTTCTAATAAATGCCAAGCTTCTTTTTGATTGCCAAAACCTGTCAGAAAGTGTACCCAGATTTTTGTCTCTGCTAAACACATGCATCTCTCCCCCTGTAGTGGGGCAGGGGGAGAGAGACCATTCTGATTTTTAACAGAATACCTAAGCTGATATCCAGGAGCAGTGATGTCTCTAAAGGTCATTATTATCTGGCTCAGAAAAAGAATTTGCCCAGCTCATAATGCTCTCAGAAGCATTCTGAATCAAGTTCCTTTCCCTTGAGGAATTGCTCTCTGGCTTTCAATGTAAAATGTTTTTAGCTTAGCAGATCAGGCATTAATTAGATCAGGCACTATTCACTGTAGGTGAATAGGCAAAAGCTGTGTAACATCAAGCCTTTTATTCTTGGGGAAATTATTGCCGATAGCTGAGAAACTGTATGAGCCACAAAGTTTTCATTTTTAAAAATGTTAAGTCCTTGCTCTCACTGATTGCTCTAAACTACACTGCCAGACTATTTGATACAGCATCCATTTTTTCCAGCAGCCCAGAGCACAATCAGAACAAGCCAACTTATGTCACTACGGCATGGTTTAAACAAACTACAGTTCACAGAGTTTCTCCATTGGAGAGAAATGAAGTTTATTTAGCAGGAAGAGCAGAACCTTTGATCTCTTTTTTGGCATAGTGAAGAAACAGGGTGAGGGAAGCACACAAGCCTATGGGAATTAGTATTCATATAGAATGGGTCCACTTCCTGGTGGGGCCAGGTTGTGGTCCGGCCACCTAGCCACTTCCCACAGTGTTGGGGCGGAACGGTATCCCGCATCGCGCTGGGGGAGACACCGGCCATGTCAGGTTGCCAGATGGCCAATCAGGTTGCTTGGTGGGGACAATTTAAGCCTTGGCACGGTTCTGAGGCAGCCTCGCACCACTTGGTTTCCGCCTACCTCGTAGCAATCATCACAACTTTGTAAGGTTTGGCGGTTAGGCATTGGAATAGCGGTGTGTGGGGGAGGGGAGGTGTGGCCACTACCTGCCCCTCCATGCCCCGTTAAAGGAATCCGGGGGTGTGGTTTTTGTCTGAAGCCTGGGGAGTGGCTAGGGCCATGCCACGACCCCAGCAGGAACCCAGGGGGGCTCGAGTTGATCCACATCATCGGGGCTCCCCCTACTGGAGGTTTACCCTTACCAGACTTCCTGCAAGGCAGGCAGGAGTCAGATATAGTCTGTTGATGCCAGTGCCTAAGCCAATACTGCTCACATTCTGTAACCAATAAAGCTGTGGCCTAAATTTTGCCCATTAACATTTAAGCTAAAATTATGTGTCCTTGTGCCTTTATTCTCCTGGGGGTGGCTTGGGGGGCCTTGACACGCAACAGAAAACCATGGATTATTGTTAAACAAAACAGAACTAATCATATGAAACTGCTTGGAGTTATTCTGATGCATGCCTATCTTAATGCTCATTTCCATTACCCAAACCACCTGACAAAAAAATGACAGTCCTAAACCAATTTGAAATACTCCCCACAAAATGTTCTGCATACCAATCACTTTGGAAAGCAACTTTCTAATCTACCTTGTTAGTTGGTGGGGTGTTTTTGTTTGCTTTGCTTAGAATTGGATTTTTTTAAAAAAATGAGCAACATTTATTCCCTTTGGTCAGAGATGAACTGAAGGTATGAGATCCCACACTCTGGATCACCAGGTCTCAGAACTATCCTCAAGGATAATGTTGTTGCTGTTATAAAAAATTGACACCGCATTATATGCAGCATGCAATTCTTGCCATTTTGCTGATTGCCTTAAAATACATTCCAGAGTTTCTACTTCCCCAGATCTGCACTGATATAGTGCTCTCATGTGGTGAATTTCCACCTCCAGGTGTGCACTGGTGTTATGTTAATACCGTTGAAACTGACTGATGCAGAGGACTGCTCTCTGCATAGATCTCTACAATGAAAAGCCAACCTATTGCCATGGTTTATTCCTCTTTGCTTAACGTTGAACACTCAAATCTATAATGGGAATAAACCTATAAACTGCAGTGTTTTAACACCACCACGCCAACTTACAGCCAAAATAATTCACTTTAACAAAACTTCTGATTGCAGCACACAGCCTGCACCCCCTCCCACAGGGACTCTTAGCCTCTAACAAGGTGAAGAATTTTACAGGTGACCTTACACCAAAGCTTTCAGATTCAATGCTCCAGTCTTCTTATCTTCTTTCCCTTCACCTTTACTCCCAGCTCAGTGACTGTAACTGTCAGGAAAGCAAAGACCAGCTCGATCAACATGTCATTTGATTCACGTAGCCAGCCAATGAGTATCTGGGAGAAGGGAGGAGCTTGCTATCGAAGGGACTCTTCACAAGTGAACAGTTAAAATAGCCAAGGCAGACATATACACATATCTGTCTTTACATATACACACACACACTTCTTTTCTCTCAGTGCCTTTATGCTTTTGAGTCTGAAAGGACATTCTCTCTCTCTCTCTCTCTCCTCCCCCCAGCACCTTCTCCCCATAATTTCTCTCTTTCTCTCTATTGCTCTATCTCTCTGTTCTCTTCTGTCCCATTTTTACTTGTAAAAGTGAGCCATCTGAAACAAGAAAATCTTGGACAATCTAGGTCAGACTGGAGCCGGGAAAGAGATTCTTCATCCACTATACCCGCAATGGATTGGATCACAAACATATCTTCAGGTATCTACCAAACAGAGGATGAAGTGGAGCCACTGATTAGAAGATACCTAAACAGCACTGAGGACTACCTTACCTTTTTATATGGACCCAGACGGAGCCATTTGTTCCTGCCTATGACTTGGATATATGCTTCGATTTTCCTAGTTGGAGTGTCAGGCAACCTTTTAGTGTGCCTGGTGATTCTCAGGCACCGCAACATGAAAACGCCCACTAACTATTATCTCTTCAGCCTTGCCATTTCCGACCTGCTGGTCCTGCTCTGTGGGATGCCCTTGGAAGTCTACGAAATGTGGAGCAACTACCCCTTCTTGTTTGGATTGGCTGGGTGCTATTTCAAGACGGCTCTCTTTGAGACAGTGTGCTTCGCCTCCATCCTGAACGTCACCACAGTCAGCATAGAGCGGTACGTGGCCATCATGCACCCCTTCCGAGCCAAGCTGAAGAGCACCAGGCGGCGCGCTTTGAGGATCATCATTGCCCTGTGGCTCCTGTCTGTCCTCTTCTCTCTTCCCAACACCAGCACCCATGGCATCGTACTGCAGTATTTCCCAAATCACACAGAAGTCCCTGGCTCAGCAACGTGTGCTGTGGTTCAGCCCATGTGGATCTACAACTGTATCATCCAGTTAAGCTCCTTCCTCTTTTACGTGCTGCCAATGAGTGTCATCAGTGTGCTCTACTGCCTGATGGGGATGAAAGTGAGTCCTGCATCCTCTTTTTGTGTAACTTTCTTTAATGGTCCATCTCATCTTAAATCATCTCATCCTGTACTTTAAACTCTTTAAAATTGAGCCTCTACTGGCTTACCATTATCTTTCTGGCAATGCAACAGAAGTTTAGATTCTGCCATGTGGAAGTAATGCTTCGGACATTCATTTCCCATAACCATTCATTGCCCAATAATTAATGGAAACCCATTTACCCGACCTATTTATGACTTTTAAAAATAACACACATATCTTCTTCCAGCACTCTTGCAACTCCTATTTCAGCCTCACCCTTTTTCACATTTGCAAAAGGATCCACGTGTAAGTTTGCTTTTTAAATCAACATTTAGCCAGTGCATGTTGATTTAGAATAAAAGTGCCATCAGTCAAAGAATATTTAGTACTTTTCATCTTTTTCTTACAGCCTAATCTCAAACAGGTTTATTCAGAAATAAGTCCCACTGAACTCAATATTGCCTATGAATGAGATCACACAAACATACCACATAACTGTACGATACAATTTCACGTGTGCACTTTTCAAGAAGGTAGGAAGAAGAGCATCTATGGGCTAATAATAAAACAACTGGCATGGATGCTAGAAAAAGGAATACCTGAGCTGAGTAAACAAACCAGAATGGTTCTGCTAAGTTTGCATTATCAATCACGCTCCTTCTTTACTGTTTGATTATTGCCACAAAATGATTCCCTCTGCCCTCATACAGGCAGAAAGTTATTATTTCAAAGGGATCCTACAGAAATTGCTTAATCAAAACCCACCATAAGGCTGTCTTGGTGTTTTACAACAGCATCAGACACTTTTCAGATAATAATCCTTTTAAAATGAAGTCACTTCTTGTGTTACAGTAAAAACCCACTAGGTCAAACCTTACACCAAATCCACAGTTAGGAGCTTTTCGGATGATTTGAAAAGGATTTTGCTTACCATTTCAGCCTTTTATATACAGATGCTTTATTCTTTATGGCGTATGCTCTTCCATTATGATATATTCTTCTGGCTTCATTCACAAAAGGCAACAGCAGTGGAATCATTGATCTAAACCTCACCTTTTGTGTTGATGCTGGTTCTGTAAGATTAAGGTGCACGTAAGTAGGGATTAATCCTATTATGTATGAAAGTATTGTTTTCCTTGCATGTCCAGCATCAAATTCATTCTGCACAGGCTTTCATCCTGACCTGTTCTGTGTGGAACAGGAAAATATGCCATTTCATTCAGAAAGAGAAGATAACACTTTGATTGTGGACTGAGATAATCACATAGAGTGCGACGTTTCTCTCTCTCTCTCTCTCTCTCTCTCTCTCACACACACACACACACACACACACACCCCCTAGCACCATATTTGTGTCCATTATGTTCTGTTTCACAACAAGCTTCTCTCTTTCTCTCCAGTTGTGAGGATTTGAATGCAAAGAAGACAAGAGATCCTGAAACCTTAGTGGGAAAGTAGGATTTCTTTAACCTGCAAGACTCCTGAAAGCTTTAAAAGCTAGACTGAGAGTAGGGATGGTGTAGAAGTTCAGTTCAGTTTGCATTTAAGGTGAACTTAGCTGATTCACACTTTCTGAAACAATACATGAAGTGAAGCAGAAAAAAATGCACTTCTCTTAATTTTGCAATGCAGATTCTCCAGGCAAGCAATGTGCACAAAAATGCATATATCATTGAATCGTGCTCCAGGCCCCTTCCAATTCTATAATTCTACGATTCTAAATGGCATGCAAAAATGCATTATGTCACAGAAAACTGCTGTGCAGAAATGTGCATATTAGGGGAGGCTGTAAGATCTGAGGCTGCTGAACAGACTCTTGGGTTGAGGTATTGTTTGGGGGGGGGTTACTGAGGGGAGGATGGTTGCTGTTGGTTTTCTTGTATCTTTATTTTTGGATCTTGTGATTTATATGGAAATTGTTCACTTTTGTTGTATATTTTTGGTGTTTTATTTATTGTTTATGACTACTTTTGTTACGTTTGTAATTTTGTGATTGTGATTGTCAAGCCACCTTGAGCATGGTTTGAACTGTGTGTGAATTCACATGAGGATATTTGGTTAAAGCAAAAATGCAAAGTGATATGGGAATGTGGAGAACTGAACTGAAGAATGGGAAAACAAGAAACTGAAAGTGACAGATTTCCCCTTGTTGACCCAGGCTCTTCTGTGATAGTCATGTTCTAGTTGAGTTATGGAAGATTCTGACCCGAGCTACCTGATTTTACAGTTATGCCCAGGAAAAAAACAGGGAATATTTGTGCAGCTATTTGTATTCCAGGTTGGAAAAAAATGAAGTAACCTTACAGAACTTTCTTCACCCATGTCCACTAGAAGTTAGGGCTGGGGGTTTTCCCCTTTGGTGATTTGGAGAGAGCCAAGCAAAATGAGATGCTATGTGTCAGCCTGATTTTTGTTCTTTAAATAGCAGTCATGGGGACTCCAATGAATCATAGAATCATGATTGTACACAAAATAATGTGTACGAAAATGCATATACTAAGGCATCCTTAGCTAGCAGGACCAGTAGTCAGAGCTGTAGACCAACAACAGGTCGAGACCAAAGTTTGAGAAACACTGTGCTGAGGTAAAGTGTCCATAATAATGCATTTATTGGTGAATATAATGCACAAAAATGCTTTCTATGTGGGGAAATTTGCAAAAATGTGCATATTAGGCAAAAAAAACATGCAAAATTGTGTATATTCAGAGAAACTGGCAATAAAATGCTGACTGATTTTCATGAGGACTTAAAAAAAACACCCAACCTCACACGGATGTGTAAATGTGGAGAACTGAACTTAAGATTTGAAAAATGAGAAACTGAGAGAAACCAAAATGGACAGATTTGTCTATCCCTAGTAATCACTCATTCCCCACCAGCACGCTCTAGCATTCAACACACAATGCTTCCATTAATTAGTGGAGGTTGGGGGGGGGCACAGAAGGACAGAAAGCCTTTTAACATACAGCTCTCAATCATATAGAAACTAATTGCAAATGAGTTATTTTCCTCCACTGGCAGAAAAACAAAGTGACGCTGACAATCTCAGTAAACTTATAGGGAAGGAAGAAGGCATGAGTTATGTATTTAGAACTTTTGCTAATCAGCAACATTGATATCCCAGGACATTATGTAACAGGATTAGGGCTGGTTGCCATTTCCTTGATTATTCCGTTATTGATCATGCCATTTGCTACCAATGGGAAAATGCAACTGAAAAGTGTGAGTTGAGCAAATGACTAACAGAACCATGCATAAACACCCTACAAGCAAATCAGGATGCATGCTCATTTTTATATATCCTCCTGGCAAAGAAATCAGAATATAACCAGTAGCAGTCGGTGGGGCAGAGCAGGGTGGTGTAGCATTGCTCACCTGGCTTCCCAAAATAGAGGTTGCTACTGCGAGATGAGCGCCACAACCCCAGAGTTGTCCATGACTGGACCTAATGGTCAGGGGTCCCTTTACCTTTTTACTGGTATCTGATAGGGATATGGGAAGGGGTGCGACAGCAGAGAGGTCAGTTTGGTGCTGGCACAGTGGCAGAGCCAATCCAATACTTATTCTGCTGTACCTCCATTGCATCCCTGCTTCCTCACCTAGCCCTGACCCCTCTCCCTCTCAGTTACCAACAGTGACCCCCACACTGGGAAACCAGGTGAGCAACACTGCCCTGCCCCATTCTGCTCTGCCAATCACTACCAGATTTATTCTAACCCTTACATAAGCTTTGCCCAGTAAATACGTCATCTGGATGATCCCTAAGTGCATTAGTGATTTCCATGAGATTGTACACATTGTTACTACAAAGATATTTCTGATGCAATTCATGAAACTGAAATCCAAGTCAATTTGTTTCAGACCTCAGAAATAGTCAATTTACACTGCAATTCCATGGAAGTCCCAATGTGTTCATAGCAGTAGGTATTTTTAAGATTGCACCCTTAAGTGTAAGTGTACAGTCTTGGAATCCTACCAACTTCATGTGACTTTATTCAGCTAGTGGCATGATAGCAGTTTTAAACTGTGAATATTATAAATCCCAAGAGTTTTGCTGCAAGGAATGCAGAGTAATAATAAAAAAGTCATATAGTGTTCACAAATGCCTGAAGGTTAATTGCAATATGGGACTATGTTTTTATTTAATAAATATGTAGGCAAAAAGATAATTTTTCCTATGGAGCATTTTTCAAGTTTACTGCCATGCTACCACAATAAATACTCCATGGCTTTTGCTGGGGTGAAAAAAAACTTTCAGGCAGAAAAGGCCAGCCACTGAATCATGTAGCAAAAATAGCAGCCATTAGTTGCTTTGCATGTTAAAGCAGTAAAAATATATTACCAAACAGAAATGAATTTTGAGTATATTAAACACTGGAAGACTGTGATGTGTTGAAAAATGACAGAAATGATTTCATATTGACCACAGCTTAAAAGCTCATAAAAGAGCTTTTATGAGCAATAAATCCTACAGCATAAAGCAGGTGGAGACAAAGACAGAGCCCACAGAAATCATGGGAAACCTATATTGTGCTTCCAGATAATAGGCTTATCTACACTTCATTTTGGCCATTTTTTGAAAGTGCAGCTTTACTTTACAATAGTCTGCCTATTAGATCCAGCTGCCTGCTTGCTAAAAGCTACAGAACGTTTTGCTTTCCAAGCTATTAATTAAAAACACTTATCATTGCAAAACTCAATAAGAATGCTTTGCCATCTGATTAGTAATTAATCACCATTAGTAATAGCAAATAAATGTCTTTCTATTGCACCTTGTTTTTGCTCAAGTATTCTCGTAGGTATTAGGTAGGATTTGAGCATATGTTTAAATTTGATTTGGTTTTGTAATAGATCACAGCTACATGGTGGGCGTGATTCAGAATAAAATTAGTTGTGATGAATATTGCGATCCCGGAGCATAGAATCATAGAATCATAGAGTTGGAAGAGACCACAAGGGCCATCGAGTCCAACCCCCTGCCAAGCAGGAAACACCATCAGAGCACTCCTGACATATGGTTGTCAAGCCTCTGCTTAAAGACCTCCAAAGAAGGAGACTCCACCACACTCCTTGGCAGCAAATTCCACTGTCGAACAGCTCTTACTGTCAGGAAGTTCTTCCTAATGTTTAGGTGGAATCTTCTTTCCTGCAGTTTGGATCCATTGCTCCGTGTCCGCTTCTCTGGGGCAGCAGAAAACAACCTTTCTCCCTCCTCTATGTGACATCCTTTTATATATTTGAACATGGCTATCATATCACCCCTTAATCTCCTCTTCTCCAGGCTAAACATGCCCAGCTCCCTTAGCCATTCCTCATAAGGCATCATTTCCAGACCTTTGACCATTTTGGTTGCCCTCCTCTGGACACTTTCCAGTTTGTCAGTGTCCTTCTTGAACTGTGGTGCCCAGAACTGGACACAGTACTCCAGGTGAGGTCTGACCAGAGCAGAATACAGTGGCACTATTACTTCCCTTGATCTAGATGCTATACTCCTATTGATGCAGCCCAGAATTGCATTGGCTTTTTTAGCTGCCGCGTCACACTGTTGGCTCATGTCAAGTTTGTGGTCAACCAAGACTCCTAGATCCTTTTCACATGTAGTGCTCTCAAGCCAGGTGTCACCCATCTTGTATTTGTGCCTCTCATTTTTTTTGCCCAAGTGCAATACTTTACATTTCTCCCTGTTAAAATTCATCTTGTTTGTTTTGGCCCAGTTCTCCAATCTGTCAAGGTCATTTTGAAGTGTGATCCTGTCCTCTGGGGTGTTAGCCACCCCTCCCAGTTTGGTGTCATCTGCAAATTTGATCAGGATGCCCTTGAGTCCATCATCCAAGTCGTTGATAAAGATGTTGAGTAAGACTGGGCCCAAGACAGATCCCTGTGGCACCCCACTAGTCACTCTTCTCCAGGATGAAGAGGAACCATTGATGAGCACCCTTTGGGTTCGGTCAGTCAGCCAGTTACAAATCCACTGAGTGGTAGCATAGTCAAGACCGCATTTTACCAGCTTCTTTACAAGAATATCATGAGGCACCTTGTCAAATGCCTTGCTGAAATCAAGGTAGGCTATATCCACTGTGTTCCCTTCATCTACCAGGCTTGTAATTCTGTCAAAAAATGAGATCAGGTTAGTCTGACATGACTTATTTTTCAGAAATCCATGCTGACTATTGGTGATCACAGCATTCCTTTCTAGGTGCTCACAGACTGTTTGCTTAATGATCTGCTCCAGAATCTTCCCTGGTATTGATGTCAGACTGACTGGGCGGTAATTATTTGGGTCCTCTCTTTTCCCCTTTTTGAAAATAGCGACAACATTTGCCCTCCTCCAGTCTACCGGGACTTCGCCTGTTCTCCAGGAATTCTCAAAGATGACTGCCAGTGGTTCTGAAATCACATCTGCCAGTTCTTTTAATACTCTTGGATGCAGTTCATCTGGCCCTGGAGACTTGAATACATCTAAACTAGCCAAGTATTCTTGTACTATCTCCTTAGTTATTCTGGGCCGTGTTTCCTCTGCTGAATCATTTGCTCCAAATTCTTCAGGTCGGGCATTGTTTTCCTTATGGAGAAGACTGAGGCAAAGAAGGCATTGAGGAGTTCAGCCCTTTCTGTGTCCCCTGTTTGCATTTCACCATCTTCTCCTCTGAGTGACCCCACTGTTTCTTTGTTCTTCCTTTTGCTACGAACATACCAATAAAGGCCTTTTTTGTTGCTTTTAACCTCTCTAGCAAGCCTGAGTTCATTCTGTGCTTTAGCTTTTCTGACTTTGTGTCTACACGTGCTGGCTATTTGTTTGAATTCCTCTTTGGTGGTTTCCCCCTTTTCCATTTTTTGTACACATCCTTTTTTAATCTTAACTCAGTTAAAAGTTCTTTAGATAGCCACCCTGGCTTCTTTAGGCATCTTCCATGTTTCCGCCTCATTGGTATTGTCTGAAGTTGTGCTTTTACTATCTCCCTCTTAACAAACTCCCAGCCATCATGAACTCCCTTTCCTTTTAGTATTACTGTCCATGCGATCTCACCCAGCACTTCCCTAAGTTTTATGAAGTCGGCTTTCTTAAAGTCAAGAAATTGAGTCCTAGTATGCTTGGCTGCTCCTTTCCGCTGTATAGTAAACTTCAGAAGAGCATGATCACTTGCGCCTAATGATCCTTCCACTTCTACCCCACTAACCAAGTCAGCAACATTGGTTAGGACCAGATCTAAAATGGCTGTTCCTCTTGTTGCTTCTCCCACTTTCTGGACAATGAAGTTGTCTGCAAGGCCAGTGAGGAATCTGTTTGACCTTATGCTCTTGGCTGAGTTTGACATCCAACAAATATCCGGGTAATTGAAGTCCCCCATTCTCCATATATCTGGAGCGCTGATATGGATCTTATACCAGTCATAGGGTTGGGTCAAGACTGGTCCTACAATGGTCCCTGGGAAGGTGTCCTGAAGAATGTTTTAGAATACCACTTCTGAGGGTAGACACCTTGGTCTGACCTTGGAAGAAGATATGTGGCCTTCTCTCTGCTGTGGCAGAAACCTCAGCCACCCTTCTCTTGCCAATGTCTGAGATCCATTGGGGGGGGGGTTAGAATCTAAGTGGTGAATATCAGGGTGCACATGATACAACTGTACCAAGAAGTAGCATGAGCCCAGCAAGGCATTGGCAAATGATGGTTTGTTTTCCTTTGGTTTTCCTCTCTCCCGTTCTGGATTACCACCTGCATTAGTTAAATTGTGTCTAGCTACAACCCACAATCACTGGTGCATAGAAACATGGTTAGGACCAGGTTTTAAGGCCCATTGGAAATATAAAACTGAATTAAAATCAAACCAAACTTCTGTATTGCAGTGTTGCTGTTCTCAGCAGCTTTTGGTGGTGATATACATAAGAGAGACAGGATAGAAATTAAAATAACAAATGAACAATAAGAATAAATAAATTCTATTTGTCCATGCATGCTTGTACCCCACTTTTCACCAGAGGTTTCATAGAGGCAAGATATTCTAGGATAGATTTTTCCCCACTCAGATCTCCTTTGTGTCCTCCACCACCCCCTGCTATACACTCATTTTTTCAAGCACCATGGAAAAGTTTAACTGTAAGTACATCTTTCTGTATTGGAAAGAAATGAAGTTTAAAAAGCACAGAACAGATGCCTCCGCAATCTATTCACCAGAAAATAAAATGCATACAGGATCTTGGACAGGGATTTTCACACTTTCTTATAATGCATCTCATTCAGCTAAATAAATAATAATTTAAACAGCAATCTGAACTTGTTCAAACCATAATCTCTTGCCATTAAATTCAGAATTGAGCTAAACCTTTTCAATTTTTGCTTTTCTTTGGCTGGAGTTGAATCCAGGCTAATTTAATAGCATTCAGTTCCTATTAGTCATGACTAACTTCACAATAACTTCAGTAGAACCCTCAGTCCAAGTAACATAGTCTGGACCCAACCCATTGTGGCAGTATAAAGTGAATTTTATTTTCATTTTCAAAAATTACTTGCCACCACATCAATAAGAGGATTGTGGGAAGCAAGGGATATTAGTTTTTCCGGTTCTGTAAATTTTATTGCATTTAGCTAACTGCTGAAGCTAAAACTCCATTCAGACATTGGAATCCATCTTGCAGGGATGCGTCTGCTATTTCTGCCGCCTATTGTCAGCACCCTTCATGAACCAGAGGCATAACTCCTGAAGTGGGGAGCGCCCCCCCCCAGTCCTTGCATGATTCAGAACCTTGAGACGAATGGGCTTCTGACTGCAGATGGTTGCTTTTGACTCAGTAAGGTGATGAAGATGGTAATGGGCAGGGCAGAGCTAGCCTGCTCACCCCTCCTCTCTCTGAAATGATTCTGATCACATGTGGGATTGGAACACCCAAATGGAATTTCGTGTTCATGGAACATTGTCATTCTTCTTACATGCAGTTTTAGAATATATTTGATATGGTGCTTCTTATTGCTCTCCCTTCTATTCCTTATCAATTTGTGGGTGATGTTGTGGTTCGATGACCCGACCCCCGCGAAGTGAAATGAAGACACAAGGACAAGTGATATAAGGTTGATGGGCTAGAAAAGGCCACAACTTTATTGATTACAGCAATGAAAAAGGTATTGGCTTAGGCATTGGATCGAAACAAGTGGGTTTATTTACCAGTAGGTGGAGCCTGTTGATGCTAATCCAACTATAGGCTCACCCCTGCTGTCACCGAGGGTCGTGCCATGGCCTCCCGCCAAGCAGGCATCGGACAGAATACACGACCGCCAGATTCCTTTAACGGAATACCCCTAAAAATTGAAGGCATAGGCGATGGCCACACCTAGCACTTCGACACACAACACATTATTCCAATGCCTAACCTACCCACCAATACCACAAAAGTTGTGACGATTGCTATGAGGTAGGCGAAAAAACCAAAAAGCCTAATGCCAAATGGAAAAACTCCTACCAGGCCCCCCGGGCAACCAGGGCGACCAACCTAAGGTCCATAGCAAGGCCAATGACCTAAGCCCTAACTAAAAGGGAGTGGAGGGTGGGTGACTCACGACGGGACGAGGAGAGGAATGAGGCCAGGGAGAGGCTGGCGCTGCAGCAAAAGGCTGCACCTGGTTGGGTGGCCATCGGGGTTGGGTGAGCGCCAGCCAGGTGAGCTGGAGGCAGGGGGTGACGCCCCCTGCTGGGCGGTGCTCGGGCTCCCGCCCACAACCACTCCCCTCTCTTTCAGGGAGGAGAGTCTTTTTTGCTTTACTTGGCTTTCAGCTGTTGGCCTGAGTGATTTTGAATCTTTTGCACATTCTACACATGTGATGCCCCTTTCCCTGAGTTCATTGTCTTTATCCTGTTAATAAGATTCTGTGTGACGCTAGGGGTGTGGAGCACAAATTGGCACAATAAACCTCTGGCTCTTTCTGAGCTAATGCACTGCTGGAGGAGGTGAAGATCCCAGTTCGCTGACAGTCATTTTCAAAGTACCAGAAAATGGCTTTCTTGGCTTCTCTCTGTTTCTCCTGACTTTCAGAGTTCTCTCTCTTTCTAAGACTTTTTGACAGCACTTTAGTAATTAAAAGGGTAGCTTTCTTAACAAGCCTTATTTCACTGCAAATCAATGGTAGCCTAGGCAAGAAATAGTATAGCTTACATCAGTACATGATGTCCTTTCTTTTGAAAGCTCCAGAGCTGATGAATACACACACACAGGGTTACCAAAGAACCCACCCACTCCCCATTTCTGGTGCCAAGCTGATGTCCATGGATTAAAAACAAAGGAACACACTAAACTCCATATATATAACACCAGTGGTTCTGGCAAGCAAAGGAGTTCAAATTTAATGTTGCCATGAGCCTTCAGCATGCTTGCTTTGTCTGGTTATCTATATGGGTGGAACACCCCTGTTTTCTTGGTTGTACATGTTGCAGGATGGGACATTTGTGCGTGTTGTGGACTGGACAAGATTCCATCGGAAGAACTTTCTGATAGTAAGAGCTGTTCAACAGTGGAACAGACTCCCATGAGATGTGGTGGACTCTCCTTCCATGAAGGTTTTTAAGCAGAGGTTGAATGGCCATCTGTCATGCATGATTTAGCTGAGATGCCTGCATTGCAGAGGGTTGGGCTAGAAGATGACGCTTGGGGTCCCTTCCAACTCTACAATTCTAGGAGTTGCTAACTTAGTGCCTCCAGATGTTGCTGCACTGTAAGTTCAATCAGCCCCTGCTAGCAGGACCAATAGTCAGGAATAATGGAAACTGAAATCCAACAATGTCTGATTGCAATATCCTTAACTGTACACTACAGGCGATCTTAACTGTACACTACACAGTATTCCAAATGTGGTCATGCTTGTTTTTCTACATGTTGTTTTATCTTTAACAATACTTTCCACCAGTTTTTCCAGGACAGGCTGATTTTCACTGATGTTGTTAGATCCATTCCTACAGCAATGTTTCCTGACTTTTTCTCCTCCAATTACCAGCTGAGAGGAGACTGTTCTTTGGAAGTAGATGAAATGGGAATTAATGTTAAAAGACCATCCAGAAAGTCTGTCACTAAGATGTTATGTAAGTAACAAATTTGTGCTTTGCATTATGAATGAATGTGAGGCAGGCCAATGTATGATAATGTATTTTAGGATAAGGTTACCAGACGTCCCTATTTCCCAGGGACATTTCCCAGATGGCAGTCAAACGTGGCAATCCCTCTTTGCACTGCATCCCAGCACTTTTAATCAGAGATGCAGAGTATGTATGTGCAGTGTATTTCAGGAACCAAGCTAGCAACCAGGGAGTAAGTCCCCTCAAATTCAATGAGGTTCATTGCTTAGTACAGGGGTAGTCAACCTTTTTATACCTACTGCCCACTAATGCATCTTTCTTGATGGTAAAATTTCCTTACTGCCCACCAGTGCTCAATGGAAGGAAGATTCAGCTTGTGCCGTAGAACCCCCTACCGCCCACCTGGAATCCTGAAACGCCCACTAGTGGGCAGTAAGAATCAGGTTGACAATCCCTGGCTTAGTAGATGTACATTGGGTTGCCGTGAACCAGGACTTTCCACTTCTGCTTGTGATTAATTTTGAAAAAGGACTTGGAAGCTTCCATGCAATTACAGCCACAAAGAACTGTACAAAGCAATTTTGACCTCTTTCACACATGAATAATTATTACTTTAGCAACAGCAACAATAGTGTCACTATATCTTGCCCAAGGCAACCCAAAGTGACTTACAACCAATGAATACATCTGGAAAGCATTATGCATGTGTCTGTCTTGATACCATTAGGTGCAAGACTCCTTTGGGACTCTTGCACTTGTGGGTGAGATAGATCTGGTGTCTATGCAGGCACACGACTGATTTTTTTCAAATCTACATGTAGACCAAGCTCACCCACAGATACAGGAGTCCTGAGAGAGTCTTGCATCTCGTAGTTACATTATGTGGCAGATGCTAAAATAGGGATGGGGCAGAATCTTAATTCAGTTTCCACTTAAATGTGATTCACACTTCCCAAAACAATATGCTGTCATCCTGCGGCTAAGTGATATGTACATAAAAGCACGCAGCATGGTAAAGTATGCATAAAAGGCATATATTTGTGAAAACAATATCTAAAGTGCATTATGTTAGGGAAAATGTTCATACTAAGATAAATTTGCCTAACATGCTGATGAATTTTCATGATGAGTTCTTTTTAAATCACAAGCTGATGTGGGAATGTGGATAACTGAACTTAGTATTACCAAAAAGAGAAGAAAAAGAACGATGAGAGATCAAAATTGACAGATTTGCCCATTCCTCTGATTAAATAATAAAATGTCCCATGAGAAGCAGTGCCAGACCTTGAGTTTATACAGCCCCATCCAAATTTGCACTTGCAATGGCTTGTCTAGAGTTCACTTATTCTAAGTAGAATGTTCAATAAGAACCAGTAAAGTATTTATTTCCACTTGTAAAATAACACACTGATTTAAAATATATATCAATGACATACTGAAGCCTGATATCAGTGTAGAATCAAACTTTTATTGTAAGCTAATTTCATCTTGTATGAGCAAAACAGAAAAGAGGAAAGTAAATGTTAAAAATGGGGGGGGAATGATATTTCTGTTTGATTAAAGTGGGAAGCTATCTGAAGTATTCATTTGCTTTCTTGAATCACCTGGTTTGATGCAGTAAAATAGCAGCCTATATGTCTTGCTCTTCCCTCATTCTTCTCTCTCTGACAGTTGTCCTAGTAATCGTTTTTGGCATATGCTGGGCTCCGTTCCACACAGACCGACTCTTCTACAGCTTTGTCGTAAACTGGACAGAACCTCTTGCCAATATGTTCAACTTAATCCATGTGGTGTCAGGTAACTTTCTCTTTGTCTCACAGTTTGTTCAGCACAAGCAAAGCGTCCCAAAAGAAAACTCTGATGGTTATGTTGAGTCAGAATGACATAAAATGACCCTCTGATAAACCAATGAAAACTATCATTCAATAAACTGAGACTTGGAAAGAATGTTCTCCAGTGAACATCAACTGCTGAATGAAAATGTGTTTTCTTCCTCCCTTCCACACTACAAAGGGCCGTGGGTCAGGCAAAAGGCAGTAGCAGACAGTGGGGTGAAGTGGGGTGCTCACCTGACCTCTGGTCACCCATGTTGCTGCTGCATACCAGGGCAGAGAGGTGGTGTGGTGGCAGGGTTGGTGCAGTGCAAATGCACTAACAGGAGCACAGAATTAGCTCCTCTGGTACATTTGCAATGGGCTATCCTGGTATGCAGCAGTGATGCAGGTGACTGAAGTCAGGGTGGACTTTGGTTTTTCAAATTTCAGCAGCGCCCTGTGCGAGGTCAAAATTCAGTCCTTGCCCCATCTCTTGTCTTCCATTTTGCTCTATCCATTGCTCATGCTCCATGCTCAGTGCAGCAGAACCGGTCATGCTGCCCTAAACCCACCTCTGATGATTGCCACCACTCCACTGTCCACTACTGGATGAAGGTTCAAGCCTTTCTTCCTCCAAAGTCTGTGCTCCTGTGCTATTGTAGGTGGGGGAAGCATTATATTGCAAATCAATACAAATACTCTCCCTCTCCCTCCGTCCTTGATAGCTTAGATGTGACTTAAAGACCATAATATAAATCTGTGCTAAGGTTCAGAAAACAGAGAAGGTGCAAAGGTGCCACAATGCTAGTTGCTTGGACCTGTATCTTTAAGAAAAGCATGACTTCTTAAGGCCATCGTGACCCATACTCAGCATTTTTACTCATGAAAATAAGCAAAACCCATTATTATTGCTACTAGACCACCTCTAATATAGACGGGATAATAAACAAAATGTTCTCTTTGCTGATTTCTCAGCCAAGCAAGGGATCTCAGTAGAAAGTACAAGAAAGAAATAGATAGACAGATAGATGTAGATAGATGTAGATGATAGATGATAGATAGATAGATAGATAGATAGATAGATGATTAGATAGATAGATAGATAGATAGATAGATAGATAGATGATAGATAGATAGATAATAGATGATAGATAGATAGATAGATAGATAGATAGATAGATAGATAGATGATAGATAGATAGATAGATAGATAGATGATAGATAGATGATAGATAGATAGATGATAGATAGATAGATAGATGATAGATAGATAGATAGATAGATATAGACAGATGATAGATAGATGATAGATAGATAGATGATAGATAGATAGATTAGATAGATAGTTAGATATACAGTGGTGCCTCGCAAGACAAAATTAATTCGTTCCGCAAGTTTTTTCTTCTTGCGAGTTTTTCGTCTTGCGAAGCACGGTTTCCCATAGGAATGCATTGAAAATCAATCAATGCGTTCCTATGGAAACCACCTTCAGACCAGGTCCCGGGACAGTCTGTCCCCCGACCTCTTCTGAAGGCTGGGGGGGGGGACAAGGGCTTTTCTTCCCACCGCCAGCCTTCAGAAGGCTGTTCTGAAGGCTGGCGGTGGGAAGAAAAGCCCTTCTCCCCACCTCCCACCCCGCAAGCTCCGGGGACAGGAGGGCTTTCCTCCCGACTGCCAGCATTTTAAAAGCCCCCAGGACAGTGGAGACTTCTCCGCTGTCCCGGGGGCTTTTAAAATGCTGGCGGGCAGCAGCGCAGCGTTCGCCGCCGCCCGCCAGCTTTTCAGATCGCCCCGGGACAGCGGAGAAGTCTCCGCTGTCCCGGGGCTTTTAAAATGCTGGCGGGCGGCCACGCAGCGTTCGCCACCGCCCGCCAGCATTTTCAGATCGCCCCGGGACAGCGGAGAAGTCTCCGCTGTCCCGGGGCTTTTAAAATGCTGGCGGGCAGCAGCGCAGCGTTCGCCGCCGCCCGCCAGCATTTTCAGATCTCCCCGGGACAGCGGAGAAGTCTCCGCTGTCCCGGGGGCTTTTAAAATGCTGGCGGGTGGCAGCGAAGCGTTCGCTGCCGCCCGCCAGCATTTTCAGATCGCCCGGGACAGCGGAGAAGTCTCCGCTGTCCCGGGAAGGCAGGCGGGGGGAGCAAGGACTTTTGCCCCCCGCCGGCCTTCAGAAGAGGTCCAGGACCTCTTCTGAAGGCCGGCGGTGGGCCAAAGTCTTTGCTCCCCCCGCCTGCCTTCAAAAGCCGTCGGGATAGCGGAGAAACGCGCTGCGCTTCTCCGCTATCCCGGGAAGGCAGGCGGGGGGGGGAGCAAAGACTTTTGCCCCCCCGCCGGCCTTCAGAAGAGGTCCAGGACCTCTTCTGAAGGCCGGCGGAGATTTCCCTATGGGCTTTCTTCTTGCGAAGCAAGCCCATAGGGAAATTCGTTTTGCGAAGCACCTCCAAAACGGAAAACTCTTTCGTCTTGCGAGTTTTTTGTTTTGCGAGGCGTTGGTCTTGCGAGGCACCACTGCAGATGATAGAAATTCTTGTTGTAGGTCCAAGGGTTTATAAGCACCTAATTACATTACTGCTGAAGACACAATGCAAATACATAGGGTGCAATAACCGCCAGCCGAGCAACTCTAGTATTTAGTGGAAGTCCATTATGATGGATGAATACCAGATACACCACAACCATGACAGATGAACCCTGTTCGTGCTTCTTGCTTGTCTGAATGGAGGATAGAGTGCTGTGTGTAACAAAGCATTCATTGCTCCTCGCACTTTTGCCTCTGGCACCAGTCATTGCTGGCATATGAGAAGGGGGGGGAAGGTTGCTCAGAAGGAAATGCGGCTCTTGAAGTTTCGCTACTCCAGCTTTAAATCACACACACACACACTCCTTAATTTATATATAATTAGGCAGACCTGTCTTTGAAAGACACAGGTTTGCTATCAGCTGTCATGTGGTAATTTAGGTTGGTCCCAAGGTGTAGCAGATCATTTTCTTACAAGCTTTGAACATAACAGCTCCTTTCCCTTAACTGCTTTGTATTCAGACTGGAGCACTGTAATCTCTTTGACAGCACTGCAATAATTTTTGTCTTGGAGAACAAGTGCAGCTAATATATCTAAAAAACATTGCCTTTAATTAGGCAGAAACAGGGTCTGTAAATGCACCACCTGATAAGACTAGCCTTGTTCCTGTCAGCCAGTTAAGCTGAGCAGAGGAACTATAGCTCACAAGTTGTCTCCCTGTTTCTTTCTGCTGTTTCCCCTCTCCTAGGCATTTTCTTCTATCTGAGTTCTGCTGTTAACCCTATAATCTACAATTTGCTGTCCAGGCGTTTTAGGATGGCTTTCCTGAGTGTCATCTTTCCTCAGTGCAAACACTGGCACCCCAGACACACTACCAGTCGCCTCCCATCCCAGCGGAGCATCTTCATGCTTGGGGAACTCAATGTTGCAGGGTCTGCAGAAGAAAGAAGCCATCCATATCCGCAGAGGTCGTCTGTCTGCAGCTCTCACCTGTCTGGCGGTCTGTGACTAATGTGACCTTTGGATGTCCTCCCAGCCGCACGGGAGCTACTTATCCATGACCAGCTCTTGCACAGCTGAAAGATCATATGAATGACCCAAGTGTGTGGTTCTTTGCTGTGAAATTGGCACAGTACCAGAAGGAGCAGGGCTCGTTCCATGGGAGAGGCTACACAATCAGGCCCCATCCACATGGTTTCCCAGCTGTGCAGGAGATGCTCGTGCATAAGGGCACCTTGTTGGATGCTGAAGGATGAGGCCCACATGAGAGATGTGAGGAGAAATAGAAATTACACTTCCTTTTGAGGAGATGGGGGGCTTTGGGGAGCACCCTTTCACCCTACAAATTGTCTTTCTGTTGGTGTTCATTCTACAGCCTTCCCGGGTATCTATACTTCCAGAAAGTCCTCTTATGGCCTCATCTGGGCTTTCCTGTAAGTGTAAGAAGCTAGAGGAGGCACCTACCATGTCTTTGACAGTTGTTCACTGTTATTTTTCCTTTTAAAGAAATCAGTGCGGAAAGTGAGTGTGTTTTTTAAGAAAGGAATGAATAAATAAAAGGAAGCTGTTCCTTTAAAAACAAAACCAGCAAGAGCACCAGTCTCAGACACCCGGTAGCCAGCTTCTGCAACTTCTGGTGCTTCAGTTAATTCCCAGGGGAAAGGCATCATGAGGTAACTCATGCCATGGAGCTATTAAGATCAAGTAGCGCCAGCATCCAGAGAGGTTAGAGACTGCTGGAAGAAAGATTGAATAGAAAAAAGGTAAAAGACCCCCTGGACAGTTAAGTCCAGTCAAAGGCAACTATGGGGTTGCGGCACTCATCTCGCCTTCAGGCCGGCCAAGGAACCCGGCGTTTGTCCACAGACAGCTTTCTGGGTCATGTGGCCAGCATGACTAAACCGCTACTGGCACAATGGGACACTGTGACAGAAACCAGAGCGCACGGAAACGCTGTTTACCTTCCTGCCGCAGCAGTACCTATTTATCTACTTGCACTGGCATGCTTTCAGACTGCTAGGTTGGCAGGAGCTGAGACAGAGCAATGGGAGCTCACCCTATGACGGGGATTTGAAATGCCAACCACAGAGTAGACCACAGTGCTACCCATGTCCCTACTGAATAGAAATAAATATATATGCACAGCACCTTCAGCCAGCTTGCAACAGTAAGGTAAGCTCTGTCCTGCATTCACCAGTGTTATAAATACAAACTAAAGACATTCTAAAGCACCCTGAAAATGGGACAGAATGACAGAAGCTTCTTTCATGGGAGAAAATAAACATTTCAAGAGATCAGAGGACATTTTTGAGGACTGTATGAAATTTTATCCATTACACTGCAATGACTGTCTCATCCCCTTATCCATATTCAGTAATTATTGTGATTCAAATCTATCCCTTGCTTATTTTTTTTTATATTTAAAACATTCCTAAACTGTCCATCATCCTTTCAGGAAACGAAGGTAGGGGTACAACATGTTCCAATACAACTAACCATAATAAAGCAACTGATAAGGTCACGTGATCAATTAAAATTTATGATAAGTTCATTTGCCTGGGTAAATAAAAATTTTCTTTGTCTGGTGCCTAAAAGATTGCAGGGTAGATACTGGTAACAGTTCCAGAGTTAGCTGCATGGGGGCCCGGAACGGTGGCCATGCCGTGCACCCGGGGGGTGGGGCGAGCTGCGGGGGAGGGCGGATCCGCCACACAGGGTGATTCATGGGGCGATCGGCAGTGGCGGCGGGGTGATTTGCCGGGCAGGGCAATCCACCACGATCCGCTGGGCGGGGCGATCCACCGCACAGGGCAATCGGCAGCAGGGTGATCCGCCAAGCACGGGGGCTGTGGGGCAAGCCCCCCGTGGTGTGCCTTTTTGTCACCCCTCTCACGGATGGCACCCGGGGCGAACCGCCACCACCTTCCTAAGCCCCTGACTGGAAAAAATCTCTTTAAGAAAGCTCTTTAGAAATCTCCATAACTGAGACACCAGAGCTAAAAGCTCCTTTGGAGTAGGATAGTATATGCAGTATAGGAGGTGCCTGGGGAAGAGCCTCAGCTGAAGATCTAAAGGCAAATTCAGACTGAGGTGGGAAGGGGTGCTCCTTCAGGTATCTGGATTAGTTAAAACTCAGGTTTAGTTTGCCTAAATGAATAAACAACATGCTACAACTCCCCATGGAAAAAGAAGCATTAGATGGACAGAAAAAAATTGTTCTGATTTGCATATTTGCTACAGTCAAATGCATTCCCATTAATATTAATTTTTTCAGTCAGGCAGAGTAGGGAGAAGTCATGTGAATACAGAGCACAGATTCCGAGACTTACAATGCAATATGAAGTATGTTTTCCCATTGTATTCATTGGGATTTTCTCCAAGGTACATAACAAGTTTGCACACTTTTAGATTTGGGTCTACTGTGTCAATAGAGAGATGACTGGCTCTACAAATTCTGGTATTGTATATTCACCTATTTTATCTATTGTGGAATGAGCATAATTAGTGCTTTGATATTGTTCGTTCTTGTGGTTCTGATAGCATAGTATACCAGTCCAGATACAAGTGTGGCATTTATGTGTGTAATGTACAGATCAACAGGCAAATCTGTGACGTGTCAAACTCCAACATGCAGTAAGGAATGGAAGATCTTCTCACTGGTCATGTGTAAGGTGTTTTTCTCACTGAACAGAGTCCTGGTACATGTAGATAAATTGGATGCATCAAAACAAAGCTCAGCAGTTGTGTTCCTTCTCTTTCTTCTCTACTGCTCAAAGAAGGAAGCACATCTTGTTCAAATTACAGTGATCCCTCTATCATATGCATCCCATAATTTCTAGGTTATTCTGAGTTTCACAAGGAAAATCAAATGGAATTGAAGTATATTCTTGAAATGGTCAAATTGCTACATATTAACCCATACATAAACATATATCTGAATGTTGAGATTTCCATAGTATCTACACATAGGCATCTATCTTACTAATACATAGCTCAGTGTTTATCAGAGAAAAGATTAAACTTATGTATTCAGAAATGATGCTTCACCAGTTCAGCTAAACTGCCACAAGTTCAAACAAATGTGACACTCTACTTCCAATTCACACAAAATAACAGTGCACTATTAAAATACCTCTTGAGATAAACATGGATCCTAATAATCACTGGACACTTTACTTCTCCCTGCAGACACTGGCAAATCCTTTGCTACCCCCAAGTGGAGAAACATATAAGTTCAGTTATTTACATTTCTATCCATTTTAACCTATTCCTTCCTTCAATCATTAACATTCTCTTTTTTAAAACCACAATTTCATTGTGAATTACTATTTATGTGACTTTTTATACCTTTAAATATTTTGCTAACTTGCAATCTGATAGGTGATTTGGAGTTGCAGACACCAAGGCTTCTAAAAATTACACTATCCCAGTGACTGGGAGCACTGGCAACATTTTGAATGATAACTCACGAATGGACCCTTCCACCCTAAGCAGTCAAATGGATACAGTTTACCAGTAAGAGCTACGCTTTGGATTTCACTGGAAAAAATGATGCTCATTATTTTCTCAGTAGCAGGAGAAGAGCAGTTGCTATGAGTTCCAAACTTCTACAGCTCTTTGGTACATATCTATTGGAATATTTAAAAATAATGTATGACTGATTGCATGCATAAAATCTCACCAAACAGCAGTCCAGCCTTCATCACAATGGATACCCACTGGTGCTTCAGCTATGCTAGGATCACGGGATAGATGGAATCTTCAGTCACTAGCCATAGTAATAAAATAAAATGTACTGAGAACAGAGCTAAATGCTTAGCTATACAAAGTACATTCTAAAGGTTAACACAACAAGATTAAAAAGGAGGGAGCAGGGTTAGGTGCCCCAGTTCTATTTTCCATCTCCCCTATAATTTTTATCCCTCCCTCCCAAAGAAACCAAGGACAACAAGCCACCAGAAGATTGTTTTAAAATATAATTTTATTTTCAAATAAATAAATAAGAAACCAAGTATCCTCTCAACTATTAATTTCAAAGTTCCCCAAAATAATGTTTTTCACCCACCAAATGCCTTGGTGAACGGGAATGTTTTAAAATTCAGCCTAATTTTCCTGAAGATTTTTATTTTTTTTAATGTGAATCCCTGCAGAAATGTAGAGAATTGAAGCTAAGTTCAGAAAAATGAGAAACAGAGAGAAGTGAAACTGACAGATTCATAGCAAAGAAATCTGAGGGATGGCAGGAGTACACAACAAGTTGCAGAGCCCCATAGAATGCAATCGTGGAACCCACCCACTGGTTTGAAAATGACACACAATTCACACAGCCAGTAGCATCAACCAGCCTCAAAGTCTGAACCAGCCAACTGCTTCAGTACAACACAGTCTGCAATGGGAACCCGAGACATCTGTGATAGACCTCTGAGCATAGTTCTGATAGGCTCCTTCTTTTGGAGATTACTCAGTGTAGTAGTCCATGGCAGGCAAAGAAGCCAGCTGGCAAGTGAAATGGCACCCATCAGACCCCACCTTAGTATTTCATCAAAAGTCAGCTGCTTTAAGGAGTTGGCAGCATCACAGATCTTTCTGTGCCTAAAATATTTCCCCCTCCCTCTCCTGCCAGAGTTCAACAATGTAAAATGCTGCTTTTTTCATAAGCCACTGTGGTTTTTTAACTGTCTGGCCTGTGCAGGAGCATGAAAACAATGGGTAGGTGGAAATGTCAGGAAACCTATAGCAGTTCGACAGTTCAGTCTCTATTTGATCTGACAGCACCTTTCATAGCAAACCTCTGGTGAACCTAAGCACACCATGGTTGGGAATGCTCTACTGGGAAAGAAAGAGAATGGCTTGGCTCTGTAGTGTCTGTTAGGTTGTGGGCGAACATATCAGATGACACAGTGATTCTTCCAAAGCAGCTATTTATTTATAAGCTGGAACAGAACTGAACTGAGGAGCTCAGTCAGCCTGCTTATATAGAGCTCCAGAACAACGTAACTGTTGCAACTTTCTAAAACTATCCAATCACTGAACGTCACTTTCGATCCTTCATTTGCATACAAACTATCCAATCACTGAACGTCACTTTCGATCCTTCATTTGCATAACTATCTACAGTATTCCCCTGCTGGCCCAGGGTGAGAACTTCAGTACATAACAGTGTCATAGTGGAAGAAAGTGATTCAGCACAGAGGAGCTGGTGGATTTCTCCTGAGCCAAGCTCAAAAACTAGCTCTGTAGTAGCCAGCAGGGTAGCACAGGTGGGGGGCTGCACTGCTAATCTGGCTTCCCAACGCTGTGCATGGATGCCTGTTACTGAGAGGAAGAGGGGCAAGAGAGTGGGGAGATCAGTGTGGTGCAATTGCTGGGCTCCCTGCTAGTTTCTCAGAAAAAAATTTCTTCTAAGCCATTTCAGTTCAGCTCTTGAAATTTTAGATAAAAGGTGCAATGTTCAGGAGCGATTCTTTGTCAACAATAATATATATAAAAAAGTCAAGTGGTCACAAGAATCTGCCATGAAGACTTTTTCTTAAAAAGAAAAAGGGAAAAACTAAATGCACAAAACCAGGCTCAGAATATGAAATCAGAGCATCAAGAGTTATAAACAATACAGTTTGTCTTTTCCATACACAATGGGTTGGATCCAGGTTGTGGCACCTCTTATTTGGACTTCCTTCACATTAAATATTATACTGGGGCTGTCTCTGTCATCTTTTGGGTACCTATTATTATTATTATTATTATTATTATTATTATTATTAATACCCCAGCCCCTCTGGGCGGCTCCCAACAGAACAGCTACTGAATACCTTCTTCAACAAGCCTTTTAATTAATATATATATATATATATATATATATAATATAATTTCCCAGTCTGCATCTGTGTTGAAATTCTTTTAAAGATGTTTTAGTTGTTTTATTGCTTGTTGATTGCTGCCATGGGCTTCTTTGGGATGAAAGGCAGGATAGAAATTTAGTAAATAAATAAAGGGAGATTTTCAAGAGCACTCATTTCCCATAGCTTTCTTGGTGCTGGCACCTTATAAAGGACAGAGTTTTGCAGTACTGTTGGTCTTGCCATTTCAAAAAAGTGGCAAATTTGCAAGGCAGCCTTGATGCATAAAATGGAATGGAAAGCAAATAAAGAAGAAAAAGAAAAATCCCCCTCAGAAAAAAATACTGTGTATATATCCCTTGACATCCTCTTTCTCCCCCACACTCTCTGTACTACAATAAATTAGTAGAGAAAAGCAGCGGCAAAACAAATGTGGTTGCAAATATGATTAGATGTGTGCCTTCACCATTAGAGTTGAGTGACATAAAGAGTCAGCGGAATCAGTAGGAAAGCCAGAAGAGCCCTGCTGTAAGATAAGCATGATGTCTAGGTCAGAACAGTAGGATCTCCGAACCTCTTATGTGCTCAGCTTAATGTGTGGACATCAGGTACAGTAAACAGAATAGACAGGTTCTCAGCTTATTTACCACTTAATTGAAAAATAAAGGATACCCCCAGTCTACTTTCTGAAACATTACTATTATGTTATTATGTGCCATTCCCATAATGTAGCTCCACTGCCAATGACTCACTCCTTTGCCATCCCTGCTGCTTACTGCAATTCTTCCATCCAACTTTATTTGTCATCTCTAAACTGAATGTCTTGTGGGTGGGGACCAAAGAAATAGAAGTAATTTATTTTTTAAAAAAAATCCCCAAAAGTTTCACCCTATGTTGCATACTTTGATTAAAGATACAAAATAACTAGCATACATAAATAATAGTGTGTGTTTTCCATGTAAACATATCATTAACATCTGATTGTAAATTATATTGGTATGTAATAAATTTATTTGTTTTGACAACCTTACCCATCTTCCGAATTCCTGTTGCATTTCCTTTGTTACAACTAATGGACTTCTAATTATTTGAAACACCAACTGCTTGCTCATCAAAGCATATCAAAGCCATACTGAGCAGCAGGGAGGCAATGGTTTCTCTGGCAGAACAACATAAATTAAGTACTTTTAAAGTCTGTGGGCAAGCACCACCACTGAATACTTTCCTGCTAAACTCAATGGGGTGTGCTTCTGAGTACATTCTGTGCATCTGGCCAAAATGACACTGCCCCCATCTGATGGGGCCTAGAGTCAAAAGTACCCACCCCAACCCAACCCAAGAATTGCTGCTGCTTGCACCATGCTTCCCATGATATTGCAGGGCCTTGTGTCAAAAGACTTAAGTGAGTTTGTGTATATCAATTACTGCTACTGGCAGCATTCTGCCTATGCTGCCCACCTATTTGCATGCTCCTGGCACCTGCTGGTATCTATCTTCCTGCTGCTGCTGCTGCTGCTGCTGCCTGCTAGCGGCTGCCAGCCTGCCTCTGCCCACCACTTGCTGCTACCGCTTGCCTATGATCTTTTGCCTGCATCTACCCTGGGTTAGAATGGTGTATGTGTATGCAGCCATAATGTCTACATTATTCAGAACTTAGCAAAATGCCACAAAAAATTCATTGGTTTCAGTACAACAAACAGAACTGCCTTCTCCAGCTGCTATTGGTGTAAACAGGGCAACAGAGGTTTCCCTATCAGTGTAAATAGAAGCTTCAGGGGGACAGTTTTGGTTGGGGCCACAGTGGAGGAAGGGAGGTTCATTTCCCCACCTACCCTGGTCCAGATGTTTCTCAGTTCCCCATGCTATTTTCATTTTTAAAAATGTAAGCATTAATCACACTCAGATCATTAATGTCATGTCTAGCTTGGCCCTAGAGTAATCAAAGATGGAGAAAGGAAAATGGTGTCTTTCTGAGTCTGAAATCAACTGCCTGAACACATTGTTTCTTTGTAAACCCAGCCATACTCTTTGTGAAACACACTCTTTGTATCAGGTTTGGTGGAATCTTTTCAGATTAACAAAAGTTTGGATTTCTACAGACACTAGACTTTTGCGAGTGACCAATGATTTGCCATTTTCCCACATGAAACCCATCCAAAGCAGCTCACAAACAATAAAAGCTGCAAGGATAAAAATCCATATTACTAAAACTAAGGATAAAAGAGATTCACCAATAACATGGAGCAGCTCCTGCTTTATGGTGATATCAAAGGCAATTCTTTATCCCAGTCTTCTTAAGTTTGGCATGTTTTAAGCCATAAGGAATTCAAGATAATATCCTACAGAACTAGCAACGAGATTACTCACTGAATTTGTCAAAAGCTATTTTCCCTTTACCAAACAAGCTCCCTTGTACCTCTCAGTAAGTGGCTTCCTTGCTTCTCTGCTCACAGTCCTATTTGAAAAATGCTTCGGAAACACATACCATCTGTAATTTTCAAAACTGCCCATCCAGAATGGCTCAATTTAAAAATATAGCACAATTTTGGTATGTCACCTATGACAATTCTGATCATCACATTCATCCTAGATCATCTGAGGGTATTTGCCAAAAAAGAAGGAAGGAAGGAAGGAAGGAAGGAAGGAAGGAAGGAAGGAAGAAAGAAAGAAAGAAAGAAAGAAAGAAAGAAAGAAAGAAAGAAAGAAAGAAAGCTCATATTGTGCAAGCTGTGAAGTCCACTATTATAATCAGGAGGGAAAACTGGTAAGCTGCAGCTGGCTACTCTGATGATTCCAATTGGTACCCATTTCTCCCTGCTTGGATTTGTTAATGCAACCGACTGCTTCACTGCCTTTTTTTGCCTCACCACCAGAGGAAATGATAGATCCAAAGGTCTGTCTTTTTTGCTCTAGGGGAGGAATGGCTACCAGGTTACTTCAACCAGCTGGGATGGCCTCTCTGAACCTCGACTGCTTGGGCAAAATGGCACAATCATGCCATGACTGGGAGAGTCTAGATGCTTGAGGCTGAAGATGCTGACTCTGGCTGTTCTGGAGTAATATTTCTGCTTTCCTACATCCAGTACTTTTTTTTCTGGAGGCACGCATACTCCTAAACATTTTGTGAATCTTTGAACTTTTGTCCATTTACTGTATTTATTTCCCCCAATCTGAACTATAAAATGGTGATTTTCTTAAGTCAAATTTAGGAGAGTACCCCTAAACATTTTTTTATAGAAAAAAAGCACTGCCTATATCCAAAACTCTCATGTGATATTTTTATATGCAACTGTGTTTTTGCAATATTTTGTTTAAGTTGCCTGTTGTTGCTTCAGTTTTCAGTACCCTGCTTAGAAATATTTTCAATATATTAAGTAGTATAGAAATTAAGTAAACAACCAACCAATCAAATATTGTCTTGGGTTCATAAATAGGGAGATGGGCTTAACATTCTAAAGTTGTGTGTTGTGTGTCTGTGTTTTGCTCCTATTTAAGACAGAATTTTGGGTGTGACACTCTTAAGGGAGATTTCCTATGATGTGGTATACTACTGCTTTGACCTTTAACGAGATCCATTGTTGGAATTTTTTTTAAAAAACAAAACCTGTACTGTTCTCCACTATGGATCCCTGTGGTGACCAAAAGGATTCTGTCTACAGCACTGGAATGAAACTTTCTTTCTTTGAACAGAGCGGTGAGTAGCTTCACAGCCACGAACTGTGCAATCACTTACAGTAGGTAGCAATCGCACTCTGGCTTTCCCTTAAGCAGGTTAAAGTGGAAGGCAAAATCTCTTTGGAGAATTTGGTGAGCTAAATCAGAGCAAAAAGTTAATGGTCCTTCTAATATCAGTGACTCACTTTCCAGTAAGCTTACATGTACCATGGAAATTTCCAGAGCCGCAGACGTAATGCTGAAAGGCTGTAGGCTGTGTCTCAACATGCTGCCATTCTTTATAACAGAGAATGGGAAAATGTATGTGCTCCGGCTCCAGGAAAGACAACTGGGAATATTTATTCCAATTATTATCTAAAATGAACTTTGGAAATGACTTTATACTATTTTTTAAATATACAGTGGACGCTTGGGTTGCAAATGTGATCTATACGGGATGCATGTTCACAACCCGCAGTGTTCACAACCTGCGTCTGCGCACGCACAGGTTGTGATTCGGCGCTTCTGCACATGCAGAAAGCGTGATTTAGTGCCCAGAAGTAACCTGTTCTGGTACATCCGTGTTTCGGCAGCCCGTAACCCGAAAAAACACAACCTGAAGCAGCTGTAACCCAAGGTATGACTGTAGATGATAGATAGATAGATAGATAGATAGATAGATAGATAGATAGATAGATGATAGATGATAGATAGATAGATTTAGATAGATAGATAGCAATAGCAAAGTGGTCTGGGTGAATGGACAAGACTTAGAAAATATGAACATACAAAGAGGCATCAAACAAGGATCATATCTTATCATCGTTATTTGCACTATCAATGGAACCATGGGGTAATGCTATTCAACCTAATCAGAAAATAAAAGGAATATTAAGAAATGGACATTGAATACCATTGAACCTCTTAGCTGATGACATTGCCCTGATGGTCTCAGATCTGGAGACGTTGCGGTCAGAAGCCACCATGTGGAAAAATAGCTGGGTTGACCATCAATAAAACAAAATCCAAACAACTTCTGAATGTCCCCTCAGAAGTACAAGCAAAAATACACTCTCCACAATATAATAAATATTTGGGAATCAACATCACAAAGTCATGGACACAATTACTTAAAGTTAACTTTCTACCAATGGTGAAAAGTGTTAGAAATGATCTTCCCACAGTAGGGAAGGCTGCTACCAGATGACCTGTGTGTGT
Source organism: Podarcis raffonei (assembly GCF_027172205.1). Classification (NCBI taxonomy): domain Eukaryota; kingdom Metazoa; phylum Chordata; class Lepidosauria; order Squamata; family Lacertidae; genus Podarcis; species Podarcis raffonei. The sequence goes on along the minus strand of NC_070603.1, from coordinate 64,869,747 downwards.
TGTCCAAGTTCTCACAGTTGATGGGCAACCTCAAGGCCCCCTTGCTTTCTCTTCTTAGGTGTCTTCTTAAGATTTGGACCAGGCAGCCATCAGAGGACTCCCAATACACGATGTCCTGTGATAACCCTTCACCTAAAGGGCCAAGAAAAACATCTGGCTATCCTTTGTGTGAACAAGTCCTTACTTCAGGAGCTCATGAAACTGGGCTATCCAAAGTGGACTGGACTAAAAGGAAAGTTGGAGTGTGGGGTGCTAGCTAGCAGGAATTAGGAGGTAATTCACTCACGTAGCAAATCAGCTACCAACACTGCTCCCTTGAGTCAGACCTGACCCAGGAGACGAGCTATGACTGGGTGCGAGAAAGCTGCCTTGGCAGCTCCCTTGCACGCTGGAGCCAGGCTCCGATGGGAGCCTGTTGTGGGAGCACCTGGTTAAGCCCCCTCCCAAAAATGTGCCTGGGGGCATGGCCCCTCCAGCCCCCCCCCATGCTATGCCACTGTTTTGAGGCCCAGGGGCACATTTGGAAAGCTAATAAAATGTTTGGAGCACCATAGAATAACCATTTCACAGAAGAAAAATTGCCAGTGCTCAGTGCCCCACCCCCAAACCCCTACAGCCCCAAATAACAAATAAAACACAAAAATGTAAGATACATCCCCACCCCAAAACAGGCAATCCCTCACAGCCAATAACCACACACCCCCAGCAACCCTCACTTAAAAACAACTGGAAAGAGCAGTGGGCCTCTGGTGGGCAACAAGGGCAGTGCCCACGGGTACCATGTTGGGGACCACAGCTTTAAAATGTCTGCCCTTAAGTCTGTTTGATTTTCTCAGGTTTGTTCCTTCATCTGATGAATGGCATAAAATATAGGGAATTCTGTCCAAGCCTCACAATACTTTACTCTCTTGCCTTCAACTTCAAGCAACTAGGTTTGGCAAACGATAAGAGAAACTTCATTTGTATTCAAGTCCCGTTTTCAATTACCTGGATAACCTTTTCCATTGTATCAGCAAGAAATAGCAGGGAAAAATACTCAAGTCCCCTTTAAAGAGGTCTGACTGGTAGGGAAAGTGCCATGCCACTGTTTGCTAGGCAGTTCCAACAATTCACACAACTCAGTGATAATCATCACTTATGTATTTGCTTAAATTTTCATGACTGTTGACTCATTTTATTTTAAACAGGTTTTGTAAGTTCCTTGGATCATTTGTGTACCGTTTCTCAGGGTGAAAAGGAAAGCTGCTCACTGATAAATGCCTGAAAGAATCACCTCCAGCTGGAGCTTCCTATGCAAAGAATATTGCAAATGAGACAGATACAAAGTTCTCACTTGGGTTCTTATAGCCCATCCAATGGGGGCAGCTGGCTAGTCTGCATTTATATTCCATTGCAATGTTGTGCAGCAGATGCTCTTGAAGCAGAACTGAACCCCTAAGAAGCAACCAATGGGAAAGCTGAGGCACCGCTTCTCCTGCCATGGCATTGGCAAGGTTGTGTACACAGCATACTTTCAAAGCGCATTCAAAGCACATTCTTTCCCTCAAAAAATGGTGGGCACTATAGTATGTTAAGCATTGCTGGTAATTGAAATCTGTGAAGTGTAAACTGCAGTGCCCAAAATTCTCAGAGGGAAACGATGTGCTTTAAAGACATATTGTGTACATATGAAAACAGTCCGCTAGACAAGCAGTCAATAGCAAGCTTGTTGCAGACAAGGTAGTAGTCACAGCCCTGTGCAGGCACTATCTGAAAGTCAGTCCAAACCCACTTTCCCCCCAGCCCAAATAGGTTTACACTAGGGCAGAACAGCAGCCAGCCTAGATGGGGATGAGGCACATGTCAGGAGTAATGTGTGAATTGCATGCTGCACCTCAATGCTGCCTGAAGGTAGAGAGCCGTGCAGGTGGTGCTGTGGTCGAAACTACTGAGCCTCTTGGGCTTGCCGATCAGAAGGTCAGTGGTTTGAATCCCCATGATGGAGTGAGCTCCTGTTGCTCTGTCCCAGCTCCTGCCAACCTAGCAGTTCGAAAGCACACCAGCGCAAGTAGATAAATAGGTACTGCTGCGGTGGGAAGGTAAACGGCGCTTCCGTGCGCTCTGGTTTCTGTCACAGTGTTCTGTTGCACCAGAAGCAGTTTAGTCATGCTGGCCACATGACCCAGAAAGCTGTCTGTGGACAAAGGCCGGCTCCCTTGGCCTGAAGTGAGATGAGTGCTGTAAACCCATAGTCACCTTGGACCGGACTCAACCATCTAGGGGTCCTTTTCCTTTACCTTTTTAGAGAGCCAAGGCAGACTATTTAAGTCAAATCTGCCTCTAGCTTTCACCACACTCAGTCACCCAGCCTAAGGTTATGATGTAGGATTAGCCGGTCCCATATGGGGCTGAATAGGATTTCTTCCTTTTAATCAAATTAGCACAAGATGAGAAAATTTGTTTTGTTTTATTATCAGCTCTACGCTGTTCATCTGGTGGGTCATAGCAATTAGTGCTTTGTGGAGTGGGTGTTAAATCCTTTTTAGCATGTCAATTGGTCACAATGAGAGGGCTATGTGGGAAAAATAACACAAAGAGACAGGTACACTCTGAAGCACCTTTAAGGGCATTGGGGGGGTGTCCCAAGGCTTGTCACTCAGAGCTGTGGGACTCAGGAATGTGCAACTCTTTTTGGGCCGTCATGACTCACTCACCCAGAGTCATGTGGCTTGAGGGAGGATTGACTCAGGAAGACTCCATCTACACTTGCAAATGCGTGGCAAGTGGGAGGGACAGTCTTTCTCCAATTCACAGGAATGGTTGTTGATGTTAGAATTCCTGCTCCATGATTGCAGTCATGGGATTGTTGTCTATCACATGATGGTGTATGTTTTGACTCCACAGAGTGGGAAGTGACGGAGACAGGATGTTTGTGTTACTGTGTTCCATAAAGTGGGACTATTGTCCTTTGTTCTTTCTCTTTGCTGTCTGATGCTAGAAAGAGAGGGAGCCATGTTGCAGTGCTCTGTGTATGTTTATATATAAATTAGCCAAAATACTGAGTTGCTGAGGTCTGTTACGCAAGCTGCGAAGACTCTGCGGATCCCTAAGTGTGCCGGTGTCTGTTGGCATCGGTTGCTGTGATGTTAGAGCTGAAGAAAGCTTTTGAAGCTCCCGAATGAACGACCAGGAGGGAGAGAACATGCCAGTCGGGCATGTGTCTCTACCAGGGTCCTACTTGAGTGTAGGACAAGCTGCTGACAGTCTCCCCCTAATTCAAAGCAGGGACGCTTGAAAGGCAGATCCTGCATTAGGCGTATCCTGCAAAGTGTTACAGCTGCTGCAGGTTCTGTTGTGTTAAAAGTTAGAGAGTTGTGGCCCTGGTTGACATGAGCCTTGTCTGATTATTCTGGATATGCAATTGCCAGAAACAGGATAGGACAAGGTGTTTTAGACTCACATCATCCTTGAACATTAGCCATGTTGGCTAGGGTTGATGGGAGTTGGAGTCCATCTGGAGGTTTCAGGTTCCTTAAGCCTCCATAGCTATCAGCTGTATTCTCCCATTTCAGCTATTCCTTTTTTAGAAGTAGACTTGTCCATTTTTGCCTTGACTTCTCCATAGCGTCCCTCCTCCCCCTCCCCTCCCTCTCTTCCTACTCCTCTCTCCTTTACCAATCAGAGCTAATCATCTCTGGCAGGTCCAGGCCATTTCCATGCTGGTCAACTACAACGTGAGTCCTGTCACTCAGCCATTTAGCTTGGAAGGAGACTGCTTCCTCTGATTGTCCCGGCTGTGGCAAGTGGATCCGTTTCTTAGCAACTCCCCTCCTTTGTATCCTTTTGTTATTTCCAGCTCATTATCTCTCCCCATGCTGAACTCCAAATTAGGTTAATTACAGATAAATTTCATATCTCTCCAAGACAGAAGGGGCACTTGTAAAACACTATTCCAGTCAATAGAAAATGAGGGCCTTGGCCTATGTTAAGTTGCTTTGGCAAAAAAGAAAAGCAATTCAGCTCCACTTGCGTGTCTGCATCATGCTCTCTCAATCAATAGTCTTTCTTTCTGTTTTCTTTTTAACCTGCTTTCTCCTCCTTCTGAGCATTCCTGAAAGTCAAGAATTTCAGAAGATAAATGCCATCCATTTCAAGTTCATACTGTAGCTGCTGTTGTACCCTTCCATTTTTATTGTTATGAATGAGCTCTCAGACCCTTCATTCTTTTAAATTACACAGCTGCTGCGTTGTTTCTTTTGCCTCTAGGTGCAGGTGAACTCTGACTCTCATCAGCCCAGTCAACACAGCAAATAGCAATGGAGGATGGACGCTGTAGTTCAACAACATGGGGGGGCACCTTAAGACAATTGCATCTTCCAGTCTGACCTTGTTATGGTTTATGACATGCTACAATAGTTGCCAGGCCTATTCACTGCCCAAGTAGCAAGATTCCTCCTTCCACGAACACATAATCCTTGCCTGTATGAAACCTTGACAAAGAATCTAGCTGGAAGGACTTGAGAAACCAGCTTGTTCTCCTGTTTAACTGCCTGTCCCCTCCTGCCTGCATAGTATGCTATGAGCCATTTTGACCCACAAGCATTTGGGAGGCCCACATAAACTTGCACCAACTGCAGGCCCTCCAATTGTCCTTATTTTCCAGGGACAGTCTCAGATTTACAGAAGCCATCCCAGTTTCTTATTTGATCCTGGAATGTTCCACTTTTCCATAGGACATCCCCTATTTTCATCAGAGAAATATTGGAGGGTATGGAATAGGATGTCCCTGTTTTCATCAGGTAAATGTTGGAGTGTATACAGTTGTAACTGAGAGGAGGGGAAAGGACAGGACAGGGGCTGCATCAGTTGTGGGGCAGTGGTGATCAGCTTTACCCCACAGGTTCACTTGTCAGATGCAGTAAAAAATAAGCCAAAGCATAGGATTGTGGTACAAAGCCCCAAAGTTTGTACAGGTGATCTTACAGAGTACAGTGGTACCTCGGGTTACATATGCTTCAGGTTACAGACTCCGCTAACCCAGAAATAGTGCTTCAGGTTAAGAACTTTGCTTCAGGTTGAGAACAGAAATCGTGCTCTGGTAGCACGGCAGCAGCAGGAGGCCCCATTAGCTAAAGTGGTGCTTCAGGTTAAGAACAGTTTCAGGTTAAATACGGACCTCCGGAATGAATTAAGTACTTAACCCGAGGTACCACTGTAGCTATGTCTGTTACTACATATCTGCATTATATATATACTACATATTTGATGTGTTGTTAGCCTTTGATTTTCTTTTGGCCGAGTTGCCAGGTTTGAGTACTTGTCTCAAACCAAACCATTATCTCCTCAAGTGATTTTTTTACCCGCATTGTCTTCACCAACTCTGTGGAGTACAAATATCAGTACAACATCTTCACCACTGGAGGTCACTCATGTGCTATGCACAAAACTGAAAGGCTCATTGGTTTCATTTTGATTCCCCTTGCCCCTTTCTACGTGATATTTTTCTCCTTAGAGGCAGTTCAGATGTTATGTATTTTATTCACATGAATTGTCCAGTAGCCCTTGACTGTCTGCTTAAATGAACAAAGGTAATGCACAAGGCAGGCATTTATAGTTATTGGCCTGCAGCAACATCTCTGATCTCAGACTCTGGAAAATGTGTCTCTAAGATCTCAGAAGTTGGTGTGTGCAGTGACCCACGGCCTCCTGCCTCTCGCATTAGGTTTCTTCATCTGAATGCCAACTTGTGGACAGCAGGGGTGACTCATCTGGGTTTTGAACAAAATAATATCTAAAGTACCCTTACCAAAAGAGATTTGGCAAAAATATTGAAAACCAGCAGAATTCCTTTATTTACTGCTGTATCATATCACCATGATTATTCTTCCCTAATATGTTCTTGAATGGTGCTTTTCTTCCCCCAAAATTTACTGAGTCATCATGGATACACCCAGAAACTGTTAAGTAGAACTCCGTGCCTCAAATTAAAAGGCTGAAAAACGGCCTCAATATATTAACATACCCCAAACAAGCCTTGACAGTGCCCCTAGAGGCCTCTATGGCCATTGTTTTACACCTGTCCAGCCGACCCTCCTCCTCAGAACTAAATAGTACATTTTTGCCTGCCCACAAAGTAGCTAAGCTGGGCATTCGTTGTTGTCAGGAGTGCCAACTTGAATAATGTATGGTGGGGGGGGGCAATTAGAAGAAGCAGAGCATGCACACCATTTGAATGGCAATGCCTTTCAACTTTGTGGGGCAGCCCCAACAAATATTTTATTAGGGGGCAAAGGGACCTCAGCCCCGAGGAGTTGGCTCCTATGGTTGTTGTTTTACCTACACTGTACTAGGGGGCAGTAGGGGTCTAGGGATGAGTGCTGTTAAATCACATTGTTTGGCAGGAATGTTAAGAAAAAAATGTTACATAAGGGTACAGGTGAACACCCCCTTAGACACATCTGAAGGTGAAGCCAGTTTCCAGTTGCTCTGGGCTGTGGGCCCTTTAACTTGACTATAAAATGTTCTTGAGGCTCTCCAGCTTCACCGGCTCAAGAGTTATGGGATAGGCAGGTCTCCGTACTCACCACAAGGTGGGGCCCAGACTTTGGGGCTATGCTTTGTCATGCTCATTGCAACAGGCAGGGTTCAGCTCTCACAGTGCTGAGGTTTAAATTAGCTTCCCAGACTTCTCATTTTCTTGCAGGTGTTCTTAACGAAATGTGGCCATAGTTCAATGCATCACTTGTGTCTCACCTCTTTATTCCCGATTCCAGTTGCAACTGAAAAGTAGGAAAGAAACACACCAAGAGGATTTTCAGAACAGTTCCAATCCATTCCAAAGGACTTAACCAAATTGGCTAGTAGGGATGGGCAGAAGGTATTTTACTAATAACAAAGTGGCAACCAGTTGTTGGGCCTTAATATGAACCCAACCCATTCAGTGAAAATTGTACATGGGATCAAGCCCACCGAATCTTATTCTTCCTATTGAAGAAGAAGAAGAAGGGTTTGGATTTGATATCCTGCTTTATCACTCCCCTAAGGAGTCTCAAAGCAGCTAACATTTTCCTTTACCTTCCTCCCCCACAACAAACACTCTGTGAGGTGAGTGAGGCTGAGAGACTTCAGAGGAGTGTGACTAGCCCAAGGTCACCCAGCAGCTGCATGTGGAGGAGCGGAGACGTGAACCCGGTTCACCAGATTACGAATCTACCGCTCTTAACCACTACACCACACTGGCTCATAGCTTGAGGCAAGCTATGTAAGGCAAACAAAGGAGCATCAATGTTCAGTTCCAAAATAAACTTTATCAGATGAGAATATCAGTAACTTCCCTTCCCACAACACACACACACACACACACACACACACACACACACACACACACGTCCTCAATATATTCAAACCTTTTTTATTCCTCCAATTCTCTGCTCCATTTGTGGGTGATGCTATATCTAATATATTCTAATATTTTCAAACAAGGAGACATGCATTAATTGTGGAGCTGATTTTCTAATGAGCAGCCCTTCGCTGAGTCACAGATTAGATTTTTCTAGCCCAATATTGCTGAATTATAGAAATAATTGAGATTGGAAATTTAATTCAAGGGTGCAATCACTTCTGAGTCACTTGCCACTATAATAGGGTGAATCAGAATTTGTACATTTCCTGATTACTGCTTCCCATTATGCATGAGTCTATTACTTTTTCAAACTCTGTTGCAAATAAATGGACTCTGTGTGCCCTTTCAGCCGTAATCCCTACCTGAAATGCTTTTTTAAAAAAGACACCCGTTATTTGTTGCATCTGTTACTTTCTCCAGGCATTATAAATGTGTAAATGCTCTAGAAACATGGTGTTGTGGGGGGGGGGGAGCCTCAGCCACACCATTGCCACATTAAGTGGTGAGGTCTGAGGGGTGCCTTTAAAGCATGTTTGTCTGAATGCACTTACAAACCTCTCCTCAATTAGGAACCCTGTTTGATGTGCATGACCCCACACCTCATACAGCATACAGTTCCTAACATCTGAAGAGGGCTTTTGTGGTGCCATGATCTCTAAGAGACTTTTATATTCACAGCACCTTGAGTCTGGATCCAGATGTGTGGCCACCTTGACACCTTTAGTTCTGAGGCAAAAAAGTAACATTTCACAAGTCTTATTAATTCAACCATATATCAGTGTACCCGAAGATGTTTTGCAGCCCAATTCAGAACCCAAATGGCACCCCCACCTCTGCAAGGACCAACCCTTTAAAAAGCCTCGCTCATAGAATCAAAGGGTTGGAATGTACCATGGGGGGGGGGTCATCTAGGAATCTTTTTGTTCAATGTGGGGCTTGAACCCACAGCCTGAGATTAAGCGTCTCATGCTGTACTGTCTGAGCTGCACCATTCAGATTTCAGTTGCTTTCTTTATCCACGTCCATTGGATACTGGGCAGAAATTTTCACGAAGATCAACCAGGAGACATAAGGTATTGAACCTATGACCATTTTGATGCAAAGCATCCAAGGGCTATGGCCCTTCCTTATCTGTTCCCCTGCTCGGCTCATGGTGTGCCTGGCTCTGCCAAATATAGTCATTTCACCCAGGACCTGGATTTTTCATCTGAATATTCACATAATCTTTGGCTCTCTTTCCTTGCAGAATCTGGTTAGGAGAAATAAAGACTGGGGGGGGGGGGAGTATATTCCGAGAGTTACTGAATGTATATTGCTTCAAATTCTGGATTCTCCAGTTCCCCTCAGGGCCGGATTTAGGTTTGATGAGGCCCTACTCTACTGAAGGTAATGAGGTCCAGCTGTCCTTTGCCAACAACAAATTGTCGCTGTTTATTGTGTTGGTACCATTGGTACCAGCTCTGCTTGTCATTGGCTCTGGCTCCACCTCCTGTTGCCCTTCTCTGCTTGTTGCTCTTCCAGTCCCAATGGGCATCAGCCACCATAGAAGAAGACATATGAGGTCCTTTTTCTCTTGCACACAGGTGGGGAACCTGTGACCCTCCTGGTGTATATGAATCAAATTCATAGACCATCCTTCATTACATAGCAACCACAAGGTGGTTCCCTCTGCAATATATAAAAACATAATACTCCAACTCCCATCAGCTCCAGCCACCATGACCAATAGTCAGTGATGAGGGAAGGTGTTGACCAAAATCCGTATCCCTGCTGTAACATGTGAAACAAACTTCATTCTACTCCCCATAACTTGAACCAGAGTCAATATATAGCATATGCACCCACTTGTGTGTAACATTACACAATGTTTCTCCACCCCCACCCCCGTAAACAAGCAGGAAAAGAAATAATCTGCCTAATCTGTAGGCAGGAAAAGAAATAATGTGAAAATTGATTCCCCAAAAAGGTCATTGATACCCCCTACTAGAAAGCTGTGAGCTATGCAAGGAGAAGTACAGAGTTATTTCCCTTGATGCCCAATTGCTGTGTATGCTATTAGGGGAAAAAACAAGGATTTCAGCAGCAGAGAGACTTTTTGACAGGGACCCTAGTGAAACTTGACACACTTTCAATCCATTTATCAAACTGACTCCAGCTTCCATTTTAAGGCTCACAAAGCAATAATAAACACTACCCCCCCCAAAAAAAAACCCCAGAAAATGCATCCAAAACATTTAGCAGGTTATTAAATAAGAAAGGGATAAGGGAAGAGTTGCAACAAAACCAACCATTCCTTTCCCTCCAAAAAGAAAAGAAAAGAAAAGAAAACTCAATAATTCTGGTATTTTATATCATCTTAAATAAATTCAGATGAATTATTTAGCCATCCTCATCACTATTGCATCGAAATAAAATCTAGTATTATTAGCAGTCTGTGCTAGCCTCTTGAAACATCAGTGTCTGGGATTCATTGGATCATTGAAACGTTTCCCAGAGACATGGAAGCTGATCACAGAAGCAGAAGCTCCAGCACAGATCAGGCAACCTATAGTGGGAATCTAAGAAGCTGCCTTGAACCAGGACAGACCATTTAGCTCAGTATTGTCTCTCCTGCCTGAGCAATAGTTCTCCAGGGACCCAGACAATGGAGTTTCTCAACCCTACTGGGAGATGCCACAGAGTGAATCTGTGGCCTTTTGCAATCAGAATATGTGCTCTTCATATAAACAAAGGTCAGACCACCCTTCAGGGAAAACTACAACATTCTGGCACCATTTCCAGCTGTTTTACTGTGTGAGGAGACAGGAAAGCATAAATGAGAGGACCTTTCTTGTGGTGGCCCCATGGCTCTGGAATTCTTTCCCAGTTACTCTCCAGGAAGTTCCAGCAACTGTCCAGCAGGCTGCATTCATTTCAGGGCTGTGAAAACACTTCTTTTCCAGGTGGCCCCTTGATGATTAATATTCATGTTGGCTTGGCTTCTTTTGTCTGCTGCTTCTGCAGATCAAATTGGTCTTACTAGTATTTAGTGTGGGAAGTTGTAATAGTTTTTATCTTGGTATCTTTTGCTGCATTTTATAATTTTGTAAGCCACCTTCAAAGAGTATTATTCAGAAAGGTGAACCCAGAAATATTCATAAATGGATAAAATAAAAAATAAACTAAAAGCAACAGACTTTTCAGTCTCTGTAGCAATGGATGACATATTCTGAGCTGTGATCTCAGATTTAAAAGAACAGCGAAAGCAGTACTTCCCACTTGTTTTCTGCTCTTTTTCATTCATTCCATTGCAAATATTTTCTATTGCATTGCATCTAAAAATAATGAATAAAAAAGGAGAACTCCAGCACCAGCAGAAAATAAATCAGAGGCTTCAGCATTTTCTCATCCCAGCAGCTGAGTCCCAGGTTGACACTTTTTTCTTTCCCCGGAAAACCATAATCCCATAAAATGTAAGGTTATTAAGTCAGCAGTGAATAATTCATGAGGTAATTATAAAACATTTACAAGTTGACATTATCAGCTATCAGCAGGGGAAAAACCCAACACTTAACACCCTGCTACGTTGTTGACAAACCCGTCATGATTACACAATGAGGTTCTTCTATTGTTAAGGAACCAATTTAACATTAATTGCTACAAATATTCCTCAAGATTATATGCAGATACAGAATAATGGAGAGGGGGGAACATAACTCAGTCTAGAAATTGCTAGAGCCCTCATTTTGTTCAATGAGCAGCTGTAGCACCACCCAAAAAAAGTGGCTACAAGGTTAGGCTGGGAATTTGACATTAGAGACTAAAACACACATGAAACTAAACTGGTTTTAGACCAATAATTTAATGAAAAACAACACCAAGGCCAATACAGGCAGGTTGAAATGTCCTCTTTGCCAAGTGAGCCAAAGACAGACAGGAAGAGAACAGACAAGGGGAGCTGAAAAATTCCAGGGTCAGCCCTTTGGCAATTGTGGGGGGACCTCTTGAAGCTGTGGATGCTGTGGTTTATTTATGCTAGAGGCGTCCTGAGGAAATGGATCACATAAATCATTGTGTATTTCCCACTGCTTAGATAGGCAACTTTTTACCTATTTATTTAATCCCAATGCAGATAGATAGATGAATCATTTTTAATTGTTGTTGTTGTTAAAATCTGTATACTGCCCTTCAGCCTTAGATCTCAGGGCAATTCACAACATAAAAATACAATTCAAAAACCACAAAATTCTAGGAAGATAGATCAATAGATAGACTGGAAAACTTGATCAATGACAGATAGAAAGAAGAAAGAGTCCCTACCAGAGAGGAATGGCAAACTAAGTTGATGGATTACTCCGAAATGGCAAAACTGACCGGAAAGCTCAGGAACCAAGAAGACAAATAGTTCAAGAAAGAATGGGAAAAATTTACAGTTTATTTAGGAGACCACTGTACGCAGATAAAAACATTAGCAGGATTTTAATAACACTTGAAATGTAACAAATACTGTGGATAATATGGAGAGTTAATATGCAGTTCAAGATGCTGACAATTGGACCCACGGAGGGGGTGGCAGGAAGTCGGGAGATTCAGAGAAATCTCAATATATGGTTATGTATTTGGTACAGTTATAATCCTTTGTTTTGTAAAATCAGATAAAAACTATTTTCAAAAAGAAAAGAAAGGAAAAATGAATTGGAAAGGGAGGGAGGGATTAGATAGATAGGCTTCCTGAACCATTCTGCCTATATATTTAAGGACTTAAGTTCTCTCCTAAACTAATGCGGGGAAGGCCAGGGAAGCATGAATTCCAAATGTAATGGCAAAGCCCTACATTAGGTGGCACAAAATATGTGCATCACAGCTTTCTCTCTTCCTCCCTTCACTAATAATAGGATTCTAGCCTGTGCTCTCCATGAGAGTAGGAGGCATGCCATCCATTCTGAACAGGTAAGCAATGGCCCCAGGAGATTTGGCACTAAGCTGATGTTAAACAAAGCATCTGGGAGCCTGAGGCACTGCCGTTTGATTAACCACACATACCTTTGCTGAAGGATTAGGAGGACTGTATCATTGTGATGTCTGAATCTTAATTGAAATCCAAGGGCTTTGGGCTGTGCTCCCTGGTGTGTGTCAGGTTTGCAGGGAGAATAACATGCATGATGCCAGTTTGCACTTAAGGAGACAATCCATAAGGATCATTTGCAATAGGCCTATAAAACACTGAGAAAAATATACGGGATTGTTGTTGTTGTTGTTTAGTCGTTTAGTTTTGTCTGACTCTTTGTGACCCCTTGGAACAGAGCACACCAGGCACTCTTGTCTTCCACTGCCTCCCGCAGTTTGGTCAAACACATGTTCGTAGCTTCGAGAATACTGTCCAACCATCTCATTCTCTGTTGTCCCCTTCTCCTTGTGCCCTCAATCTTTCGCAGCATCAGGGTCTTTTCCAGGGAGTCTTCTCTTCTCATGAGGTAGCCAAAGTATTGGAGCCTAAGCTCCAGGATCTCAGGGCTGATTTCCTTAAGAATGGAGAGGTTTTATCTTCTTGCAGTCCATGGGACTCTCAAGAGTCTTCTCCAGCACCGTAATTCAAAAGCATCAATTCTTCGGCGATCAGCCTTCTTTGTGGTCCAGCTCTCACTTCCATACATCACTACTGGGAAAACCATAGCTTTAACTATACAGACCTTTGTTTGCAAGGTGATGTCTCTGCTTTTTAAGATGCTGTCTAGGTTTGTCATTGCTTTTCTTCCAAGAAGCAGGCGTCTTTTAATTTTATGACTGCTGTCACCATCTGCAGTGATCATGGAGACCAAGAAAGTAAAATCCCTCACTGCCTCCATTTCTTCTCCTACTATTTGCCAGGAGGTGATGGGACCAGTGGCCATGATCTTTGTTTTTTTGATGTTGAGCTTCAGACCATATTTTGCACTCTCCTCTTTCACCCTCATTAAAAGGTTCTTTAATTCCTCCTCACTTCCTGCCATCAAGGTTGTGTCATCAGCATATCTGAGGTTGTTGATATTTCTTCCGGCAATCTTAATTCCGGCTTGGGATTCATCCAGTCCAGCCTTTTGCATGATGAATTCTGCATATAAGTTAAATAAGCAGGGAGACAATATACAGCCTTGTCATACTCCTTTCCCTATTTTGAACCAATCAGTTGTTCCACATCCAGTTCTAACATGCAAACCCTTGACAACTGAGCTGTGTGACTCGGAGTTTCAATTATGCTTTTTGAAACCTTTTAATAATAATAACTGACAAAACATTTGGAACAATAAACAAAACATGTAAACTCCTTGGCCTTTCAAATTGCTAAATAAATGAATAAATAAATAAATGGGAAAATACTGTTCAAACACAGTAGATGGCCTCGTGCTACAGCAACTTCAACCGTAGCCTTTCAGTCACAGAAATATTATGCACCTTGCTTGTTAAATATAGTTGAAAATGTGAGGACACATGTTCTGACACAATGAAGTTGCTATTACAGCTATTGTAGCCTTGTAAATTTCCCAAATTTTGATGTAAAAGGGAGCTTTCCATAAATGCTGGACAAAATTACATCGTTGTTCTGCCTATGTTCAACTTCAGTGTGCACTGTGAGATAATGTCCTTGGCTACTTGTCTGTAATTCCCTCTAACAACACAGGTGATAGAAAGCCTCTCAGTTTGGCAGTGAAACAGGGCTTCCCAAAAACAAGGTAGTGATTTCTACATACTCCATCAAGGGAGCTCCATTAGACCTTGGTGGATGCCTATAAAAACAAGTCCTGCCATGGGTGGCAGGCTGCTAGTGTTGAGGTCACCACCAAAGGGAGGACACCAAAGGGATTTGTCTCTTGTGAGGTGCCACCCACTAGGGTGAGGTCAGCCTATTCAGAGGACCCTCTTTATTGAGAGAGATTTCAGGGATACCTTGTGAGTTTTGTTGAGCCCTAGGTGAGAATCAGAAGTCTGAAATGTGTTTTATAATTTGCTGTAGATAATCTAAGGGTACTGTATACATCAAACAGTATAGAAAGAGCTTAAAAGAAAACAAAATAAAAACTCTGGAGACAGCTTGGGGACACAGAAATATGCATGTTGAATACTCCCAAAATGGCCTGACAAAGACTTGTGAGCTTGCTGGAAGGGGAAGAGAAGAGGGAATGAGTCTGCTCAAGCCCACAGTTTCACCATGTAGTAAGTACCCTAAAGGGAAAGGGATTCAGGTGGAGGGAATGTGTGTGTTTTTTTATTGTTTTTTTATAATCATTTCACTTTATAGGAATGTTTCAGAAAGAATGAAAGGAATAAGACATATTTTGCTTCACAGTAACTTGTAGCAGGGATTCCCTGTTCTGTGGAATGGCATCTGTGACTGTCAAGATATGAAAGGCACCCGCTATCTGCAGTTTCCAGATGCCGGTGAATACTTTTTTGTTCTGACAATCTTTCCCAGCTGTGTAAATAATGTTGAAGTTTGCAAAAGAACAATTCCGGGCCCAAACCCTCCATGGGAACACATCCAACTTCCTTATATATTATTTGTTAAGGGTCTCTCATCGGCTGATGCCTCATTCCATGTGATGCTTGGAAAACGGCCAGTCCTGAACATGGCACAACAAGACGATTGTACATTACAAAGTGCCATCCTTATAGAAAGCTGTCACCAGGGAGGCCTGCCTGCCACCAACCTTGGCATTTCAGTGCCAGGCAGATATGCATTTGTTTTCCCAGGCATTTGGATGGCACCAATGCAATGATTATATTCGGTAAATCTCCTTTTTAATGTTTGTGTGGTTTTATTATTGTATTTTTTTAACTTGTAAATTGCTTTAGGACATTTTTTTTAAAAAAAGGGAAACTATACACAAATTGAATAAACCTAAAACTTTACATCTCCCTCCCCCTGTTGACTAGAGAGGTTAGGATTACTTCCATTAATTTTCTCATTTGCAATGATATGGCAATCACATCATTTATGACATTGACATGTCCCTTTCAGTGGTCATTGTAAGAGCAACCAAACTCAAGTAGCTATCAACATGGCTGAAGATGCTGTGTTCTCTCCCTAAGGAAAGACAAAAGGGAAGTATACAAATTTAGATTAGCAGAGCGTGCACATTTATTACTTTAAACTCTGAAAGGTCTATATGCCAGCAATGCTGTCTGCTAAGCCTTTTCAGGGCTGAATAAGACTATTTAGCATTGATTTGCTTTTAAAAGTTAGCAGAGACATCACCTTGCCGACAAAGGTCTGTATAGTTAAAGCTATGGTTTTCCCAGTAGTGATGTGTGGAAGAGAGAGCTGGACCATAAAGAAGGCTGATCGCCGAAGAATTGATGCTTTTGAATTATGGTGCTGGAGGAGAGTCTTGAGAGTCCCATGGACTGCAAGAAGATCAAACGTATCCATTCTTAAGGAAATCAGCCCTGAATGCTCACTGAAAGGACAGATCCTGAAGCTGAGGCTCCAATACTTTGGCCACCTCATGAGAAGAGAAGACTCCCTGGAAAAGACCCTGATGTTGGGAAAGATGGAGGGCACAAGGAGAAGGGGACAACAGAGGACGAGATGGTTCTCGAAGCTATGAACATGAGTTTGACCAAACTGTGGGAGGCAGTGGAAGACAGGAGTGCCTGGCAAGCTCTGGTCCATGAGGTCATGAAGAGTCGGACATGACTAAACGACTAAACAACAAATGCTATGGATATTTGCAAGTGGCAACACAGATTTTTGTAACAGCAATTAGCCTTGTGAGAGTGAAAAGGTAGATTGTACAGAGGGACCGTATTGAATCAAGAAGCTGCAGCATAGCATTGAATCTTGGCCAGTTCACTGATTAGGGCAGTCATTGTCCATTGCAGGTTGTATGAACTTTGTGCAGAGCAGATGATCATTGTGTGTATATTTATGCTTGTGGGATGAATTCTGAGTTTTTGCCCACTGCATCTGACCCACCCCCCATCTGTGCCTGATCTCCACACACTGGGGGTGGTATTTGCATAGGGGTCTGCACATGTAGACCCACCAATGCACATAGGCTTTGTATGTGTAATTCATACTCTTTGAAAAGAAAGTGATCATGTGATTAGAGCCAAGGTAGATTGGCATATAGGCACATGCAGGATAAAGTGCTGAGGGTACACTAGAGACCATGACTCAATGATCAAGGCTTTTTTTGTTATTGTTCATTCTCGCAAAATTTGTTGTCGGGCACCCATCCTTTCTGGAGCCTTTTCCATAGGAACTTGCTCAGTTTAACTAATCTATGATTAAGCCACTGGGTGGCAACAAGCAAAAAATAAAAATAAATGTTTAGCAACTTTAGGTTTAGAAGAATCTAAAACGTAACAAACGGTTAAGTATCTTAAATCAGAGTCTCCCCTACTCTTTAAATGGCACGACTGCCATTTAAATCTCCAACAGCTTTTTGCTGAATCATAGCTTAAACTTCTAACTTGCAAAATCCATGTTCGGAAGGACCAGAAAAGATATTAAATGTGGTGCTTATATTAATAGAGTCTTTATTGATTATAGGCAGCAAATCCTGGACTGGCTACATTGCTAGGTGACTGCAAAAAAGACCAGAGTAACTTTGGAATTCTGGCCTTTATTCTTGAATCAACTGGTTCTGAATGTCAAGCTTTAAGCTATCTTATTTTAGATCTCAAAGGCTCTTAAGTCTGGCAAATGGAACCTACATCAAAATCTACCTCTAGGCCACACTTACTATATTAAATTCCCTTCTTTGTGTTGTTGAAAATGCCAGACAGAAACAACCCACAAATTGCTGGTTTGACCAAGATTCATAAGCAACTGTGATAGTTCCAGGACCTTTTGTATACGCAAACCTCATTCTCATTTGACTGTTCTCACACGGCATTTTCTAGCCTAGGGAAGGCTAAGCACAATCAGTTTGATAACATATAGTTTCCATATATAAGTTATATTAAGCAGGATGACTCACTTCATCCCCTGGTGACTCACACAACTTTATGGCAGGGTTACTTGCACTCAACTTACCTGAAGCTATGATTTACCTGTTTGTGGGATTTGGCAGTCCAGTTTTGTTTGAGGCTGTGATTTATTTATTACTGGTTGTAATAATGTGAAAATACAATAAAATTTATTTTAAGAAATGCATGAAAAGTGGCACACAAATTGAAATAATTATAAATAAATGGGGGAAAGCTTTTTCTAGTGTCAGTTTCTGAAGAATTAGAAACTGGATCTTAAATAAAAATTAGATACAGTGGTGCCTCGCAAGACGAAATTAATTCGTTCTGCGAGTTTTTTCGTCTTACGAATTTTTCGTCTTGCGAGGCGCGGAGCTGCACCTCTTCAAGCAATGTGCCTGGTTTTAAGAAAAAGGAAAAAAATTCGCAAGACGTTTTCGTCTTGCGAAGCAAGCCCATAGGGAAATTCGTCTTGCGAAGCAACTCTAAAAACAAAAAACTCTTTCGTCTTGCGAGTTTTTCGTCTTACGAGGCATTCGTCTTGCGAGGTACCACTGTACTAGTCATTTCTCTCCCCCCCCCTTTAAAAGCTAGAATACTAATATTTTAGAGATGGCCATTCTAACTGTGAAGCTTGACTTAAATTGCCCCGCTGTGTAAAGCAATGCAGGTCTGCGTCTGCCTGGATGGGGGACATTTCAGATAACAGGGGGACGGGAGTTATATAATGTTTTAAACACATGCCAGTCCTTGAACTAGACCTGGAAACAAACTGGCAATGCAGCTGTTTTACAGCAGGGCTTCTATGAATTCTAAAGGGAACCTCAACCAGTAATCTGGCTGCTGCATTTTGCAGCAGTTGAAGTTTCTGAGTTGACTTCAAGGGCAGCCCCACGTAGAGCACATTTCTATATTCCAGGCTCAAAGTTCCCAGAGCATGCAGCACCAAGGCCAAGTCACCTTTGTCCAAAGGGGGCTGTTGCTGCTGAACCACCTAAAGCTGGAAATAGGCACTCCTCAACACTGAAGCCCTATGGCTCTTCAATTGCACAGGAGCCCATTAAAAGTGGGCTGTAGCTGGAGAATGAAAATGCTCAAAGAGACCTCTCAACTGCCCTTTGAAAGGGTCCCTTTTCCTTTTTATTGCCTGTAGAGTTAGGATGAGATACATCTCATAGCATCCCTTTCTGAAATATTGAATTTTATATGAGAGGGATTTTATTGAATAGCCAAAGGCTGCCAATGCAGTAAAATGCAATATTTCTTTGACATGATTCTCATTCCCATCCACTTGCTGATGCCGCAGTGGAACTGAATACTGCATTGCCATGGTTGCTGCGAGCTGCCTTTTCTTTATCCGTTCTGGCTGTTTGGCTAAAACCCTTGCGAGATAAGTTTTATGGCAGGACACACGTCTACAATGCATGCCACCATTCCCACTGCTGACAAAACAGTCCCTAATGTACAGTTGCATACAATATCAGAATTTTCTTTAGCATCCTGGGTGGAATTCAACACCATACTATTACAATTGTTAGACCTGCACAAATGTTGCCATAAGGAATGATCCCACCTACCTTAACCTAAACCCTTCATGGTGTTCTGAGGGTTCTCCTGACCCACCAAGAGCCAGTTTCAGGAGGATACTGGGGAGCACATGAGGAAGAGGTGGGGAGCCCTGTTGTTCAATCAGAAATCCTTGTGCAGGGCTTCTACTGATTGGGTCCGTTCAGTGAATCCTGCCCTCTATGCTTGGTAAACTTATTGTGGTAGGGGGCATTCCACCACCCCCAATCCATTCTGCTCTATTGTTCTGACGTTTCTTTGACTTTCTGTAGTTCGGAAAGTGATGGAGAAATGAATTGAAAAGTGTGGAAGACATGTAATACCCCAGAAGCAAATCAAGCTGAATGCAGGACAAATACTCACGGTCATATAACTGCCCCATAAATGAATCAGAATAATGCCCAATAAAAACTGAACATAGTCTAACTACTGTGTAAGCTTTGTACAAGAGAATCAAGATGAATGCTGAATACGCAGGCTATCTGCAGGAGCCCTTATAACATTAGCACACCAGAGGACAGTGTAGAGCTTGTAATTTGCCAATAGCCCGAGTGTCAAGGACTTGGCAATTTGAGGACTTGCCCTGGAGTCACATGACATGGGCATCTCCTTAGGCTTTTGGTTTCAGTTCTAATAGGGAGTCTTAAAGGCTTCTCTGACTCTAGCAGTTTCTATCAAACTGTTCCTCATTCTTGGTGCCTGTTCTTGACCTAGAAACATGACAGTATTTAGGAAGCTTAGGAGTCATTCAGAGTCCAGGGTCCAGCATCTTTGCACAAGGCCTCTGGGGATGAGACAAGAGAAATGGTGTCTAACCAGCAGAAATGAATTAGTATCTTGTAACCAATGGAGATGGAGGAATTTGATTTTGTCTTTGCTCCAGTGGGATAGGCAGAAGGCCTGTTTCATCCAAGAAATTGCATTAGCAGAGTTGTTCATGTGTCTTAGATCAACCTCACTCTCAGTGTAGGAAAGGGGAAATAATGTTACTTAATAAAGCAAAAAAAAAAAAAGTATTAAATTGCATTATGCTCCCTCATGAATTATAAGTAGGAGGAATGGGGAAAACTCAGACATTTCAGCCTGAGCATTCCAAGAGATTTATTTATGCCTTGAAGCTCTGCACCAGTTTCTCAGTGATGATTCCCAGGCTAAGGAAAGAGGAGAGGAGGGGCTGCTGCATGATTGAAAACAATAAGCAAGGCATGTTCTTTAAAGGCTAAAATGCTCAAGCAATGTGAATATTTCTTTCAGCTAAAAGAGCAACGTCTCAAAACTGGAATGAGTAGGAATGAAAAAGGTCGGTCTTTTGAGATGCCAGCATCTCCCCCCTCCCCCTGCACACCCAGAAGGCACCATTCATCTTATCACTACTAATCTCCAAAGTAAGGAGCAAAGTAAAGCATGCCAGCTGTTCCCACAGGTACACAACCATGTACTTGTCAAGTTCACATACCCAAGGTTTGTTCTGAGGCCACAGGTATCACCTGTAAACATGACTAGGCGTGGGAAGGGTCCTGGCTCCCCCACCCCAGCTTAGGGAACCTTCCTGCCCAGACCATATTTTTATTGAGCTATTTGTGGTTTCGGTTTGCGGATCCTCTAAAATGTTATATTGAATAAAGATAACTCTTTCCCCACCACTGCACTGTCTTCCAAGTCTTCTTTTGGCTGTGTTGGCAATGCATACAAATAAGTCTTAAGAGATCGTAACCAGATTTTGTGTGATGGTTTCTGAGATCAGGATCCTGTTTGTATACAACTGGATGACTTAGTGTATACTGCATAAAGTATCTATCTTTTGTTTTGAATTTCCTTTTCCTAAAAGGTTCTGTTGCAGTGCTATGTTACAACATATAGGTATGTTTACTGGTTTTGTTAGACTCTTCTTCAGGGCTGGATGATCCGTGGTAAAAGGTAAAGGTAAGGTCTAAACCACTGAGCCTCTTGGGCTTGCCGATCAGAAAATCAGTACTTCTAATCCCCACAATGGGGTGAGCTCCCGTTGCTCTGCCCCAGCTTCTTTCAACCTAGCAGTTTGAAAGCACACCAGTTCAAGTAGATAAATAGGTAAGGCTGTGGCAGAAAGGTAAATGGCATTTCTGTGCACTCTGGTTTCTGTCACAGTGTTCTGTTGCACCATAAGCGGTTTAGTCATGCTGGCCACATGACCAGAAAAGCTGTCTGTGGACAAACGGCGGCTCCCTTGGCCTGAAGCGAGATGAGCGCCGCACTCCAGTGTTGCCTTTGACTGGACTTAACCATCCAGGGGTCCTTTCCCCTTTTTTAACCTAATCCATAGTCGTTGCTGGATCACAATTCCCACCTTGGTCCCACTGGCCAGGGCTGGTGGAAGTTGTGGCCAAACATGTTCCCCATCTCTACTGTAATCATTTTAACTGACTTTGTAAAATGATTATTGTTGCTTTGCTTTGTTGCTAATTTCAGTCAATCTTAGATCATTGTATCCGCTGTCTTTTCATGATATTGTGAGCCACCTGGGGTAATCTATGCCACCAAAGGCAGCATATTGTAGTAGTCTCATTGCTGAGCAACAATGTGCAGAGCTCAGTGGAGTGGGGGGCCAGCCAACCAGAAGTGTCTCTGAGGTGTACTTGCCTGGAGGCAGAGTCAGCATCCAAAATCAGGTCCAATCCTAGGGGTGGGCGAACAGCAATCCATGTTGTCAGAAAGTCCAGGAGTCAGGGAATTCAATGATTGGGGGGTCAAGAAGAGCAGGAAGCAGCAAGATAGAGCCAGGAACCACAAGCATTGTTACCAGCATCTGACTACTGCTGGAAGCTCTGCTTAAGAAGGCTAAAGCCAGCTGGTTCTCATCAGTGCCTTCTCCCCTGTGTCTTTGAAGGCTGATCAGCTGCAGATGGAGGCACTCCCCCTTCTCCCTCTTCAGGCTGCTGTTCAGCAGGCGAAGCTGACTCCTGGCCCAGGAGTAAATAAACACAAACACACACACGCAGTCTCTGATGAGACAGCAGGTGCCAATAGAGTCGTTAGATTTCAGCTGCAGAAGGGGGGGGAAGTGTGGGAGAAAGTGTTGCTTGTGTGCTTTGCAAAGGTTGGAAACCACAGTTGGAACCAAGTTAGAGGTTCGAGAGTCCCTGATCTGATTCAAGAAGGCCCCTCTGACCTCACATTCTTACTTTGTCTCTGTCATGGTAAGCTAGAGAGCCTGTTTGTATCTATCAACCGCTGATGGAGGCGTCATCATTAAATATTCATCCTTGTTTGCTTCTCCAGAAACAATAGCCTTAAAGAAGATTGCTTTATCATTCAGATTTGAAGGAAAACAAGCTTAGGCTCATGTAGAAGGAATCTTGGAGCACCAGATGAAGCAATTCATCACTTTATTTATTAAAACTGCCATAATTACCATTCCAATAATCTGAACAAACACAAACCCCTGTGTTGCAAAATGTGACCATCTACAAAAATGCAAACGCAACACGCTGGCTAATAACTGTTAGTAAATATATAATCAGTATGATGTCATTCAAAATGTACAAATAAGCAACTTCAAAATAATATATATATATATCATGCAACACATCTCACAAAATATACAAGTGACTGCAAGTTGTTATGTGTATCAGAGTCAACAAAGGTTCAAACAACCAATGAATAGCGAGGAACACCAAACCGTCTCTCCAAGGAAGACGTCTCACACAAGTCTCAAAGGAAGACGTTTCTCTGAAGTCTCAAAAGGACAGTGCATCCGGAATAGTTCAACTATTTCAAAATAAAGTCTTTATCAGCGAATAATTATCAATAAAATATACATACTAGTGAAGATCATACTAGTGGATCAGTGGTCACTGGAAATGTAGCTGCTGGTGGGTTCCTAAGAAATCTGGAATGCTAGCTGCATATGAATCTTCCATTTGTTTTTTGAGACCCAAGATAAAGGGCCATAGCTCAGTGGGAGAGCATCTGTCTTGCATGCAGAAGGTCCCAGGTTCTATCCCTGACCTCTCCAGTGAGGAACATGCATGAGACCCTGGAGAGCTGCTTCCAGTCAGTGTAGAAAACACTGAGCTGGGACAAATGGTAACTTCCTAAGACGATGGGTCTTAAAACATATCCACAGTGGGGGTGCCCTCAGACAACCCACTGTAAACACTTTCATCTTAACAGAGAAGTTCTAGGTGGCTCCTCATTCAACCATATGCAAGTCACTAACCAGCCTTCAGCTACCAAAGCAGAGAAATGCATGGTGCAGGCATTGTCTGAATGACATCTAACACTGAATGACATCCTGGAGGAGGAAAATTCTGTTTTTGAAATGCACCGTTGAAAGATGGTGGGAACACAGAATGTCCACTGCATGGACAGATGTGTCCCCATGTGTGACATAATGGAATAATCCTAAAAGTTGTCCCTGAGACATCAATATTTGCACATGTGAGCAAACTGCTGTTAGCCACCATCTGTGGTCTCAGTCATTTTCATAGGGCCTTCTAGTCTAACCCCCTGCAATGCAGGAATCTTTTGCCCAATGTGGGGCGCAAACCCACGACCCTGAGATTAACAGTCTCATGCTGAGCTATCCCAGCAGTGTGGCTGGGCTAGATCCTGTATGAGGAAGACGAAATACATAATTGACCCATAATCTATAAAGCTGATGAAAGGAGAGAAAACTCCCTACATAATTGGTTTATAAATCATTCCAGAAGTGAGTAATGATACAAGAACAAGCCATTTATTTTAAGTATTTGATAGTTTATTCACAGGAAACACACCAGTTTAAGCTATATATAAACTCTTCTGCTGGCCTTTACCATTGCTAGGTGACAACTGGAGGCAGTTGATTTATTCTTCCCCTTCCCCTTCATAAAGCACTGAAGAAAAAGGCAACTTTGGGAGGGGAAAAAAACCTACATCCAATTAATATGCTGGGTGAAACCCTTCCTCCACTGAAATCCATGGCAAAAGTCCCAGGGCATGTTTGCACGATCATTTATCCTGAGATAACAACCCGTTAACTTGCTTTATCCCTAGGAATTGTTTACATGATCAAAGCATAAATCCAAGGTTAAACAAGTTTAGAGTAAAGCAAAAGGACTGCCGTGATAATCAGAGGGCTGCTTCCTTGAATGCCTTGCAAGGTTAAATAGGGAGAAGTGTGCAGTGTTTAATTAAAGCGATAACCAACATGTGCGACATATTTGCATTTCCCAGCATGGCTCTCATTGTTGTAATTGCCTGAATTGATAGGGGGCAGATCTGTGATAACTGAGAATGGCATTCAAGTTGTCAACTGATTACCTTTCCGCACTTCTCATATGAATAATGACAGGCGTGTTTGCATGTTCAGACCCAGAGACCTCCCCCCTAAATAAACACACATTTGACTCAAATTTTAGTTTTGCTTTTTGGCAGAATTTAGGCCACAACTTTATTGATTACAAAAAAGTGAGTGGTTGTGTGGCTCTGGTTTGACTAGCTCCCAGCACCCTTGCAGGTAGCGCTGACCCAGGGCACCAGCACAGGTCAGCCAAGGGTGAACACCTGAGGTAGGTGAAAAGCCCAGGAACAGACTCTGCTCACTCCCCAGATGCTCCCCTGGACCTCTCGGGGGTTGACCAAACCAAGTTGAGTCCCTGGATTCCTTTAACGGAATACCCTTCACATAGGGATGTCAAGACCACTCTCCCATCCCTATCACATGAACCAGTGCCTATCCACAACCTTACAAGTTGTGAAGATTTGCTACGTGGCAGGCAAAACCCAAATGGCAACAGCCAATCAGCCAAGTGGGGAAATTCCTGCCATGCCCGTGTCCCAATGACAGACGACACACGACGGCATAGCAAGGTCAATCGCAAAATGCCCTAAAAGTAGGGAGAGATGGGTGGGTGTTCTGATGCACAAGCTGAAAGAGGAAGCTCTGGGTCACGTGCATAGGTATATATAGGTTCCTCGATCTGTTCAGAATACAGCCCATTGGCCAGATCGGGTGTTGTGGCTGTCCAATATACCCACCCACAACCAAGAGGTCAGTCTCCAGGTCTCACTGCAACATGTGCTCTCTTTTAGGGAGGACACGATTTGTGAGCACATCTGGATCAGTCACTGTGAATGTGGTATCTGAGGTGTGGTTCTGGAGGGGGGGGACCCCAGGTTCATATTCAGTCTCAGGGCTGAACTAGACCTTCTTTTTAACCTTTGTTAATGCAGATGGAGATGAGCCAGATTGGGACTCTGGATAAAGGAAGGAGGCCTTCAACTGTTTGTTCCTAAATCATTTCTGATCATAAGTGCCAGGACCTGTGATTAACACTGGGGAGAAAACTCCCTTTAGCACCAATGGTATCATTCCTCCCTTTGTGAACAGCAAGTGTAGGGGGGTTGAGTCTATATACTTCTTTAATTTTTCAAACTATCTTCAAAGGCAGCCCTAGATAGAGCACATTATAGTAGCCTAGTCTGCATGTAACTCAGACATGCATAACTGAGGCTGGGACCACTTTCTCTAGACAAGGTTGCAACTGGAATACCAAATTAAGCTGGTAAAAGGAACTCCAAGCTGCCATCACCATCAGCTGCATTCCCATAGATAATGACAAGCCCAGGAGATCCTCCTCCAAGCTGTGAATTTGGACCTTTAGAGGAGTTCTAGTTGCCAGGCAGCTTCAAAATTAGTGTCTATAAGCAGTTCCTCCACCTTATCTGGCATAAACTTGCTCATCCTCATCCATCTCAAAAGTGATTCCAGATACCAGTTACAATGTAACCCTAGGTATACAGTCAGCCTGGATGGCTCAGTTGGTTAAAATGTGGCACTCATAATGCCAAGGTTGCAGGTTTGATCCCCATTGCAGAGGGTTGGACTGGTTGATTCTCAGAGTCCCTTCTAACTGGGCAATTCTATGTTTAGTCAGAAGTAGGCTAAGGTTACCAGATTTCCCCCCCAATGAATCCGGGGACACTTTTCAACTTCAATGGATTTTGTATGGGGACTGATTTGTAAATCCGGGGACTGCCCTTGGGAAACAGGGACGTATGGTAACCTTAAAATAGGCTGCAATGGCATTTACTTCAAAGTAAATGTGCCTGGACTAGGATTTCAGCCTAAAGAACATAAAAACAAACCTAGTGTGGACAGGATTTTCTAAAGCATGAGTGCTTTCGAACTTCCCTTGGGTATAAGCTATGAGACTGTTTGGGGGTCTCATATAGAGTATTACTGCCTCTGAACTTATTAATACTTGTTACAATCTATGCACCTCAATCTCACAAAAGAGAACCATGTATTGAAGCAGGTTTATGAATATGCAACAGATGATGAAGCGCTCATTAAGACAGCCCAACAATGGTCTGAGGACTCAAAATACAATTAAAGCTAAGCTGATCAATGTCTGAATGGAAGACTGCCTGGGAGGTTCCATGTAAAGCCTCCCTAAGCTTCCATAACAGAATATACACATCAGAAGTAATAAACAGATTTATCCTGCATGCAAAAAACAAAACCGTCAGTTTCCCACACCTCAAAGCCATACCCTACAAAGACCTCTCTGTGCATCTTTCCAAGTTGAAACAACATTATTAAAGCCTAATTTACTGGAGTGAATCTACCATGGCAATTTAGATAACACAGAAGGTGGAATTTAGAATGCATTCTCAGTAGCAGATTTCTTAATAACTCTTCAGAAACAAAGTTCCAATTAAATCCAAGAAGCGAGTCTGCAATAACAAACATAAACAAGGGAGGGAAAACACAGAAGCAGCCATTTGCTGATGAGACAGAGTTTTATCTAAATAGAATGTTGTTCAAAGGGTTCTCCCCACCACCACCTCCCTGCTTTCTCCCTCAGGCAGCAGCTGCTTTTAAGAATGTCTGTAAATGAAAACAAGGAGATTCTCTTAACAGCAGCAACACGTGGAGAATTCTATAGAAATATGGCCTCAAGGCCGTTTATTTAAGTGATGAGGCATGGTGTGAAGCTCGCCCTGGCAGTTCATGAGTGCTATGCAGAAGACAGTCCTGGACAGAGGATGCCAGCCTAATGCACATTTACTTGGGAGTCAGTCCCATTCAAATGAGTGTGATTTACCCTGGGGTTAAAAAAAAGTGGTTTTTATTAAATATGAGTGGCAGCACTCTTCAGTACCAAGAGAACATCTGACCATCATGTAATATTCCTCATGAGCATTCATAATAGTGGGTATTGTAAAACATAAAATATAATGTTCTTAAAATATACTAGGATATATTCAGCAAACATGTTGCATTAGTGCAAGGACTGCCACCTGCGCAATGGGGCATGGTCTCCTCTCCCCATTCACCACCCCCACCTCAGTCATTTCTGGGTTTATCCCCAACCCCCTAGAGCATATTTGAGGGAAACAGGGAGTGTGGGAAGGAGGGAGGGAGGGAGGGAAGGAGGGAAGTCTGTGTGCTAAGATGATTTCATTTCACGAAACACATGGTTGTCCTATTGAAGCTTGAATCTATCCATGAGCAAGGTCTCTGAGCCTTGCTTTGAAACTCCTCCCACCATTCACTAAAGTGCTTGCTTTCACTCAGATCTTTCCCATCTCCTAACTCCCTGAAGTCATTGTCTACTTGTAGGGCTGCCAGGTTGAAGGTGGGTTAAAAAATATAGAACTGTAGGAAGGGAGAGCAGAGACTCTGAAATTGCCCACTGGCATTCAAAACCTGGTAGCAGACTGAGCAGGCACTCCCTACTATTAGGGACACTGTCTTTCTATTTAAATTGCTGTCGTTGTTTAGTTGTTTAGTCGTGTCCGACTCTTCATGACCCCATAAACCAGAGCACGCCAGGCACTTCTGTCATCCACTGCCTCCCGCAGTTTGGTCAAACTCATGCTGGTAGCTTCGAGAACACTATCCAACCATCTCGTCCTCTGTCGTCCCCTTCTCCTTGTGCCCTCCATCTTTCCCAACATCAGGGTCTTTTCCAGGGAGTCTTCTATTCTCATGAGGTGGCCAAAGTATTGGAGCCTCAGCTTCACGATCTGTCCTTCCAGTGAGCACTCAGGGCTGATTTCCTTAAGAATGGATGTGTTTGTTCTTCTTGCAGTCCATGGGACTCTCAAGAGTCTCCTCCAGCACCATAATTCAAAAGCATCAATTCTTCGGCGATCAGCCTTCTTTATGGTCCAGCTCTCACTTCCATACATCACTACTGGGAAAACCATAGCTTTTACTATACGGACCTTTGTTGGCAAGGTGATGTCTCTACTTTTTAAGATGCTGTCTAGCTATACGTTGTAAATTAGCACATGCAAATTTATGTTAAATGGAATCACCTTTTGTCCTCCTTTTTGCTGATGCTACCCTAGTATGTAGGTGCATAGTCCTTGTATAGAAGTTTAGGACACATGGCGGTCAGAGGTGGAGTCGATAAGTATTCTAATGACTCCCTCGTCATTCTTCTCACATAATGTGTCATTCACACAGTGCTCTTGAATGTCAGTGGTGCCCAAAACAGGGATAAACGGAAAAAGCAGCCAAACCTTCATAGAACTATAGGAAGCTACCTCATCAGATAATTGGCTTATCTAGCTCAACCTTCACCAGCAGCAGCTTTCCAAAGTTTCTAACGGGACATTTCCAGCGCTACCTGAATATTTCAGGGATGGTCCCTGGGACCTTGTACACGTGAAACACATGCTATTCTACTGAGCTATGATCCTTCTCCATTAAATGCTAGGCCTCAAATGATAACCACCTACTGTCTGCTTTGCTTTTTCTTTTCTGTGGAAAACAGGGAGTCCTTTCAGACTTATTTCTGTATTTGTCTCTTACAGAGCTCACGGGTCTAATTAAACCCCAGAAGTTCACCCTCATCCATTTTCTTTTATTATCACAGAAGCACTACAATTATTCTTAAGAAGAAGAAAAAGGCTTTTGGCTTGGACCGCATTATCTTGCTATTCTACATTATCATGCCACCCCTGGTAGAAGTAATGCCCTAAATTCCTTATCCACTGATTCTCTTTGTCTTTTTCTCCTTTACTTTACTGTAGATTTTATCAGAAACTAAAGAAGGGGAATTGGCTTGTCCACTGCAAAAGTAAAGACCAGACTCCTACAGAATGTTGCTTCCTCTGTTGCCTTCCCCCACAAATTGCCTAAGAACTCAGTGATACAAACTTGGAAACATGAACCCAAAAAGGAACAAACTTTTTTGATGGGAGTCAAACATGGCCAAGTTTTATCAACCACATTCAGGGCTGGATTTAGGTTTGATGAGGCCCTAAGCTACTGAAGGTAATGAGGCCCTTTATATGTCCAGTTGTCCTTTGTCAACAACAAATTGTCACTGTTTATTGTATTGAATATCTGCTACATGGTAATTTATGGACATAATAGGTATCTAAAGCTATTTGCACATGCAGAATGTAGGCACCCTATATATAGAAATGAGCAAACCAGTGATATTTTAGGGAGCAGGCTAGCAGGCGAGGCCCATTACTTACATCATAGGAGCCTACACAACACAAAACACTGTTGCTGTATGTAGGTTGTTTTTTTTTATCTTACATTTTGGAAATGTACAGCCAGGGGTTTTTCCCTTTACATTTTTTTGGGTCCCCCAAGAGAGTGGGGCCCTAAGCTATAGCTTGTTTAGCTTATACGTGAATCCGGCACTGACCATATTATTCAACAAAAAAAATCAATGGTCTTACCTTTGTCTTATGACTTTTCTGACAAATCGGACTTTGGCTATCTGGCAGTCCGGTTGCAAATGCATTGAATGCATGAAATCAATGGGGTTTTACTACCAAATTTTGTGTTCTGTTAAGTAATTGGTACTTGGTCCTACAATTGCATGAAGTTAGTTAATTCTTATTTGGAACCTTTGACAAGCTCCAGGGATTCTCTTGGTTGCTCTACAGCTGTGCAGCAGCATTCAAAATAGGTGCCCAAGGAAAAGAAGTACCCTAAATGTTTAGACCTCCTGGCAAGGGGCACCAGACAGAGAAGGTGTAGCAGCGCCCAGATCACTTGCAAACTAATATATACACACATATTTTACGAAACACTTTCTTTCTACCTTTACAACATTTAGTGGTTTTTTGTGGGTTTTTTTAGTTTTCGGAAAGGGCAAGTCAGGGTGGGTGGTACATAAGAGAGATGTATGAGATAATGCACAGTGTGGAGAAAGTGGATAGGAAATAGTTTTTCTCCTGTTCTCCTAATTTAAGAACTCGGGGTTATCCAATGAAGCTGAATGTTGGAAGATTCAGGGCATACAAAGAAAACTATTTCATGGTATTTAACTCCAAGTAGGCTTGCTATGATGTATAAGACTGAATCAGATAAGTGCTGGAGATGCAGAAAGGTTGAGGGAACATTCTTTCATATGTGGTGGACCTGTAAAAGGGTAAAAGAGTATTGGGAAATGATCCATAATGAATTGGGGGGGGGGATGCTTAAAAGTACTTTCCTCAAAAAACCAGAGTCCTTTCTGTTGGAGATAATTCAGACTGAAATTCCCAGGTGTCAAAAAAGGTTATGTATGTATACCACTACTGCAGCCCATGTTTTGTTAGCCCAAAAATGGAAAACGAGCAAGGTCCCAACCAAAGTGACAACTTAAGTTGACAGAATATGCACAGCTTTCAGACTTAACATATAGAATAAGAGAACAAGAAGAGCATGTGTCTAGATAAGATTGGAAAATGTTTATTGACTATATGGAAAATAACTGTGTACAGCTGAAAACACTGGCAGCATTAAGATAAATTCAACAGTGTAAATAAGTTCTGATGGATGTAATAATGGAATACTGAATGGTATAGTTTGTGTAAAATATGCAGGGATTTATGATATGTAAAATGAACCATGGGAAGAGAAGAAGGGAAGTCATTGATATCTTAAGGATGTAAAAATGAGTACTTTAAATTGCAAAACAGAAAATGTGTATATATATATATATATGAGAGAGAAAACTATTTCACACAGCACATAGTTAACCTGTGGCATTAACTCACACAAACTATAGTGATGGCCAGCAACTTGGATGCCTTTAAAAGAGAGTTAGGCAAGTTCATTGAGGATAAAGCTATCAACTGGTGCTGCTCATGGTGCCTGTGTTGTACCTCCACTATCAGAGACAGTCTGCCTCTGAATACCGGTTGCTGGGAAACAAAAGTAGAAAGAGCACTGCTGCAGGCTTCTCATAGGCTGGTCCCTGTGAGAACAGGATGCTGGCCTGTTCCAACAGGGCTCTCCTTAAATTCTTGTACTCCTTCCCGCCTCTCTCTCCTGGTTATTGTCACCCTGCAGTGTGTGGCATTCATCTCTCAACAAGTGGGAATGGTGACCTCAATAAGTGACACAACCATGCAGTGCTTCATCAGAAGGAACAGCCTCTGGTACAATTTTTTGCTCATTCAGTCTCATCCCAGCTCTGAGCAACAATCTGCCAGATCTGGCTCTGTTTCTGATTTGATCTTTTCCTCCCCTTTTCTTCCTTTTTTCATTTTCTGCCAGCCTCTTGTTTCAGAGGTGCGTCCCTGAGGAAATACATGTCCTTTGTACTTTTCTCTCTGTGTGCATAATGGAAAATTATCTGCATAATTTATCTTTCACAACATATTCCTTTCCCTCTAGCTAAGTGTTGGTTTTTTCTAAAATAAGTACACACACACACACTGTGTACACTGAGAAAAGAGGCAACAAGAAAGACTCTCCCTTGTGACGTTTCTCAGTCCTAAAATGGTAACCACCTACTGGCTCTATTCCTTGTTCTTTTTTACGGAAAATGGAGGCTCCTCCCTGTTCTGCCTCAGGCTCCTTTGTGTGTTTTCTAGTCTCTCGGGGTGCTGATAAACCAAATTAAATTCCTGAAGATCAACTCAACCTTTGGCTGGGCATGTAGATGCAACCTACAACCCGCTGAAGTTAATGAGCTCCATGAAGGGCAAATGAGTCAGGTAATGCCATTATGTATGATGACTATTTCCCCGCTTCCCACACAAAAAGTGTGCATTCTCACTATTGAATAAGAGTGCTGTGAGGCTGATTTGGCAGAAACATTACAGTATAGTCCCTGGTCGAACTCAGCAAATTGTGTCATGCAGGTTAACCTTATCCATATTGACTTAGAAACATGTTCCACTGTGTTCAGTGAAGTTTATTTCCAATCAAGCGCACATAGAATTGCAGCCTTATGATTAAACTAGACATTATTAACTTAAATCTCTTTGCTTTCAGTGGGATTTTCTCATAATTAACTTTAGCTGACTCTCAGCACTTTTCACAAACTACAGTTCCCAGGATTCTCTGGAGGAAGCACTGCATTAAATGTATAGTGCAGATGAAGCCTTACTGATGACTTTTTTTGTTTTTTTAAAAAACTGACAGCAGGACCCCTCTGTTCCCTCACGCTTCCTTTTCACAGTGTTTTCAGGATGTGCTAACCATGCCGTAGACCTATGGCATATTGCTTACCTTCTGCTGATTGGCCATGCCATTGAATACATCAGAGAGGGCAGTGGAATCAGTGGGTTCACACACCCAATCCATTGTTGAATTATGACACTCCCCACCCCAGTTATCTTTTTTCTCATATAGCTTACCATCCTCACCTCCCTCCTCTGAATTGTATAAGTCTCTAGCAAAATTTTTAATGGCAGTGTGCTGAAGGATGCTTAAGTATCAAGAGCAAATACTGAGTTGAAATATGCCCGGACGAACAAACTTTTCCATTTCTGAGGAGCAGGACACGATGGGCAAAGGGAAATGTTCTAGGAGCCTGATATAATCAGATTAGATGTTATGAAAGAAATATAAAAAAAGAACGAAACCGTGACACATAGGTGTACTTACAGGATGACAGAACTAGGCTGGGAGTAAATTGTTATCAACTTAAGTCGTAAAGTACAGAAACTGGGCCTCTTTGGGGAAAACAGAAGTGGCACTTATTTCTGGTGATACTTACAGGCTTCCACTTCCAGGTTTGATAACTATGGAAGATATTGTTTCTTTTGAGCTCTCTGTGGCTTTGAGTGTCCTTCCCAGCAAAGTAAATCACTCTCCCGCACCCCAAGAAGCATCAGTGAATAGCAATGACTATGTTGCTTCTGTCGCAGAGTGTGGCATGTACAGAAATACTACAGTGCATGTCCTGTGACATTCTGCCCCCAACCATTCTGCCCCTTAACCTTGTATTAAATTATTTTTGCATGTCCTCCTCATATTGTGGGTTTGTAAGGATCTAACTCATAATCAAACCTTCCCTTTCAATACAGACAAGCCACTCTGCATTTTATTATGAAATCTAGGCTAGAGGCAGCAGAAAGTGGCCCAGAGCAGCTCCTTGTAACTTGCCCTTTGTTTGTTCCATTTGAATGCTATGTGTATTTCAGGGCACGCTCAAACCAGTGCTCCAGAACTGTATTTTTTATATACTCAGCATGGAAACTATAAACCACTTGTATGTGAAAACAGGATCAAGCCGAGTGGAATGGACCCTTAGAAATTGTCAATAAATCATCCAGTGAGCTCTGCAGTTCGTGAACACAACATGCCTCTCTTCTTGTGTGTTAATAAAAGACTTACAGTACCTCTTTTCACCATGAGTGCTGCCCCAAATGTGAATATCTGCAGGTTTCTCCTTCTGCCTCATGTACCAGCTGATCTCTTGGCTCCTATATTCCACTAATGGGTATTCCTATTCTTGAGAATGATAAGCAGCATAATGAGGGCTGTTTTGTTTTGTTTTATGAAACCACTTAGAGAACTACTTCACACATGCAAGCTCAGGTAGTTTTCTTCACATGACTATATAGGTTGGGAAAGTGATGGTGTTATGGAAAACATATCCTTTTGCAACAATCCTGATTGTTGGTGTACTGTAATAGTGATGCTTTATACTGTTTGGTCATTACATTTTATTTGTTGTTGTTGTTGTCATATCATTGTGAGCTGCTTTGTGATGAAAAGCAGCCCAGAATGATTTTAAATACCGTATTTTTTGCTCTATAAGACTCACTTTTTCCCTCCTAAAAAGTAAGGGGAAATGTGTGTGCGTCTTATGGAGTGAATGCAGGCTGCACAGCTATCCCAGAAGCCAGAACAGCAAGAGGGATCGCTGCTTTCGCTGCGCAGCGATCCCTCTTGCTGTTCTGGCTTCTGAGATTCAGAATATTTTTTTTTCTTGTTTTCCTCCTCCAAAAATTAGGTGCGTCTTGTGGTCTGGTGCGTCTTATAGAGCGAAAAATACGGTAAATAAACAACAAGGAATGGGGAAAGTGTTGGTGTGCGTCTGACAGTGCACGCACACAGCTGCACTTCATTTCCATGAATGTGGCTGCACTTTCCTCAGTAAACATGAACTATCCCCACACTTTGTTATGTGCCTGTATGATATAAAGATATATATATACAAGGAGCGTTCACAATTGTGAAATGTGAGCCCTTAGTATGGGTTGTTATTTTTCTTTTTCCATAGCAGGAGAACCCACTGTAACCATTCCCCCCCTTCTCTCTGCATTTATTAACCTGCACAATATGTTCCTGCTCCTGCTAAATATTTTGACAGCTATATGTAATTATAACAGCTTATCCTGTAGCAGAAAATCATTATTAAAAAACCAACCCACTCTTTGCAAAAGACATTTCATAAGCAATTAAAAAGAGCAGCAAGCATTTAAGACTAAACATAAATAGGTCGTTTTAAAATTCATGATCAAATATGCAAGCTAAAATGCAGCATGGCGTCAAATCATTTCTACTCTGTAATCCTGTGTTTGGCTACTAACCCTGATGGATATGCTCTGCACAGGCAAGGAGGGTTGCATCCCTCAAGTCCTGCTTCTGGGCTTCCCATTAGGCAACTGGTTGTCCACTGTGAGAAAAAGATGCTAGATTAAATGGGCTACCGGCCTGATCCAGCAGGCTCTTCTTACATTCTTATGTTTCATTCCTAATTTTGGGCCAGAAACATTTATTTAGGATAGAGCATGCTGAAGCAGATCAATAGTCAATGCATTTCATTCTGGAATTATTATTTTTTTGGGGGGAAGATATTGATGACTATTATCTTGATTCAGGTACTCACTATGCCTGTGGAACCATAAATACTGAAATATCCCAGGGTAAATTGTCATTTCTAGCACCCAGGCCTATCTTGAGATTTCCATTCCACCTTAAGGAGCAGACGTGTGGAACTGTTGCGTGTCTCATGTCTGTTTACATTCCAGCACAGCTTGCTGGGAACTTCCATTGTGTATAGCTTTTGTTTTTTCCTGTTCTCTCTGAGACGACGAGAGAGAGAGAGAGAGAGAGAGAGAGAGAGAGAGAGAGAGACAACATGTTTCTTTGTCCTGATTTATGATTAATAAATCTGTAGTTGTAGTATGCTTCCACAAGCCTCATGCCTATTCTGTGTGCGCAGTTCGATCTGCTGATAGTGTGCCCTGGCTCGGAAGCCTGGGTTTCTGATTTACATTGGAGCAGAAGCCGATGGGCTTTCCAGCAGGATGGCTGGAAGGGGATGGCCCAGCCGGGGCTTGCCAGCTGGCCTCCCGGCCCTTTGCATGTCGACATGCATGGAGCTCATGTTGCAGGACCAGAGACTGTAGGAACAAAGCAATCACTCTCCGACTGCCATACGTCCCGATTTTCTGGGACATTACCAGGATTTCAAAGGCGGAATTGATGTCCAGGCGGGGCGCGGGGGGGATTTCCGAAAGGCAGTGCTTTTGTAGCACCCTGCTTGTGGTTAACGCTTAGCTGGAATGAAATATTCAACGCAGCAATAGAGAAATTAAAATAATAATTTATTTGTCGGACAAATAAATAAGAGGCACAGTGGTATATGGTTACCAAGCTCTGGCCTGGCCTCCTGCCATTATGGCCAGCACTTATATTCCCTCAGCTCAGCCCCCTTGCTCCTCCTTTGGCTGCCTCTGTCCAATCAGCCTGGTTAAAATTCCTATTGGCTGTTTGCTAGAACCAATCATAAAAGATACACCCATTTCCTATTACCTTTTATGGGAGACAAAGAGCTATATATTCTTCTATTTATAATTGGCAAATAAGTAGTCATATATCTTACATTTACCTCGACCAGGCACCTTAATTACCAAATAACCTTTTGCCCTAGACTAGGCGCCTTAACTAACATTTCATCTTTTGCCCTATTGCCCTATTCACTCCAAAACAGATGGTGGCTAATTTTATCTGAACAGATCTTTTTGTTCACCTTCCCACACATTATCAATGAAAGATCTCCTTCTTTGGAGGTCATTAAGCAAAGGCTCGACAACCATATGTCAGGAGTGCTCTGATGGTGTTTTTTCTTGCTTGGCAGGGGTCTGGACTCAATGGCCCTCATGGTCTATTCCAACTCTTCTATGATTCTATGATTTCTTACTTTCTAAATCCTTTGCATAATTACATTTAAGCCAATATATTTCATAACATATATAGTTTTTTTTTAGAAGAAAGGGAACTTAGTAAAAGCTAAGCTAAATTCTAAATTCTAAAGATTCAAAGCAGTTTCAGAGAGAAGCCTCTTCCCTAGCCAGCTGCTGTTTGTATTAGCTCTTGCCCTTTTAACCTTAGGAAGATGTGGCTCAAGTTTAATGGGAGGCACAATAATTATTACTATTTAATTGTGTTTTTGCAACCTTGATTGTATTCTATAATTTGTATGGTCAGTGTGACCTTTTGCTCCTAGCCTGTAATTTCCTTTTACAACCCTGAGACACTGCTATAGATCAGGGGGGCCCTTGATCAAGAAGATAAACAGCTGCCAGAGTATGGTTTCTGCCTGGCATGAGAGATACAAACATTTACAAATATATATTTCTTTAAGGTCATTTTTAGAATACAGGAATCTGATCAAAATATAAGCCTTGATTAAAATGCAGGCTATGATCAGATGCCTCACTTTAGGCAAGTAAATTGGAAAATCGCAGGGTTTGGGACTTTGTCTAAAAAAACCTTTTGAAATATGTCAGTCAACCTTAAAACAGATAAAGTGAGAAAACCAGGCAAGTGATAATCCTTAAAAATTAGAAAAATCCAAAGTCCGGTTCAAAATGGAGTTTGCTCCCTGGAGGAGAGCTCACTGGAATCCCATCCCATTGCAGGTAAGAATAGGAGCATGCAATGACAGGAAGAATTAATTGCTATTGTTCCCCTTCCTGCCACAAAAGCTTGGAGGATATGACATCACAGAGTGTCCTGTATGCGACTATCTAGCAATCATGCATTTCTGATTTGGCTGCAGATCCCCGCTCAATGCACACAATATGGCTACCGTGGGGCCACTTTTCGATTAACCCCCTTACCAGCTGTCTCTGCAACATGACTTTGCGTGTATGCACTGGCTTGCCACACAGACTGGCCCATTTCCTCGGTGCCAACACAAACCTCTCTCTCTGTATAAAGATCAACATGGTGTGCCTAAATGGCAGGCAGTGTTGAGACAGCTACTGTAGAAAATGATTTAAAGTGACTTCCATGTGGGACTTGTATTGTATGCTCCAGCAGCCTTTAGATGTGGCTTGTGATAGCTTCTCCTCAAACCTCAACAGAGTGTGAATAATACTTGCAGCCTCAAACCAACGTCTTGTCTAATATTGGCAAAATGTCACAAGGAGATGTTATCAAGGTGAAAAGCGTCTTCTCCATTTTAGTTGGCTGGCATTATTCTCATTTGGAGGGGCAGTGTAATTGTCATGATGCTGAACCTGTGAAAATGAGAGCCTTTTAGCCTGGCTCCAATGGGAAGCAAATGCTTGATGGTTAGAGCAGCTAAAGTAACAAGTAGGCCTCATAAAACTGTAGATTACCTGAGCTGAGGGAAATCACTGAAAATAGAGCAGGGGTAGGCAACCTAAGGCCCAATCACCTTCTCAATCCAGCTCACGGACGGTCTGGGAATCAGCGTATTTTTACATGAGTAGAATGTGTCCTTTTATTTAAAATGCTTATCTGGGTTATTTGTGGGGCATAGGAATCATATATTTTTTTCAAAATATAGTCTAGCCCACCACATGGTCTGAGGAACGGTGGACCGGCCCACAGCTGAAAAAGGTTGCTGACCCCTGAAATAGAGGCTAGCTCAATCATGAATGAAGAGATTTCAGCCTGGTATCCATCACAGAAGACTACAAGTGAAAAATAATGACCTGTGAATATTAAAGAAAATAGTATGTGTGGTCCAAGAAAAAAAAGGACATCAGACTCAGGGCCTTGGTATTAGGGAGCCATGAATGTGGTGCCAGTAAGATATCCCAATCCAACCCCCTCTGAAGCATATTTTGTTAAGTTCTCTGATCTCTTTTGGATTCTAAAGACAGGCTGCTTGACTGATGCAACCCTGTGTTTCCCCTTCTTTCAAAGGCGCAACCCAGTTACAGATCCATCCCACAGTTCCTGATGTCAGTGTGCAGCAAAATAACGAGAGTCACTTAATTAGCTGGGGCTGTCTCTGTGACTTAATGATTTGAGGGTGGGGGAGAAGTGAAACCATAATACAACTTAATGGCATCATCTGAGTAGGACCAGATAACAATTTAAATTACTGTGGGAAATAATTAATTTTCTGCCACTTTCTTTCTTAGTTACAAAGTCACGGAGATGCATGAAGAGGAGATGAACATGTTCTGCATGGGAATCAAGGAGAAGACATCATTTCACAAGCTTCGGCAAAAGGCATCTTGAAAATAGTTAAGGCATTCTGGGAAATGATTTACAATGAACTGAAAAAGGTATTTAAATATACTTTCACCAAGAAACCAGAGGCCTTTCTCTTGGCTATTGTCGGCCAGGGGGTGTTAAAGACAGATACAACCTTTTTTATGTATGCTACAACAGCAGCTAGAATACTCATTGCAAAGTACTGGAAGACACAGGATCTACCCACACTGGAAGAATGGCAGATGAAGGTGATGGACTATAAGAATTTGGCGGAGATGACGAGCAGAATCCGAGACCAGGGAAGAGAAGCGGCGGAAGAAGAATGGAAAAAGTTTAAGGAGTATTTAAAGAAACATTATAAAATTGGTGACAGTTAGAATGATGTTGGATTAAAATAAATGGTTACTATCAGTAAGGGTTATGATAAAGAGAATAAGGGTGAATATTATAAATTTATAATAAAATAAGGCAAGATTTCGCTGAATAACTGTAAGAATTTGGAATACAGAAACGGGAAGTAAGGGGAGGTCGAGGAAGTAAGGTTTACAAATTGGGTTATGAAATGGTACTTGTTTTTATGTTTTATTATTGTCTGATGTTTGTTTATGTATGTTTTGTTTTTGTTATATTAAAAATTGTTCAATAAAAATATTATTAAAAAAAAAAAAAGGCATCTTGAAAATAGTAAGGACCCATATCAAATGTTTTGAAATTAAGCAAAGGAAAGGGAAATTAGAAAAGACTTTTTTTATTTTACCCCGCCCTTTGAAAACACAAATATCTTCTGGAATAGGATTGCATGTTGCCTTTCCAGTACTGAAATGATCCCATAAATATATGTGTGTGTACTGTATTTGTAGTTCATTGTTGGGGAAGCATTTATAAGGCATGCATCCAGATGCACGTATTTTGAGCAGTGAGCTCAGTGCAGAACCACACCCCACAACTTTTGCCAGAAGTACAACTAGCCAACTACCAAACGCAAGCCCTGGTTGCACAGAGGTTTATGCATATAGAAAGTCTCCCTGCTTCCGACTTTCTCTTCAAAAGTGTAGAATTGTTGTTGTTGTTGTTGTTGTTGTTGTTGTTGTTGTTGTTGTTAGCCTGCCCATCTGTCTGGGTTTCCCCAGCCACTCTGGCCAGCTCCCAACAGGATATTAAAAACACAACACAACATCAAACATTAAAAACTTCCCTAAACAGGGCTGCCTTCAGATGTCTTCTAAAAGTCAGATAGTTGTTTATTTCCTTGACATCTGATGGGAGGGCGTTCCACAGGGCGGGAACCTCACATCTCGCTGTGAGGGAACCACCAGAAGGCCCTCAGAGCTGGACCTCAGTGTCTGGACAGAATGATGGGGCTGGAGGCACTCCTTCAGGTATACAGGACCGAGGTCATTTAGGGCTTTAAAGGTCAGCACCAACACTTTGAATTGTGCTCAGAAACGTATTGGGAGCCAATGTCGGTCTTTCAGGACTGGTGTTATGTGGTCTCTAGAAGGACAGTTGGGAGGTCATAGGTTTCCCCAGCCCTATTCCCTAGCAAGGCTATCTCCCTGAAGAAATTACCTGGGGACTGAACATTGTAGTCCTTGACTCTGGATCAGGGCTTGTGGAAAGTCATCCTGCTTTCTACTTTTGATTATATAGAAAGACCCCTAACTGAAAGTCTCATACAAAACTTTCCAGTGTAGACACATCTGTGCATGTTGCAAAACTGATTTGACACCTAGAAGGCTGCAATAAGTCCTATTGTTCATCAAATAATGAGGATCCAAAATTGTGAAAGCAAAACCCCAAGGAACAAAATCTGCACACTTTTCATTATAGCTTTTTAACTATATTATTGTTTGCATGAAGCTGACCTTAAAGGAGGTGGTTTCCTCCTACCAGGAGCAAAGATAGGAAGTCCCCAGGGTTCTCCAAATGTAATTACTTTCCTTTCTGGAAACTGGAAAGAGTTTTCCTTTCATTCATTCAATTCTCTTCTTTCTTTGCCACTTTAATTGAGCACCAATTGTCTGTATTACAACAAATGTGGATAGCATTTTGATAGCATTTTGGGTCACGTCAAGTACAGACTCATATCTCTCATCCAAAGAAGAAAAAAGTCTTTGTATACTTTCTAACCACATAAATAGAGAGGATTAATATCAGCTGTGGAAATATCCAAGAACAAAAGAGCAGACTGCTGCCCAAGAGATTATGGTTTCCAATGCTTTTCAAAGAAATTCTTGTATCAAGAGAAATCTTCATAAAAACAATACAGAATATAAGGACATGGAAGCATGGGAACAATTGTGGAATATGGATATAAAATTTGCAGCATGTTATGGTCTAAGATAAAATTATATGAAAATGATATATAGATGGGACCTAACCTAAATTGGCAAAAATGTATAAATCTAAATCAAATCAGTGTTGGAAATGTAAAGAGAAAGAAGGTTCTTATTTTCATATGTAGTGGTCTTGTAGTAAGGTTAAATCTTATTGGGAAATGATATATAATGAAATGAAAAGGATGTTTAAAATAAGCTTTGTAAAAAACCCAGAAGCTTTTCTTTTGGGAATTATAGGGACAAAACTACCTAAACTGTATAGAAACTTATTCATGTATGCTACTACAGTGACAA
Organism: Podarcis raffonei; assembly: GCF_027172205.1. NCBI lineage: Eukaryota > Metazoa > Chordata > Lepidosauria > Squamata > Lacertidae > Podarcis > Podarcis raffonei. The sequence goes on along the minus strand of NC_070603.1, from coordinate 64,828,589 downwards.
GAATGTTACTTGCCCCAAAATGGAAAGAAACAGAAGTCCCAGCAAAGGAAGAATGGATACAAAAGCTTATGGAATATGCAGAAATGGGGAAACTTATTGGAAGAATAAGAAATCAAGATAACATTTTTTTCTTTATAAAATAATGGAAATGGTTTATTGAATATTTACAGATAAATTGCAAACAGATAAAAATATTGGCAGGATTATTCTAATAACCTGCAGTTTTGTAAGAGTAGATATTTAAAGAAGGTGAATAAATGAGCAAATTTGGATATGCAGAAGATATTTAAAATAAATTTAAGGAACCGCAGAAAGAGGGGGAAGGAAGTTAAGTTTAGAAATGTCAAAATGATTGTAAAATTAGTGAAATATATAAACTTGAAAAGTATAAAAAATTTAAAAAACAAAAACACAGTACAAGAATATAAACTCTGAAAGTTACCCACTCTCAGAATACAACACCCAGTTTAATAAAACTGGTGGAGGGAAGAGTGTTCTTGTGCTCAGGTCCTGCATATAATAATAAAATTTATTATTTATACCCCACCCATCTGGTTAGGTTTCTCCAGCTACTCGGGGTGACTCTCAACAGAATATTAAAAACATGAGTTTCCTACAGGCACCTGATTGGACACAGAGAACAGAATGCTGGAATAAATTGGCCTGATCCAGCAGGCTCTTACATTCTTAAGAGTTATCAGTCTTATATTAAACCCAGGGCCGTCTTAAGCAAATCTGGCGCCATGGTGCAAAGATCCCTCCAGTGCCCCCCCATTTCCCAGAATTGACCTTTTTTTAGGGCTGGAGGAGGCGGGCAGCGGCTGTAGGGCGGTGGGGAAGAGGCAGAGGCTGGACACGGCACCTCCTGGCTCTGCTGGCTGCTTCGTGCTCCAGTGGCAACGGCAGGCAGCACACCAAGCGAGCAGGCCTGCACTGAGTGAGCGAGGGCGCTTGCGCCGCTCCGGCCAAGCATCAGTTTTCCCCCTTTTAGCCTTCTGGCACCCCGCAGAACTCAGCACTTGCAGGCTAAAAAAGAAAAAACCTAGTCGACGCTCGGCGGAAGCAGTGCACACCCCCTCGCTCACTCAATGCGCTCATTCAGTGTTCCCCGGACTCTCACCTGGCGCCCTCCAGAACTTGGTGCCCTGGCACCCCGCGCCGCTAGCCTCAATGGGTAAGACGGGCCTGATTCAACCCTAATACTGTCAGTAGGAAAACATGTTGCTATAATGGCCGTCCCCGCCCCCCTCTCCTGACAAGGTTTTTTTTTAGCCAGAAAATAATCTAGACCAAGAATATCCTAAATTGGGAAACAGTTGCCTGAGGTTATCCTGTTTAGTAGATGTTTAGTTTCCACAGGGTGAGAGAAAGAGCTTTTTCCACTTTTGAGAGTAATCTCACCCATGTGACAGCCGCTACTATATGTAGAATCCATATTCATGCAAAAAAGAATAAATATTTTATCTACCTACCAACCCTCTTCAAGTTGTAAATAGTGAATAATGCTAAGTATTAGGCTTGTTTCTTTGTAATGCCATCCAGAAATAGCTGAATGAGCATTAGGAAGATGAGCAAGGGAAACACTTTCCTCCTTCTTCCTGAGGAAATAAGACTTTTCTGTGGGGAGGATGAGAGGCAGGATAGATCCCAAGCTTCATCCTTCTTCCACGGGCTTCATTCATGTCCAGTTACTTAGTAGAATATTAATATGTGCTGGGAGGGATCTGCACCCACTCGTCATTCAATTTGGTTTATTACCCTTCTGTCCAGCTAGTCAAGTTTGGCCTTAAATAATGAATTAGAGAATATAATGCATTTTAAATGAGGAGTCGGCAACCAGGGCTTGCCAATCGAACGGAGGACATATTGTGAGAAATGGGCTCTTGCTCTGCAGCAACAGCCTTCTCTAAAAGGGGCTTAACTCAGTCGGAGCAGCCTCTAAGAGCTTTTGGGATTGTAACAACCAAATTTGAATATAAGGGATTATGGAGATTCCTATGTAAATTGCCCTTCTTTTACACATGCCATTTGGCTCAGCACTGTGTTAATTTAGCAGCTGCATCGGAGGAGCAGGCTGCAAGGAGATAAATGGGGAAATGGTGCTTTCCTCACTGACACAGAGCTTGCTGAAATAAAATTATCAACTTGGTTTCACTGAGAAAATGCCAAGGCGATGACCCTCTGATGCTGACAGTGTTGATTGATCTGTAGGGATGTCTTGTCTTCTGAGCTTCATTTAGTTCTAAAGCATTTCTATTTTCAAAGGGCAGCAAGGAACTGCTTATTCTATGGATGGGATGCAAAGGACAATCTCTGATTTTATTTTATTTTAAAATCTATTCCTTTTTTTCCCCCTTTCACTTTGCGAACCTTCCTTTCACTCTAGTTCCTCCTCTTCCCTCTCCCCATGCAATTTTCTCTATAAAGAAAACAACGTTCAACAAACGTTCAAGAATAGGCACAATTGACTTTTCTGTTTGTACAAAATTCAGAAATACTAATTGGGAAGCTGAAACTAAACTGGCAGAATGCAGGGCTAGTATGTTTGTGTGTGTGTGTGTGTGTGTGTGTGTGTGTATTCATTGTTTTGTGAATATCAAGTGCCCTACATTGTTCAGTAATCTTAGGTCATTTTAATTAGAAAGTTACACTATGTGCCATTTACCTCAGTACAAAATTGAAGCATCTGGAGGGCACCTGGTTGGGGAAGGCTGGCTTAGAACGCATAAAGCTACTTTAAAATTAGTTTATCTGTTCTGAAAGAAATTTTATTTCTTTGTCCTGTCAGCATATCTGCAATTCCCCCGAACACTTCTTAATCCCTTGCAAATCCCCTTTCCTTCCACTATCAATAGAGAGTTGTTTGAGAATCTTAGGATAGCCTATGCAAGTGGAGGGTTGGAATACTGATTGGAGCATTTAAGGGAACACAACTCTTTCCTTTCATCCCAACAACTTCGCACACATCTAAAGGTCTCTTGAGCACCTCAAAGGAGAGGAGGTGGTTTTTCTTCATATAGCCTCACAGAGAGAAGATGGGAGGAAAGTTCTATCTACAAGCTGCAAGAATGTCAGAAAGTGTGTCTGGTTCAACCATGTGCTGGAGGTGATTAATGTCCTCAGTGTTTAGGTTTTATTAATTTGAAGCTATGGGTTCTAATGGAGCTTGTAAATTAATTACAGTGATACCTTGGTTTATGAACTTAATCCGTTCCGGAAGTCCTTTCTTAAACCAAAGCATTCTTAAACCAAAGCGTGCTTTCCCATAGCAGCGGGGGACTCAATTTACAAATGGAACACACTCAACAGCAAGCAAAACATGGTCTGCTTCCAAGGCAAAGTTCACATACCAAAACACCTACTTCTGGTTTGCAGCATTCTTAATCCAAGTCATCCATAAACTAAGCTGTTCTTAAACCAAGGTACCACTGTATTGGAATGTAAAATTCCAAGACAATATCCAAACTCAAATAATATGACATTCTGCTTTAATATATAATAGTAACCAGGGAATCTCCCCTTCATGGATCACTGCCTTGCCGTGGCGAAGGGGCTTGAAGAACTCAGAGAAGCTATGAACTACGCCGAGCAGGGCACACAAGATGAACAGGTCATAGTGGAGAGTTTTGACCAAACGTGATCCACCTGGAGGAGGAACCGGCAAGCCACTCCAGTATCCTTGCCAAGAAAACTCCATGGACAAAGACAACAGGCATATAAAAGTTATGACGCTGGAAGATGAGCCCCTCAGGTCGGAAGGCGTCCAACATGCTACTGGGGAAGAGCGGAGGGCAAGTACAAGTAGATCCAGAGCTGATGAAGCGGCTGGGCCAAAGCCGAAAGGACGCTCAGTTGCGGATATGCCTGGAAGCGAAAGGAAAGTCCAATGCTGTAAAGAAAAATATTGCATAAGAACCTGGAATGTAAGAACCATGAACCTAGGTAAGTTGGAGGTGGTCAAAAATGAGATGGCAAGAATAAATATTGACATCCTGGGCATCAGTGAACTAAAATGGACGGGAATGGGCGAATTCAGTTCGGATGACCATCACATCTACTACTGTGGGCAAGAAACCCGTAAAAGAAATGGAGTGGCCCTCATAGTCAACAAAAGAGTGGCGAAAGCTGTACTGGGATGCAATCTCAAAAATGATAGAATGATCTCGATACGAATCCAAGGCAGACCTTTTAACATCATTTTTTTTAATAATAATATTTTTATTAAGGAATTTTTTATAACCACAAAAACATAACATAACATAACATAACAATACAATAAACACAACCAATACATAAACAAACAAAAACACAAACAAAAAAACAAGTACAATTTCATTTCTTAATTTCTTTTACCTTACTTCCCCGACTTCCTCATGCCTCCCTTTTCTGTATTCCGAATTCTAATCAATTAATCAGCAAACCTTCCCTTATTTTATTTTAATTTAATCCTCCTTATTCTCTTTGTCTTAACCGTTACTAATAGTAACCGTTTACTTTCTAATTCAACATCATTCTAACTTTCATTAATATTGTAATATTTCTTTAAATAGTCCTTAAATTTTTTCCATTCTTCTTCCGCTGCTTCTCTTCCCTGGTTTCGGATTCTGCTCGTCATCTCTGCCAGGCCCATATAGTCAATCACCTTCATCTGCCATTCTTCCAGAGTGGGTAGATCTTGTGTCTTCCAGTACTTTGCAATGAGTATTCTTGCTGCTGTTGTAGCATACATAAAAAAGGTTATATCCTTCTTTAACACCCCTTGGCCGACAATACCCAAGAGAAAGGCCTCTGGTTTCTTAGGGAAGGTATATTTAAATACCTTTTTCAGTTCATTATAGATCATTTCCCAGAATGCCTTAATCTTCGGGCACGTCCACCAGAGGTGAAAGAATGAACCTTCCTTTTCCTTACATTTCCAACATTTATTATCAGGCAAATGGTAAATCTTTGCAAGCTTGACTGGGGTTATGTACCACCTATAGATCATTTTCATAATATTTTCTCTTAAGGCATTACATGCCGTAAATTTCATCCCGGTGGTCCACAACTTTTCCCAATCAGCAAACAAAATGTTATGACCAATGTCCTGAGCCCATTTAATCATACTTGATTTAACCGTTTCGTCTTGTGTATTCCATTTCAGCAGCAAGTTATACATTTTTGACAAATTTCTAGTGCTGGATTCTAACAGTTCAGTCTCCAATTTTGATTTTTCCACCTGGAAGCCAATTTTACTGTCCATTTTGAACACTTCATTTATTTGATGATAGTGCAACCAATCCCTCACCTTCCCTTTTAATTTCTCAAAACTCTGCAGTCTCGGTCTGTCCCCTTCCTTTTCCAAAATTTCCCAGTATCTTGGCCATTTAGACTCCATATTTAACTTTTTAACTGCCTTAGCTTCCATTGGCGACAACCACCTTGGAGTTTTACTTTCCAGCAAATCTTTATATCTAATCCAGACATTTAATAGTGCTTTTCTGACAATATGGTTTTTAAAACCTTTATGTGCTTTAACCTTGTCATACCACAAATATGCATGCCACCCAAAAATATTATTAAAACCTTCCAAATCCAAAATATCTGTATTTTCAAGAAGTAGCCAATCTCTTAGCCAGCAAAAAGCTGCCGCTTCATAGTACAGTTTAAAGTCTGGCAGGGCAAACCCCCCTCTTTCCTTTGAATCCGTTAGTATCTTAAATTTAATTCTGGGCTTCTTGCCCTGCCAGACAAACTTAGATATGTCTTTTTGCCACTTCTTGAAACAATCCGTCTTATCCATTATTTGTAATGCTTGGAACAAGAACAACATTCTTGGCAATACATTCATTTTTATAACTGCAATACGACCTAACAAGGAAAGCTTCAAGTTTGACCAAATCTCCAAATCTTTTTTCACTTCTGTCCAAGTTTTTTCATAATTATCTTTAAATAGATTCACATTCTTAGCTGTCATATTTATTCCCAAATATTTCACTTTTTTAACCACAGTCAACCCTGTCTCATTCTGAAACCTTTCTTTTTCAAACTGTGTTAAATTTTTCTCCAATACCTTAGTCTTTAACTTATTCAATTTAAATCCTGCCACTTGACCAAACTCTTGAATTATTTCCAAAACTCTTTTCGTGCTAGCTTCTGGCTCTTGTAATGTAAGTACCAGGTCATCTGCAAATGCTCTCAATTTGTATTGTTTAGCTCCGACCTGAGACCTTTTAACATCACAGTAATCCAAGTTTATGCACCAACCACTGGTGCTGAAGAAACTGAAATAGACCAATTCTATGAAGACTTACAAGACCTTATAGAAGTGACACCAAAGAAGGATGTTCTTCTCATTATAGGGGATTGGAATGCTAAAGTAGGGAATCAAGAGATAAAAGGAACAACTGGCAAGTTTGGCCTTGGAGATCAAAACGAAGCAGGGCAAAGGCTAATAGAGTTCTGTCAAGAGAACAAGCTGGTCATCACAAACACGCTTTTCCAACAACACAAGAGACGACTCTACACATGGACATCACCAGATGGGCAGTATCGAAATCAGATTGATTATATTCTCTGCAGCCAAAGATGGAGAAGCTCTATACAGTCAGCAAAAACAAGACCTGGAGCTGACTGTGGCTCAGATCATCAGCTTCTTATAGCAAAATTCAAGCTTAAACTGAAGAAAGCAGGAAAAACCACTGGGCCGGTAAGATACAATCTAAGTCAAATCCCTTATGAATACACAGTGGAAGTGAGGAACAGGTTTAAGGATTTAGATTTGCTGGACAGAGTGCCTGAAGAACTATGGATGGAGGCTCGTAACATTGTACAGGAGGCAGCAACGAAAACCATCCCAATGAAAAGGAAATGCAAGAAAGCAAAGTGGCTGTCCAACGAGGCCTTACAAATAGCGGAGGAGAGAAGGCAAGCAAAATGCGAGGGAGATAGTGAAAGATACAGGAAATTGAATGCAGATTTCCAAAGAATAGCAAGGAGAGACAAGAAGGCCTTCTTAAACGAGCAGTGCAAACAAATAGAGGAAAACAACAGAATGGGAAGAACCAGAGATCTGTTCAAGAAAATTGGAGATATGAAAGGAACATTTCGTACAAAGATTACCATAATAAAGGACAAAAGTGGTAAGGACCTAACAGAAGCAGAAGACATCAAGAAGAGGTGGCAAGAATACACAGAGGAATTATACCAGAAAGATATGGATGTCTCGTACACCCCAGGTAGTGTGGTTGCTGACCTTGAGCCAGACATCCTGGAAAGTGAAGTCAAATGGGCCTTAGAAAGCACTGCAAATAACAAGGCCAGTGGAAGTGATGGTATTCCAGCTGAACTATTTAAAATTTTAAAAGATGATGCTGTTAAGGTGCTACACTCAATATGCCAGCAAATTTGGAAAACTCAGCAGTGGCCAGAAGATTGGAGAAGATCAGTCTACATCCCAATCCCAAAGAAGGGCAATGCCAAAGAATGCTCCAACTACCGCACAATTGCACTAATTTCACACGCTAGCAAGGTTATGCTTAAAATTCTACAAGGAAGGCTCAAGCAGTATGTGGATCAAGGAACTCCCAGAAGTGCAAGCTGGATTTAGAAGAGGCAGAGGAACCAGAGACCAAATTGCAAACATGCGCTGGATTATGGAGAAAGCTAGAGAGTTCCAGAAAGACATCTACTTCTGCTTCATTGACTATGCAAAAGCCTTTGACTGTGTCGACCACAGCAAACTATGGCAAGTTCTTAAAGAAATGGGAGTGCCTGATCACCTCATCTGTCTCCTGAGAAATCTCTATGTGGGACAAGAAGCTACAGTTAGAACTGGATATGGAACAACTGATTGGTTCAAAATTGGGAAAGGCGTACGACAAGGCTGTATTTTGTCTCCCTGCTTATTTAATTTATACGCAGAATACATCATGCGAAAGGCTGGGCTGGATGAATCCCAAGCTGGAATTAAGATTGCCGGAAGAAATATCAACAACCTCAGATATGCAGATGACACAACCTTGATGGCAGAAAGTGAGGAGGAATTAAAGAACCTTTTAATGAGGGTGAAAGAGGAGAGCGCAAAATATGGTCTGAAGCTCAACATCAAAAAAACGAAGATCATGGCCACTGGTCCCATCACCTCCTGGCAAATAGAAGGGGAAGAAATGGAGGCAGTGAGAGATTTTACTTTCTTGGGCTCCATGATCACTGCAGATGGTGACAGCAGCCACGAAATTAAAAGACGCCTGCTTCTTGGGAGAAGGGCAATGACAGGCCTAGACAGCATCTTGAGAAGTAGAGACGTCACCTTGCCAACAAAGGTCCGTATAGTTAAAGCCATGGTTTTCCCAGTAGTGATGTATGGAAGTGAGAGCTGGACCATAAAGAAGGCTGATCGCCGAAGAATTGATGCTTTTGAATTATGGTGCTGGAGAAGACTCTTGAGAGTCCCATGGACTGCAAGAAGATCAAATGCATCCATTCTTAATGAAATCAGCCCTGAGTGCTCACTGGAAGGACAGATCGTGAAGCTGAGGCTCCAGTACTTTGGCCACCTCATGAGAAGAGAAGACTCCCTGGAGAAGACACTGATGCTGGGAAAGATGGAGGGCACAAGGAGAAGGGGGCGACAGAGGATGAGATGGTTGGATAGTGTTTTCGAGGTTACCAGCATGAGTTTGACCAAACTGCGGGAGGTAGTGGAGGACAGAGGTGCCTGGCGTGCTCTGGTCCATGGGGTCACGAAGAGTCGGACACGACTAAACGACTAAACAACAACAACAAACCAGGGAATCTAATAAGTTATATAATGCTCTTTAAATCCCTATTGACTTTTTGTATATGGATGTGCAATAGTATATAATTATACACAGAAAGAGAGAAATGATGTTATTGTTGCACACACATGCACAAACACATTTGACCGAGTCTCAGAGCTGATTCATAGGGCACAGTTTTGGAGTGAAATTCAATCACATACAAGGAGATTTAGGTTGAACAATTATAGTTGACCAGGAGGTCTTGTGCAACAAACCTACTGCAAAAGGTTGGACTTTTTGTGATAAGGAAAAGTGACAGGAAAATGCAGTGTGGGATAGCATTTGCTTGATGCAACACTTGTTGGGGATCTTAACTCCCTGCAAACAAATCAGAATGCGTGCTTGGTAAATAGACAGTGTTGTCTCAAATCTCCCTGCAAATCAGGATGGATGCTCAATAATCAGGTCATCTGGAAGTGACCATACATGTATGTAGACTCCTTGATGCAACTCCCACCACTGAGATGCATTTTAGGTGATGTTAGGTGACATCTTTATTTATTTACTTATTTATTTATTTATTTATTTATTTACGGCTATTAGCCCATAAAATATGTACAAACATAAAAACACAGAGACATAAAAACCGATATATCCGACAACAGAAGGTGAACACCACGATGCATGGGTGGGTCATTGAGCAGAGCCAAATGACAGCTTGGGGCCAGGAGAGCTCCAAGGGACGGATCACAGAAAAAGGAAAACTGAAGACGAAATCCGACATGCACTCTCATCATAACAGTCCGATTAGTTTTGATGTTGTTGTTGTTTTTTGGTGGTTTTTGAGTGTGAGATAACCGCATTCAGGAATCTCGCCACCTGCAGAGTTACAGAAGGATCTGTGTCCTGCAAAAGCAGTGCGGCATGTGACTATACCTTCAATGCAGAAGGGATGTGAGAGGCTCCGTCGGCCGCAAAAAATTGGAGTAGAGTATAAAGTATTGTTTTCCCTTTGTTTAGTAAATACTGTATCTGTGGCTTCCAGCTTAGATTGTAATGAAAAAAGACTCCCAGGTATTTAAATTTGAAAACCTGTTCTAATTGGACTCCATCTAACTTCCAGCTGTAAGTTTTCCGAGACCTGGAAAAGACCAGGACTTTAGATTTCCCATGATTAATTGTCAGATGGTTAAGTTTGCAATAAGCCGCAAAAATCTTTAGAGCTCTGCATAAACCAACTCTAGAGTAGGAAAGGATCGCTGCATCATCGGCATATAGGAGCAGAGGGCAGCGAAAATCAGCTAGGCGGGGGGCATGAATGTTGGCTTGAGACTCATTCAGAAAGAGCTTCATATCGCTAATAAACAAGTTGAAGAGGAGTGGGGCCAAAATGCAGCCTTGGCGCACACCTCTATTTATTGGGACCTCGTTGGATAGGTTTCCCGCCGGTGTGAGTCTCACTCTAGCCGACGACCCATGGTGTAATTGGGTTATAAGCCATAACAGCCTTCTATCTATGCCCCATCCCTCTAATTTCTTCCATAGGCAGTTTCTTGGGATACTGTCGAAGGCAGCCTTTAGGTCTATAAAAGCGACACATAGGCGCCCCCGACTCGGGGCAGAATATTTTCTGGCAAGATGATACATGATTACCATATGGTCAGAGGTCGAATAATTGTTCCTAAAGCCCGCTTGCTCATAGCCAATCAAATTTGAGTCGTTTGCCCAATGGGACAGCTTAGACAGCAAAAATTTTGCATAGATTTTCCCGATGATAGACAAAAGGCTGATGTTCCGATAGTTCTCCGGGTCAGCAGGGGGACCCTTTTTATGGACTGGCACGATCATGGCCTCCATCCATGACCTAGGGATAAGCCCCATAGAATTAATTGCATCAAAGACTTTGGCCAGAATTTCAGCCCACCACCTCGGTTGCGCAACAATAGCCTCAGCAGGGACTAGATCCGGCCCAGGGGCTTTGCCCGTTTTCAGATCTAATATCAAGTCCATTATCAGGTCTGGGTCGGTGGAGGGCCACAAAGGTAGATGGTCGGCTCGGAATTCCGTGGATGAGTTGGATTCCTCTGCCAAGGAGAAATATTTACTCAAGAATTGTTCCCATGTGGGCGCAGGGATAATCGTCAGTGGGTACTTCCTTCCTCTTTTGTTTATCAGAGCCCAAAATTCCTGTGGTCTGCGGGATCTCGAGGCCGCAATCAAGGCTCGCCAACGCTTTTGATACCACTCGCGTTTGGCCAGCTTTAAAGTCTGTTTGTATGCTCTTTTGGCTTGTAAATAGGAGGATGGTAGAGCCTGGGCATTAGAGTTTTTGTATTCATTATAGATGGAACGAAGAAGGGATCTTGCTTGTTTCCTTTCCCTTCCTCCCCCACAACAAACACTCTGTGAGGTGAGTGGGGCTGAGAGACTTCAAAGAAGTGTGACTAGCCCAAGGTCACCCAGCAGCTGCATGTGGAGGAGCGGAGACGCGAACCCGGTTCACCAGATTACGAGTCTACCACTCTTAACCACTACACCACACTGGCTCTCAAGTGGGTGCTTCATTTATCAAGTGATGGCCATGCAGTGCAGAGCTCACTTTCAGATACAAAAAGATCAGCAGCAAGAGACCCAAATTCACTATAGTATGATTTTAAAAGGGTTGTGGGTGCTCTTGGCTGAATATTTGTGAAAACGACTACCAACATATCTTTGGCAGTATCAGCAGCCACTGGTTTGTTGTTCTGCACCACCACCACCAGTGTCCATATAGTGAATATGCAGTTAAATTAATTACATTCAACTAAATGATTACAGCTGCCTCTTTGCTGTTAACTCCTGGATGTTGCTGTCAATCAGAAGTATAACACTTCACCAATTATGTCAGAGTGCACCTGAAGTATAGACCTTACTTTGCTGAAAGCACTGTCCCTGTGAAGTTCATTCCAATGCTCCAATGTTGTCATTGTAAAAGAAAACAAAAAGAGAGCATTGGCCATATGTGATTTCCATGCCAAAATGCTGGGTAGCTCTACAGGGTACACCTTGCCTTGGGTATCCAGCGTCCTTCAATGCAGCCAAGCTGACTTTGAGCCAGAATTACCATATGTCCATTTTTCATTTGGATTCAATAACCGAGTGTGCTCTTTAGTCCTAGATGTACAGAAATCCAAACCATTTCAGAAAACTGCCTTGGGCAATAGTTTCCTCCTGTTTATTTCTGTCTTTTGCCAAATGTGACATTCTTGAACATGCTTTGTTAGAGAAAATGAACCTGTTTTCTGCGGTCCAAGATCTGCAATGAATCATTCTTGCTATGTTGTTGATACATTACATGCTGTTCTGTCCCAGATGTATTGGTAATGCATCCACTTACACTCGTGCCAGGCCTATTGGTTGGCAAAATAATGTAGGAGTTGCCAGCAGTTCAGTAGTTCTAGCACAAACTGTCTCATAGCTCCAGCATGCCTAAAAGACCCCTCCGTTTCAAGAGCCTTTCTCCTGTATCCCAAAAGTGTGATATCACTTGGAGCTATCCAGTAATTAAGGAAAACTTTTCACATGCTGAATTTCCTTTATTCGGCAACAAGAGGGTGGGATATGGGAGATTAGTCAGTTTCAAATGAGTACAGTGGTACCTTGGTTTAAGAACAGCTTAGTTTATGAACAACTTGGATTAAGAACGCTGCAAACCCAGAAGTAGGTTTTTTGGTTTGTGGACTTTGCCTTGGAAGCAGAACATGTTTTGCTTCCTGTTCAGTGTGTTCCATTTGTAAATTGAGTCCCCCGCTGCTATGGGAAAGCACACCTTGGTTTAAGAACGGACTTCCGGAACGGATTAAGTTTGTAAACCAAGGTACCACTGTATATAAAGACTCAGTTAAGACCAAACCCTCATGGGAAAGAGTCTTCTGAAGGACCTATCTCTGACTATCTTTTTTCCTGATTCTGGTTTTCAGTCTCCTGTTAAGTTCCCTGTTCTCATTATTCATACTGGGTCTTCTTCCTCTGAACTATCCAGGCTTAGCCTGGACAAGTCTGGGCAGTCATCTTCATTATTCTTCTAGGCATTGTGACTGAACTGTGTTACAGACGCTTCATTGCCTAGTAGCCATGGATGCCATGATTTACCACCCAGAAGACATAATGCAATTCATAGTCCACCACCATGCTCTGAAATACAGTTAAAAGAACAGGCAGGTGTTCTTCAATCTCCAGTAAGGATGGACAAATCAGTCTATTTCAGGTCCATGTCACTCTCTCACGTATTTACGCATACATTCCATTCTTCCCCATATCTAATTTAATCTGTGTTTTTTACAGCATGAAAAGCCATGTTTAATTTTTTATCTTTGGGCATGCTTTCTCATAACATTCACATTTTAAATGCATTTTGATAATTTTCAAGGCAATAAAGCAATGGGTTCATCCAGACTTCAGCTTGTCCCTACTGCTTTCCCCTTGGAAAACCCAGTATTTACTGCTGAATCAAAACAAATGTTAATCAGCTTTCCCATGGATTTTCTCTGATTCAGTTCTAAAGAGACAGTTTCCCTGGGGAAAGCCATGGGGCAAATGGAAAACAGCTTGGACTTGTGCTTTCTAGGCATGGGGAAAGTGGAAGTGTGGATGAGGCCTGTGTCTGCTCATTTATGAAATGCAAATTCTTGTATCCACATGTCAGTCCAGAACAGGCATAGGCAAACTTGGCCCTCCAGATGTTTTGGGACTACAACTCCCATCATCGCTGACCACTGGTCCTGTTAGCTAGTGATGATGGGAGTTGTAGTCCCAAAACATCTGGAGGGCTGAGTTTGCCTATGCCTGATCTAGAAGGTGTGGAGCTGGTCATTTCATATTGGCATTTAAGTCTGGATTCCTCAAGCATCCATAATCACCATCCATAATCTCTGAACCAAGATTCTAGAATGATCAAATGCCTTAAGGACGTATATGAATAAGAGTAAAATAATGTAACCAGGAGGGGGAGTGGAGGGAAGTCAATTAAGATTTAAGGTTGAAATTGTTAAAAATGAATATTATTATTTTTTTATTTTTGGAAAATTAATAAAATTTTATCAAAATCATAATAATGAACAAATGCTACAATATAAACAACACAGGAACAAAATCCCCTGTTGCTCCTGTCCCATTCCAACAACTCTTAATGCGCCAACAACCCATGCAGGGGGAAAATGACATATACAGAACGCTTGCATCAGGATATTGGCATCCTAATTAAACCATGAGCTAATTTTGCAATTTTTTTATCAATAGAGTAATGGGAATGGGAGTAGGGAAGAACTGTAGCTCAGTCCCAGGCTTAGTTCCTGGCATCTCCAGACAGAGCTGAAAGAGACCCCTGCCTGAAACCCCAGGTGGCTGCTGCCAGTCCGTGTAGTCAGTACTGAGCTACATTGCTATATTTGAATTATATATAACCCCTTTCCACCCCAGTTATGGTCTTCTTAAAGGGTGTGCTAGCAAATTGCACAGTCCAAAGGATAATGGCATTTTGGTCCGCATGTTAGTCTGAGAACTGCAAAGTAGGTTAGTTAATTTTAAAATGTGGACCAAGCAAAATGTTTCAGCATCCCTATATCTTCATCCAAGAACTGGGGCATTCATTTGAAGGAAGAAGCGAGAAAGCAAACTAAGAACCAATTAGAAGCCTTCTACAAAATGTTCCATTGAATGCCAAAAACATGGAGGGGGGTCACTCAGCAATGTGCTTCACTGCTTGATCTACCAGAAAAGTTTGGCTTAAATCCAATGGGTTTAAATTATTTGAGCCTTTATAGTGAAGATGATGGAGTGAGCGGGGGGCATTTTCTATTTCACTTAATTTATTCTCCTTGCAGCTGCTTCACACACACACACACACACACACACACACGACTAATATATTCATTTTCATCAAAAATAAACTATTATCCTTGCAGAGAAAATGGATGATGCAATGGAAGCCTCAGCTGAATAGGGATGGTATTTTTGCCTGCCCACAGTAATCTATCCTAATGCATGGTTGGCAGAGAGGTATTATTAGCTTAGGAACAATCCTTCAGAACCCCAACTATCCATCGTCATAAATTCTTGTCTCCATTACAGCCATGCCAATAGCATTTCTTTGCAGGCTGGTCATAGGCCTTTATTGGAGTTTAATGTGTATTTCACAAATGTCAGGCAAGAGTGACAGAATGGGGTTGGGATGGTGGGAAAACCGCATCATTATTTCATCCAAGCAGTAGTAAAGGAAGGATAGGAAATAGACAAAAAAAAAAACATCAAAAGAGAGTCCACTCTTTTGGCTTTCCCAAAAAGAGACTGGAACAACTCCCAATATGGTGCCTCTGTTTTGCATAGAAATGAAATGAATTTGATCCACCCAGCACTAAAAAACCCTTTCACAAAATTTTCTGCTTCACATTTTGATGCCCAAATATTATCTCACATTTGACTGCTGGTATTGTGCCATTTTTTATTAACTCTGCCAAATGCTTTTGATAGCTCTGCATGCTCAATTTATGGAGGGAGGAGCAGGATTGTCTCTCAATTCCTGGCCACATGGGAAGATCAGGGGGGGGAAGCCTATACATGTAACACTTGCAGGAACATAGTCTCTTGCCATACAATCAGGGCCCCTGCATTTTGGACAGTTCATGTTCAGGTCTACAGAGAGTGAATACATACAAGATGTAGGCCTGTAGGCTCCCTTCTGACTTTCTGATCAATACATGGAGGGCAGAACTGCAGACAGTTGGTGTCATCCTGGCTCCAGGGCTAGAGCAGACATACAACAGTGCTGGCACTGAGAACTGATAGGCCAGGGGGTGGGGCTGACTTGTAGCCCTCCAGATGTTGTTAGCTACAGATCCCATCAGTCCCAGCTAACATGGTCAATTGCAAAGGATGATGAGAAATTTCGTTCAGCGAAAGACTTTGTTCCGATACGTGAGATTGAACTCCAGGCCAAGACCAGCCAGCCCCTATGGAAGCAAGAAGAAGCCTTGGCCAAAGAATATAAAGAAGAAGATAAAGATGAAGATGGGCAAAATAAATTATTGAACTATGCAGGACACGTTATTACAAAAAAAGGCAATTGCTTAAAGCATATTTTTTAAGCTTTGTGTATAGATTTTGACATTAGTATAACTTTTAAAAGTCACTTGTAATAAGATGAAGAAGGTTTTAAAATTGGATTGTTAAGTATATAAGGTTTTACGGACGTGCATAAACAAGTATATTATAATGGAACCAAGAGGGGGAGTGGAGGGAAGTTGACCAAAATTTATGGTTTAATTTGGCTATGATTTAATTTTTTGTACTGTATTGTTATTTCTGGAAAATCAATAAATTGTTATAAAAAGAAAAAAGAGAAATTTTGTTCAGCATCATCTGGAAGGCCACAGGTTGGCCATCCTTGGGAAAGCGAAGAAGCACTGACTATGCATGCAGAAGGTCTCAATTTGAAGCTCTTTCATCTGCCTGGAACCTTGGAGAGCCAGTGCCAGGCAGCATAAATAGCACTCAGCTAGATGGACCAATGGTCTGAATTGGTATAAGACTGCTTCCTATGTTCAAGCCATCTACCTCCAGAGAACACTTACTACATCAACATCTGCCAAGATATCCGGGTACCAAATCCCTGTGTGTGGCAAAGGATTCCAGACAGGTTCCCCATCTCTGGTCTAGATGATCCAGCTTTGTTCTTCCAGCATATCCATCGAGGCAACAAGCCCTCTCAATGATGGTTGTGATTATCCAGCCACTAATATAAGTTTAGGAGCACTTAATATTTCACTTCTTTTTTAAAAAAAACAAACAACCAAACAGAGAGGTTAAGGATGAGAGCGTTACACCTGGCCTCAGGAGATTTTGGTTTGAAACTCTACTAATCCAAGATTGTCACCTGCTCTGGCAGGTGTCAGAATCTCTCAACCTAACCTGCCTCACAGTGTTGTAATGACAAAATGGGATGATGCCATTTACATTGTCCTTAGTTCCTTGGAAATAGGGTGGGATGTATTTTTTTTAATAGCATTAAGAAATAGTTTCTGTGGACTTGCCATAATTGCTGACTTACCTGTATATGCAAACTATGTTTGAGGCTTGCATACAATAAATTTAAGCTGTGTTTGTCCTTAGAACTGAATGTTCTGATTTTTAAAAAATTACAGTTACAGCCAAGGTGGCAATTAACCTGGAGGGACAAATATTTGCTTCTGTTTGGACAATCTTGTTGAACTCTTCAATATCATCTGCCTCTTCTTTTGTGGTCTGACCTGTTTTAGAAAAAAAGCAAATGCTATTTTGGTCTGCCTCCATGCCTTTATGCAAGAACAGTCATTGTGACCAGGAATGGCTGCTGGGAATGGGGTGGCAGGGGCACAGAGTTTCACATGCTTAATTTTTTATCAAGTGGAAACCAGCACCATGCAAAATGAATTAGTAAAAGCTACATTTTCTTATTTCCTTAGGTCTACCGAGAATTTAGCAATTTAAAGGCAACTTTCAAAAAAAAAACCATAAAATGTTGGATTTGCTCATCCTGTATACACATTGTGTAAGTTGCCTCCTAGCTATTTTACTGTAATTCAAATTAGGGAATTAATTGGGGACTGTCTTCTGAGAAAGTGTAATCTAAGGTCTGATCTTTCTTGTCTGATCCTGGAAGCTAAACATGCTCAGGCCAAGTTAGTTTCCAGTGCAGGCATCACTAGAAATATGGTGCACAGGAGGCGGAGAACCACAGTGAGGCAGGGAACCTATAGTAGCCTTTCAGATATTATTGGACTCCAACTCCCATCAGCCCTGACTAGGCTGGGATGGGAATTGCCATCCAGCAGTGTCTAGAGGGCCACAG
Source organism: Podarcis raffonei (assembly GCF_027172205.1). NCBI lineage: Eukaryota > Metazoa > Chordata > Lepidosauria > Squamata > Lacertidae > Podarcis > Podarcis raffonei. Next base: position 64,810,985 of record NC_070603.1, on the reverse strand, counting down.
GTTCCTCACCCTTGGTCTAGGGCTCTGAATCTGGATGTTGGAAAGCCTTTGCAACATTGTATTTTATCATATTTTGTTGTGAACCACCCAGGGAACAAGATTATTGGATGGCTAATCATTATCATCAATCATCCTACTTTCATCCTCCAGTGGAGATCCTCAATGTGCCCAACAAAACAGAAAACAAAAATGAAACAGAGTAACTATGATCCAAATGTTAAAAAGAAATGAAAACTTAACAATACACCTCTCACATACAAAAGGTCAAATGCACCTCAGAAGGCAATGATATGTGCAAGAGCACACATCAGCTGACCTCAAAGTTAGTAAGATTCATGTGGGAGGAGACATGGGGTTTTTTCCGAGTCGCTTGATCCCAAGTTGTTTAGGACTTTAAAGGCAATTGCCAGCATCATCCAGGGGATGAATTGTGGAGAATATTGCTGGGATATTATTGTGTGTTTTGACAATCCTGCTTAGCCAATATTCACTGTGCACTATTATGTATCACCTGTTGCTGTGTATTGCATATTATTATAAATTGCATTTTTACATCTGTTTTATTATTATTATTGTATTTTATGGCTGTTATGTAATGCACTGACGTATTTGCTTATTATGTTCTATGCCATAAACTGCCCTGTGGTCTTTTGAGAAAGGGCAATATAATTTTTAAAATAATAAGTTAACATCTTGGGACAGACTTGAGAATGTAAATCAAGCTATGCTGGATCCATTCAAAGGCCTGTCTAGTTCAGTATCCTATTGACTACAGTGGCTATCCATGTGGCCTTGGGAATTCCTCAAGCAGGACTTGAGGGTCATAGCCCTCTCTGCTGTTCTTCTCCAGTAACTAGTATTCTGAAGGTCACATATAGCCAACATGACTGGTAGACACTGACAGCCCCATCCCTCATGAGTTTGACTAACCCCCCTTTAAAGCCATCTAGTGAGTGACTATCACCACATCTTGTGACACAGCAAATGTCTTTGTTTAACTCTACATTGTGTATGTCCTTTTGTCTGTTCTGACTCTCCTACCCTTTGGCTTCATTGGTTGACCCCTAAGCTCTAGTATCTTCTCTCTATCCACTTCCTCTCCAAAGCAAATCCTAAGCGTCTTGACATATTTACATAAATGTCGAAGCAATATCCAGTTTGGGGAAACTGCAGAATTGGACAAGGCAACTGTTAACTCCAACTCTGCATATATGCATGTATAGGCCACCTGATGCTTTTTGACAGAGGACTGAAATGCATGCCTTGGTTTTCTTTCAGTTCCTCCAAACCACCAGAAAATTTCCCCCTCAGAATCAGCAACAACTTAAGTGGCCCTGCCAGGTCCCCCCAGTGTTCCTGCCAACAAAGTGCATAGTCTTATGCCCACCTTTTGAGGACTCCGAATCATCTCCAAATTTGCTAACATGCCTGGAACCTTCACTACCAGGAGACTACAAAGCTAATGCCATGCTAAACCCTTCCAAAGTATCTGTTGCTGAAAATAAATCAAACGACTAAATTGTTAACTTGTCTCAGTGTATTCTCTCTCTCTCAAATATATATATATATAGTTTAGACATATGCAGTGGTAAGGCTGTTGAGCTAGGGCCTGGGAGACCTGCATTCAAAACCTCACTCAGCCATGAAGCTTGCCATACGACACGGGAGAATTGCTATGATTTTATTTTGGTGAATGATGCATGCTGTCTTCAATCCTCTGTCCACTTACATGAGAATATGTTATTCATTGAACAAGAAAACAAGCCACAGAGTGGTTGGCTTAACATTACATCCTCCTACAAGAAAGGAAAAAAGGGGACCTAGGTGCAGCCCACATTATCTCATCAGCACCCCACCTGGTCTTGGTTCCACCAGCCTCCACTAGTAGCTCATCTTTCTCACTTGCGTGCACTCTCCACAGAACTCTGGTCAACACTATGAGCAATGGAAAGGAATGTGTGTAAGTAAATTTTAAATGTCTTGTGTGGCACTACAGACCCAACATTAAATTATGCTTTGGTGGGGCTTTTGGATTCAACTTCTACTGCCAGAAGCAATATTTATCTGAATACATTGCTTGGGAATCACAGGTGGGGAGAGGGCTGTTGCAATCAGGTCCTGTTTATAAGCTTCCCATGGCCATCTGATTGGCCACTGCGACAGCAAGAGTGCTGGACTAGATGGGAATTGGAACTGATCCTCTTCTTAAATTGTTGTGGATTATGAGACCTCCACATGAGACTTTTAGTCTCCCTTCACGGCTCTTTATTTCTGGTCAGGCCAAAAATAAATAAAAATGCATTACACTGAAGAGCTGATTTGTTGCTTTTGTTAACGACACCATAAATATAGATTTGCTTAACCACAAGAGATGGTATTTCTTTATTATCACCACCAGCAAAAACCATGATCTATGTTTTCCATTAGAGATCAGGGAACAATACAAAGAAGTGGGAGGAGGAGAAGAAAAACAGTCATGATGGGTTTAACTAAAAAGCCCTGCTGAATTTTAGCTGCCTTTTGTACCCATTTAAAAGTGGACAGCTGAGGCCTTTCTTCCTACCAGCCACAAATGTGAGGGTTGAATGGCCAACAGGTAGCAGAGAATGCCTCATTAACCCACTCATCATCCCCTAACTGGAGCTGCTACAAACAGAACTTAAATCCTTTATTCAACTTCCCCTAAGAGGAAGTTGCATTGAACTCAATGTGTTTTCCTTTTGACTAGGCAAGTATAGGGTTGTACTGTAAGAGTTGGGCAGCGAGGCTCCAGCAACATTCCAGCACCATTACATTTGTAGCAGACTCATGAATAAATTTGGTCGGAATTTAAAAATTAACACATTTTGAAACTTCAAAATAAACAAAATCTTCACCAGTGTTTCCGTTTGACACTGTCAATATAAAATACTGGCAGAGTGAATTGTTAGAGTGATAGTTCCATGCTTTGAAAGAATGGACATTTTTGCTGCTTTGAGGAGATTTGTTTATCAGTTTGGGGTTTTTAAATGTCTATAAAGTATCCAGATTGTAAGCTTAATAACAAAACTAAGCTCTAATTAAGCAATGGAGGAGGGGGAATAGAACTACCGGCCTCTTCTAGCTCTGCGCCAATGAAGATTTCTCTAGTGTGAATGATAGGCTCATGATTTGAAAACGTTTCCCCCGCCCCTGAAGGTTTGACAGGGGAAAGTTGTTCTTTCTATTCACACAGTCACAGATGATGCCATGAAAGGCTGCTTCTGCTGCTCCATCATCCATGCAAGGGTAATTTTGCCCACTGTAGTGGTGCATGGAGTGGCTAAGCACTTCATCTTCGATCAAATGAAAACTTTTATTTAGCTGGATGTGAGATTCCTGAGGTGTGTAATGGGTTCACCTGCCAAACACATTATATACAGATCAAGGCTGGTAGCCTTCTTCTCCACCTGTCTGCCTCAGAGAGATGTTCTTTACTAGGTGACATGTAATTCCAGATAGAGGAAGTATAGCAGAAAGTGTTCAGCCTCTTCCAGCCATATATTTTCTCTCTGGCCAGAATGCAAAACTAGCATGTACCAATCTCTGCCTTTTCCATCATCAGAAAGCAAAGCAAAAGTACCCAGCATAATGAAATCATTGGTTTACTAGTCAAGTGTGGTTCATTAGTAGAATACAGTTACTAGTGGTACAATTACTAAACAGCTACCCAGAGATGCAAATCTGCAAGAGACAATTAGAGATATCCATCACTGAAACTTAACTGGATATCACCCAAAGTTAATAATACAGTATTGCAGCATGGTATTATTAGAAATGGACAAAAGCCCATATTTTATATAACTTCATTATGTCCATAGTACTAGCTACATTACTAGTGTTATTGCAATCCTGCTAATGTTTTAATCTGCTTACAGTGGTCTCCAAGATAAATTATAAATTTTTCCCATTCTTTGTTGAAAAATATGCAGTAGAAAAGGTTAATAATAGGACCCATGTAGGGGGAGGTGGGAAGTCCAGAAATTCGGAGGAATCTTTAAATGTGGAGGTATATGATTATATGTTATAATTTTATACTTGTAAAATCAAATTTTTAAAAAATGGGGGAGGGGGAATGGACAAAAGCCCATATAACGAAAGACTGACCCAAACTTTCACAGGGTTCAGTTTTATCCTAAAAAAATCATTTTCTGAAATGGTTTACTCATTCTTCAAAGTTACTTAACTACTTTGGTTTCTGAAATGGGACTTCTGTTCAAAAATGGTAATGGAATTCCCTTTACGGCAGTATTTTCCATATTACCTGCTGTGTGCACAGGGCAGTGAATGTCCTCTATTGTTATTTAAAATTTTAAAGGAAAGAAACATTGTTCCTGGAACAAAAAGGGGGGCATGAAAAATCTGGGTAGAAAGGAGAATGTTTTCATTCTGTTTGGTTAATACTTTGGAGTGAATTGCAGAAGTTGGACTGGATTCCACCCCGCCTTGGACATTATCTGACTGACAGCTGCACCAGGACTCCCTGGATACTGTTGAAGACCTCTAGGTGTACCCATGAGATGTACCTTGAGCTCACATGGCTGGAAACCTCTGGCACACTAGGGAGGATCAATATTGCTGACCCAAAATCAGAGGTGAGCAGAAGATAGGGCAGGATCTGCTGCTAGATCCCCAAGTGGTAGTTCACAACACACAAACAAATTCACCCAAACCAGGCAGCTGAAACAAAGAAAGCTGAGCAGTGTGGGGAGCACTACAAATATATTTTTGTCTGAACAGTGAGCTCAGTTCTAGCATGGAATAAAAAATTCCAGAGCTGTGCCCTGCCAGTGTGGTGTAGTGGTTAAGAGTGGTAGTGAGAGCCAGTGTGGTGTAGTGGTTAAGAGCGGTAGTCTTGTAATCTGGGGAACCGAGTTCGCGTCTCCGCTCCTCCACATGCATCTGCTGGGTGACCTTGGGCTAGTCACACTTCTCTGAAGTCTCTCAGCCCCACTCACCTCACAGAGTGTTTGTTGTGGGGGAGGAAGGGAAAGGAGAATGTTAGCCGCTTTGACTCCTTAAAAGGGAGTGAAAGGCGGGATATCAAATCCAAACTCTTCTTCTTCTGCTTCATAGTAATTGTGCATCTGCCCCCCTCATTTCTTAGCCACTACTTTTGTACATAGCTGCAGCTGGTGGATCTGGGGGTTCTGGGTAAGAAAGAAGACCATACAAGCTTCCCATCTGCCCATCTAAACTTATCAGAGACCTAGGGCTATTTTCAACCGGTACTTGCCGGAACTTAGTTCTTGCACCTCTCAGGTGCTCGCCATTGCCATTCTAAGAGAATAAGGGAGGCATTCATGGTGAGTTCCAGCACCTCTTTTTCTAAAAAAATAGCACAGCAGAGACCTCAGAGATTGTCGATGCCTCCACAGCTTTGCTGGGGCCGTGCATACTACCCACAGTAATTCAACAACAAAAAGTGGTGTTCACGTAATTAAAAAAGAAACCAGATGAGGAAAGTTTTAGAGGTATTTATGTTCATAAAGCATAATTTCCTTGAACTGACCTTCTCCTTGGGTTTCAGCTTCATTTCTCCAAATCACTTAACCAAGATTTATTTTTTTTAAACCCACTGGGCACGTTGTTATAACTGATAGACTTGAACACACCCCGTGTTCCAGTAACATCGGCCTTAACATGGACCTCAGCTCTGCCTAATTAGCTGCCTGAGAAGCTAAAGTTTAGGAAATAAAGAAGACAAATGAATTCTATTCTTTTCTTAAAGGAAAAAGAAAAACACCCACAATGATTTCTCTACTGATTTGCCCATTTAAATTGTTCAGTTACTGGGGCATTTGAATCTTGCAAAGAGTCTCTCCACCCCATTCCACCTGTATGGGGAAGCGAAGGATCTTTCTTGCCCTCTCAATTGATAGGGAATAGCAAGGGCTGTGCCTTCCTGAAGGTGATTAATTCATCGACAAAGCTACTAGTCTATGTGCCAAGTCATTAATCACTCTCAAGAGCTGTGTCAGCAAGAAACAATCAAGGTGACTGCTGGAAATGGTCAAAGAAAGAATGAAAAGGAGAAAGAGAAAGAGAAGTTCCATTTCTTCTAGGGATGGAAGAATTTATCTATCTGACTTCTCTCAGTTTCTCATTTTTCCAGTCGTAAATTAAGTTCTCCACACTTTGCAGCAATTTGTGATTTCCAAAAATCCTCATGAAAATGCATTAGCATTTTCGTGTGAATTGATCCATATAAACACATGTTTATACAGAGTTTTGACTAACGTGCACATTTTTGTGAGTGATTTCCCCTACTCTAAGGCATTTTTGTATGTTATTTTCACTGATATCTTCATTTTTATGCACACTTTTTCCTAATATATGCCTTATTGCAAACAAACAACAGAAGTTTGGTTGGATTGCAAAATCCAGATTAAGTACAATTTCTGAAAGGATAGCTGCGTTTCGGTTTGCATTCTGCTTCGGAAATCAAAGAGAATTTGATCCATCCGGCTTTGGGTGGAGAATTTCTCCCCCATCACATTTCACATCCTAAGGCTACTGAAAAAACAAGCTGATGAAATCCTATACATATTATTTTGACATGATAGGTCCTGGAACTTAGTGATGTATTCATGATACTGATCATCGTTAAGTAACTTTTTCTGTGAAAGGGGTGGAAAGCAAAGGAATCTTGTTATATAGTTTAGTCTTTGATGTTAGCACTGGTTTTGGGCTATTTGTATTTCCATTTTAAATTTTAAAAACCAAGTGGTTTTTGTTTTTTGAAGGGATGGGGATGATATCCCAAGTGTTCCTCCTGCTGCAAGGTGCACAGCATTGTCCCCACCACCTGCGATATTTCAGGGGTTTCCCTGAATAATAAAAGTACCTTTTTGACTCCAGTTATTCCCTCCCCAACACCTACCCCCACCCTTGTCCTTGCTAATCCCACTGAAGGCCTCAGGACTGAGAAACGTTCTTCGTTTCAACACTTGATTCAAAAGGGATGTGACAGCACATGCTGTAAAATGCCAAGTGTCAAACCTTATGGAGTTCTGTAAATCATATTTCACGTGTCCATAAAGAAAAGCAGAAATGTTGAAGGTTCCCGGGTGCTTTTCTACTCCGGCTGCTTCCCTGTAAACTCAGCAAGAACTCTGTCAGGAGGCTGAAATTGTTGATCGTGAACCCAATGTGATCCATGGTTTTGTATAGAAGCAGTGGTTGATTCCTCTACCCAAGCAAAAGCAGGTGAGAATTATTCTGATTTTAAATCCTGTTTCAAGGAGTTTTATGGATGACTCAACCAGAGGGTAGCACCAGGAAACTTGCAGCTGCTTCCTGCTCAGCCAGCCCAAGAGTAGGAGAAGGCCTTGAAAGAAGCCTCCAGGTTCCAGGTTCAGCTTCAGGGAACCCCTCAGAGTGATCTTTTGAGGAACCTATCTCAATGAACTTGAAAGGGGACTCATCAGCTTTGCGGTGCTCACTAAACCTATGCTGGAGTTGTTCTCATGCTGTTGTAAGGGTTAAACATGCATACCATGTCTAATTTAACTGTAGTAAATGCTATTCCGACCCCTATTAAAACCTTAATGAAGCATGAGGATTGTGTAAGGCTGCCATTTCAGTTCAGGGCTTGGTTTGGGCCCAGATTACGCCTGAATCAGTCCAGATTGGGTTGGGGTCCAGTCAGGATTGCTGAATCACTCTCCAAGCCAAATCAGGGGTGCCTTGTACAGCACTGATGTCTTTGCCTGAACTTTATTTGAAAAACAAGAAGCCAGGGAGCCTGACTTCCAAGCATTTGAGATGTTGGTATCCTACCTCTGATCTGCATAAAAATTCACACTGGTTTATGTAAAAAGAAAAAAGCGATGCTTTTAAAAAACAAACAAGGAACAGATACACAGCAGGTAATATCTTCACCCCCTTCTTATGCTTACAGGAAAGATTAGCTGAGGATGTCATGGTATTTACCGTATTTTTCGCTCTATAACACGCACCTGACCATAACACGCACATAGTTTTTAGAGGAGGAAAACAAGAAAAAAAATATTCTAAATGAAACAGTGGATGTATTATTTTTGTGGTTCATGCTGTGGCCACAGACATGTGATCTGACGGTGAGTTTGGGGTAGCCCAATGCAAAAATCCTGAGGATCCATGTGGATCCATGCTTTGTAACAATGTTTTTGCACCACTGCGGCCCCAGGCAACAGTGGGTGGGTGATTTTTTTGGTGCAAGCTGTAGCCATGGACATGCTATGTGATCTGATGGTGAATTTGGGGTGACCCAGTGCAAAAATCCTGAGGATCCATGTGGTTCCGTGCTTTGTAACCAGGCTCTCTGTCCCTCTCTCCTCCCCACTCAGCGGCTCTTCTCCCGCTTTGCTGTTTCAAAGCGAGCCACGGAGGAGGGAAGGAAGGGTAACCATGGATCCTCTGCTCACGACTGCAGCAGATCCCCCCGCCATCCGTAGGCATTCGCTCCATAACACGCACAGACATTTCCCCTTACTTTCTAGGAGGAAAAAAGTGAGTGTTATGGAGCAAAAAATACGATATTTATTTTAGGAAGCATGAGCAGCCAGGAGGGCTGCAATGTGCAGATGATTTGAAGAATGACACACCCTTTGGCCACCTTGAAAGTAAGGTAAGTGGGGAGAAACCCCTGCACATTCCCATAGGAATTCTGCAGAAATTTCCTCTCCCATTTCATAACTTTTCGAATGCCATTTCTTTTCTTATAACTTGATGCAGAACGGTTGAAAATGTAGCAGAAATTTTCATTATTGGAAGCAGGGTAGGCCCCAGCACCATCCAGACATGGTCTAGGGAATTTTGGGGTGCCATGGCTATTGCCTGCCTATCCTGGGCTGGGGGAGACTTTCTCAGGAGTGATGGATGGCTAGCTGTGTGATTTGACCATCATTGGAATTGCCCCACAATGCTCATTGGCCCTGACTCAGACATGGCATCACCCTGGATGACACTAACTACCAGCCATGGTGCCTAGGCTCTACCTCCACAGTTAGAGGCAGTAATGCTTTTGAATACCAGTTGCTGGAAACCGCAGAAGGGGAGAATGCTCTTGTGCTCAGGTCCTGCTTCTGGGTTTCCCACAAGCATCTGGTTGGTCATTATGAGAACAGGATGCTTAGACTGGATGGACCTTTAGCTTGATCCAGCAGGCTGTTCTTGTGTTTTTGTGTTGCTATAAAGGGGCCAATACTGGGTGAATTCTAATTTCCAGTCACTGCAGGTAGCTGGTAGAGCCCAGAATTCCTCTCAGCACCACCAGGCCCAAGTGCCCCATTACTGCCACGGATTTTGGACCACGGACCATCTAATTGCTACCCCCCACCACATGTTCTGTCTATTCCTACTGCTGCTGCTCACCACCCACGAGGCCTAACAGGTCCCAGCAATTGGAAGAATAAAAACAAAAACAAAAAGTTGTATGTGGTCAGGATTACAAGCAAAATTAATTTCAGTGATGAATGAGCACAGATTGCTGATCAAGGAAATCCAGAAAGCAAGCAAGCAAGCTGTGAAATAATGGAAGTAAACAAGCTGTGAAATAATGAAATGGGATTAGGGTTTTAGTAGAACAAGGCAGAAGGAGAAGTGTGGCTTTATGTTGAACAAAATACCTCAAGACATAGCACCAGGCTGAATGTAATAGGCAGAAACAGATAGTTATTTATATTTTACACATTCTTGGGGTGAAACCAGACAAGATGCCTTTAAATTAGATTGCAGACGTAGGGACTCAATATGCATAGGGGTCCTGGCATTTTTTGGGGGGTAACCCTTTCTCCCTGGGTCAGCCCTCTGTGAATGGCATCTCACCACAGCCATCGGCTCTTTTATAAACATGTGTCCTCTTCACCCTGATTCCACCACAGTGGACCATGGTGGGCTAGGGGTGCAGAGCAACCATCTCAATAGTACTGGAATGGCATGGGGGAAGTGTAGGGTGGTGCCAAACTACTCTCTGTGAATCACCACAGCTAACCTCACACCACCTTATCCCACCCCATCCCGGTAAGTGGAAGTAACACTATGTTGGCAAACCCGAGCCCCTGCCCCGCTGCCTTTGCCTGTTCCTATCCCTTTTTCGTTTTAAGGTGTACCTGCAAAATATTTTGCTTTGCTTACATGCAGAACTTGAACATTGATTTATCTGGAACTGCAGAACATGCCAGAGATGTGCTTCTAAGTGCAAGCAGTGTTACACTGTGGAATTCATGCCCGCAATAGGCTGTGATGGCCGATAACTTGGATGTCTGTGAAAGAGGATTAGACAAGTTCATGGAGGATAAAGCTATCAACAGCCTGATGGCTGCATTCTACCTCCACTGTACCTCTGACTACCAGTTGCAGGGAACTACAGGAGGGAAGAGTTCTCTTGTGCCCAGGTCCTACTTTGGGGCTTTTCATGGACCATTGTGAGAACAGGATGCTAGGCTAGATGGACCACTGACCTGTTTCAGCAGGCTCTTCTTATGCTCTTATGTACATGTACACTTTTCAAGGATGTAGGAATGACTGCAAGCCTCTGGCAAGTGAAGGTTGGAGTAAGACACAACATAGCTTTCATGTTGTGGCAGAAGTGCCCAATGACTAGGACCTTGATAGCAGCACAACATCGCAAGGGTAGCTAGACAACTGCCACCAGACACCAGGGAATCATGGAACACTTCATCAATGCTATTGTGAAAGAGGGAAGTGACATTAGAAAAGTGGCCTTACATTGTCAGTAATCACATTACAAAGGGACGTTAACATGTTCTCGGGCTCCATATCATTCACAACAACAGCTTGCTCCTTTTCAACAGTTTCCAACCTCCAATAATGCACTTTTCTCACTCTGTCAGCCCAGAAAGAAAGAAAGAAAGAAAGAAAGAATGAATGAAAGAAAGAAAGAAAGAAAGAAAGAAAGAAAGAAAGAAAGAAACCCCCTACTTGGAGCAATTGGGGTTAATCCGACTCAAAGCCTAAATCCATGTTAACAGTTAATCCAGTTAGTATGGCTTTCATTTGGGGCTTTGGTAAATCCTTTAACCTTTTGCTGTAAACTAGGAGCAGCTTAAGAGCTCAGTGTTTGTGGGAAAGCCTGTCAATAGCCCTACTAAGAAGGTCTTTAGGAGGATTTAAAAAAACAAGCACGTGAGTCACATGACGTGACACTTTCCCTTTCCATAATGAATCGATGGGGATCAGCCCACAGCACAAAGGAGAAATGATTCACTACTGGTTCAAGTTTAGAGTAATGTGGATTCATTTGCTATATAATGTCCCCTTTGCCCCCAATCCCTCCACCCTCTGACTTTAACTTTATTTAGAAGGAACAATTTACAATTTGGAAAAAGCATCTAAAACAGATCCCAGATGATGGTTAGAAATTGAGCTCAATGGAATTAGATTTAACAAAGGCAAACTCACGACTGATTGAAATAATAAGAGTTCCCTGCTGAAATGGATTAAGCGTACATTGTGAAAGTACCAGACTGCATTGCAATTGGTAGGGAGGACAGAGGAAAGGGAAGATTGCCCCTTGCTGCCCCTTCTGCTTTTTACTTGTAATCCCATCCCACCCTAACCAGGCATTTTTCTCCTGGTGGATTAGCGACATCAGATGTAAACACTGTTGGAAGACGATTATCAGGAGAGAGTTTGGTATCGGAGGGCACTGTCTTCTGTTATCAGAGCATCTGTCCAGGGTTTCCTGCAGGATCTTTTCCTGGTGCTACCTGGAGATGCTGGGGATTAAACCTGGGAGATCCTTTGTATGCAAAACTACCATTCTTCCTTATATTCTTCACTCTTCCCACTGCTTCTTTGCTTAAATCAGCCCCCTGATACTCCAGCCCCATCCATATGAATTCAGCAGCAACTATATTTTACACACTAGTTGTCACACCCAGTTAGCCTCTCATGCCCAAATATACAGATGTACTCATGTATTACTTCCATATTGTCTCAAAGCCACTCAACTGAGGGAGTTTAACCACTCCCTTTTGCATAGGGTCTTGTGAGTTGTGTGGCTGAAACCACAATCCTATGCACACTTAGTCAATGAGTTAGTGGGGCTGCTTGTTTAGGCTACAACTTATCTATTTGTGGATCTCCATGTATGTATTTTCCTTGGAGTGCTGCCTACTGGACTCATCAGACTCATTACCTCCTAGAAAGCTGGAACCATGCCCACTAGACTGCTGAAATTCTGACCTTTGCTTGATGTTCTGAAATATTATCCTTTATTGACCAGTGGGAATGCTTGAGGCCTGTGTCTTGGGGACTGACTCTTCTCAGCTTGCTCCTCACACACAGAAAGAGGTTCCTTCCAGACATCTATTTTTATTGTGCATTCATGATTTGTCCTCATGATGGTTGAAGGCACTTAGATGTGATTGTGATTTCAATACTGTTTGCACCTGAAAAAGATTCAAGGTGGAGTCCAAGCAGTGCTTTGTCCAATTGGTGCTTATTTTGTAGCTATCTGCTGAAATCCTGTAACTTTTCGTACCACAGATATTCTATTGGGGGGTGGGTGTTGAGTCACTTTGGACTCAACATTGGCAAAGAAAAAGCACTTTATATTTATTGTATGTGCATTATAACACTGTGACACCAGATGGTGCTGTGGAGTTCTGTTTTTGCCAACCTGATTTCTTATACTGTACAAAGTTTACAAAGCATTTAACTGAAACGCTTCTTTGATGTGTCTAGATCCAGCCTTTTGTGTATGCTATTGCACCAGAGTGTCCCTCCAGATGGCAATAATGTGATAACATTGGGGAAGCATCTCAGAACAACTAATAAAACAGAATGATGTGTAGACACCCCAGTATATATCCACTGCTGATGTACTATTTTTACATCAGTGACATGTTGCAGAATATACCTGCAAAAACAGCCTGGAGGGTCTCAGAAATGGGTTAATCCAGCCGGTTACTTTTTATGCTGATTTCACATCACTGAAGTCAATGTGCAAATATTTCAGTTCAGCTGTGTTATGGGGCTCAGTTTATCTAGCCAGAATGTGAGTGTGGTCTGGAAGAGCATTTCTTTAAACCCATTTGCTAAGCAAAACATCAGTGGCACTCATATGGCTTGAAATATTTTAATGTAAAAGAGGCCAGTGTAGAAGCAATCATGCTGCCCTGAGATATGGGGTGGGAAAAGGCATGTCTACTCCTTGTAGGTTTAAAACAGCACATCTCATAAGTTGGAATCATCACAGGATCTCCACCCCTGTTAAGTGAAGGGGCAATCAGTGAAAATATTTCATGGGGTTTATTTTCAACTTAACATAATGCCCCAAACACAGGCATGCACTATCTCATTCACTTTCAGAGATGAAAGGTCATTTGGTTATGCTCCTCTCTCAATCTCCCTCTCTTTCTTTCCTTCAGTCAAGAAGGAACATTTCCTTTGATGTGCACTGTGTTCAGCAAGTGAAAAAATGAAAAGTCCCATGGAACATTAAGTCAGTTTTACCATCAGCCAAAAGCAACACTAGAAACGGAGGCTAGCAGAAGAAAGGCAGATCACAAGCTGCTCTGCTTGTTGTTTTCAGTACAGAACAATGACACACAGATGCCAGGCCTTTGAAGAAGAAAAACACCCCCATTCCATTACTGCTTGAGCATAACAGTGTCTGAAGAAAAAAGAACAGAGTATTAAAGAAAGGACATAAGGAGGTTCATATAAAAGGGATTGAGTCCACCTTCAAGAATCAAAGCACTGTGTTGTCTGTTGAATGTTGACTATTAAATCTGAGGATACAGTGCCATCAACAATGAGGGTCCCTAGAAATGAGGGCATTGACGACAAGGCTTAACATATGAAAATATACTATATTATGATCAAAAGATGTATGTATGAAAAAATAAACAATACAAATAGAGAAATAGGTATAACAGATAATGGAAAACGCAGCGGTGGTTGCAATTCCGTTTTGACTAATTAGTCTTTTCCAAGTAATCTGGAGTCCTTGGGAAGAGTTTTAACAGCAAACTTCTTTGTGGACTGTAACCAATTTATTCAGATGCATCACTGCCTGATACGCTGTTTCGGCCCTGGAATTCATTAACAAGAATGTAGCTGCTCTGGCTAAAGATCTTTTATCATTCAGGGATACATTTGAAGAATTTGGTTACATCCCATGAAGGAGTTTGCTAAACGTCTTCCCAAGGGCTCTATGTTACTTAGATCTGAAGAGGGACTAATTAGTCAAAATGGGATTGCAACCAATGTTCCATTTTCCATTATATGTTATATTCTTTTTTCCCTTGTTTATTATTTCATGCATATATCTTTTGAGCATGTTGCACTATATTTTTGTTTTGTAATTATTACATTTGGTCCGTTAACCATAAGATGACGTGAAAATAACATAGGATAATCCACTCAGTCAAATCTAGTCCAGACCATTTCCCTACCCAAACCAAGGCTTGGAAATAATTTCCAACCCTCACAGAGATATTTCTTCTCCTGATGGTGTTTAAATCCAATAAGACCCTCTTGCTTCTGACTGTGACTCCTTCTCCTTCTTCCAACTGTAAGTCCATCTCTAAGTCTTGCACACATGTAGAAGCACACACACACACACACACACACACACACACATTAATACATGAGGCTTGTGGGGTGGAAAACACCATGCATTGGACTGTTTACAGCACAGAAATGAAACCAAAAGCACAGTGCCTGAGAGTTGACTCACCCAGTGTGGGCAAACCAGCCGTGCTCCCCTAAATGTATGATGTATGCATCCTTGGCTGGAGAGCTGCATTAAAAATTTGGAGAAGTGTGAAGGATGGCTGTGTTTCGATTCGCTTATTGTTTCAGAAAGTGCAAATTAGGTCGGGTCACCTTTAAATGGGAGCTGAATCAAATTGCTGTCCCATCCCTACCTGGAGGGGGAGTCCTGTGAGGCACATGGCATCAATACCAAGGAGAGCAATGTACAATTTCTGCCTCTGCATCTCTGCTCAGTGACCAGTCTGATGGCAAGATGAAGCCTCCTTTCATCTGCTCAACAACTGGTCTTGTGACTCGTTCCTGACTGTATCTATCAAGGCTTTAGACTGGTAAATGTATAAGATATCAGCATAGGCAAGATGATGATGCACCATATTCTTAGCCCACATGTGGGCATTTATTTATTTTTTGACCGATCCAATACAGCGCACCCTTGGCCTCCACGCTGAGCAAATAGCATATACTGAACTGCAGCCGATTGCTGCCTTGTAGTGCCAAAAGCCACCACTCGAGGGCGCAAGCACCATAAGCAATTCAATGGTGTGTGTTTTTTGGGGGGGCAATCCTCTGAGCTCCCTCTAGTAGTTTACAAAGCAGTTTGTGAGGAATCAGTCACACTGGAAGTTGAATCGCATGCTATCCTCCACCCTGTTTGCTTTAATATGTCACTGGCTTTATTTTTCTGCAGGCATCAGCTCATGCTGGAGAATTCCCAAAGCAGTGTTCCCTCTTTAGTCAGCATTGCCCTGGAGGTTACCCTTCAGCCATCTGTCCAACACACCATCTGACTAGACCTTCTGTTAACCCTGCCTCCTGAGAAGCTAGATTAACGCTGCCAGGCTCCCTCCATTTTCTGGAAACGGGGGTGGGAGGGGGGAGACTTGTTTGCTTAGATGCAACTCAGCAAAGATCTGAGAGATACTCTGCAAGAAGCAGGCAGAGCTAGCTCAGAAGCATGTTTGCTCCTGGAGCTCCCAGTGCCAAACATTTGCTCTCAACATAGGACTTGCTTTCGAAGTCAGGCAAATGTCTCACTCCCATAGATTAAAGCAGGCTCCAGTTCGATTTGCGTCCTGCAAGCATGCCACTCTTGCAAGGGGATCTTCCCTCATTTACACATAGCAGGGCCAATTTGTAATACGAGTGATACCATATTGCAAAGGTGAGGACCTTACTTTGAGCCAGAGTACCGCATTCCCTTCTGGGCAATCTTCTAAGGCCTGCATGCCAGTGGTGGGTTTTCCTGTTGTTATTCTGTTTCTCACAGCTACAATAAACCTACCATTAAAATTATGGACTGGTCATTTCTTCGTCAGAGGGCAAACGGGCAAATTTAGCAGGGGATCAAATACTCCCCCCCCCTCACAGTAGTGGGCTAGTTTCTATACACACTCAGAGAACAACCTTACCGAAGGTGTCATGGATTTTGAAGAAGCATGAACTCAGGACGCAAGGGAGAAACGTGCTAAGAGGAAGGCACGTTTGGCAAACCTTCACCATGATCAGCTCCCACCTGGAAATCTATGTCCTCACTGTGGAAGGACATTTGGATCCAGAATTGGCCTCCACAGTCACTTATGGACACACCGTTATGACCATGTTAATGGAAGACAATCTTAATCGGCCATGAGTGATTGTCAAATAAGAAGATACATACTCGCATGTACCTCTTTGTCCTCCGTCCAGAGAAGCAAGTAGCATTATCAGAGTTTGAGGACACATTCCAGCCAGGCAAAAGCCCTCAAGAAGGCATGTGGCCTGGGGAGAGTTTTGAGAACCAGATAGAGAGCTCTGAAGGGCTGGATTTGACCTCTGTGCCTCAGGGTTCCCACTAAGGCCATGCACAAATGAAGAGGTGCAAGTATTGGCAGGACAAGTGCTAGAATTCATCTTTCCAGTTTGGTTTGGAGGGACTGTGTCCGTTGCCATGACCTCAGTCCCTATTGTCATGATTTCCTTCCATGTGAAGTTTCATAGTTACATTGGGCAGGATTTAATATTATAAAAATTAGAAAGTGAAAGAAACTGAAACTGACTGATTTGACCACATGAATATAAACAGAATTAGGAAAATGGTACCTGCTGTCCAAGCATTTTTATTTGTAAAGCTACAAACCCTATTCTGATTATTTGACTTTGCAGAGAATCAGCCAGTGGATCTGGCTGACCTCCATGTCTTCTGACCTCCATGTAACCTCTGACCTCCATGTCTTCTGTACCTACAATTTCTACTATTTTTGTGACCAACTAGCCTTTTTGGTTTCAAATGATTGTGTGGGGGTTGTGTATTGACTGACTGACTTTATATTACATTAATATCCCACTTTTCAACCAGTGAGCTCACAGTGGCATACGTGGTTCTCCCCTTCCCCATCTTATGCTCACAACAATCCTGAAAGGCGGGGCTAGGCTAAGAGACAGCCCAAGGGGACCAAGGCTGGAGCTAGAGACATCAAAGAAGCATTTCAGTTAAATGTGTTGTAAATTTAAACAGAGAAATCTAGTAGGTGGATTTCTGTGCCACCTGGTGGCACAGTGTTATATCACATATACAACGCATATAAATCGCTTTTTCTTTCCCAGTCTAGCTGAGTTTCAGGGCGGAGTGTGAATTTGAACCCTGGTCTTCCAGGACCTAGTCTAACCACTACATCACATTGTATGCAGCCAATCAGCTAGCAAAACAAGGCAGAGGATATGGAAATATGGAGGACCCTAAGGAATGTGAGGAACTGGTCCAAAGTGGGGAATCTTCCTTATTCCTGGTTTGTTTGGAAAGGCATAGATAGAGTCAGGGCCATCTTAAGCATATTCGGCACCATGGTGTGAAGATCCCTCTGGCGCGCCCCCGCCCCGTTTCCCAGAGTTTTTAAGGGAGGACGGCGCTGCCAGCAGGGCTGGAGGAGGTGGGCAGCAGCTGGAGGGCAGCTCCTCTGGTGGGGAAGAGGCGGAGGCTGGACGCAGCAGCTCCTATCTCAGCTGGCTGCTTCATGCTGTGGTGGCCACGGCAGGCGGAGGCTCCGGGCACAGCACTGCTTAAGCACAGCATGGCGGAGGTGGCGAGGGTGGCAAGCTGATGTCGGGAGGCGCTGCATCCAGCCTCCGCCTCTTCCCTGGCGCCCTCCAGAACTTGGCACCCTGGCGTCTTGCGCCACTAGCCTCTATGGGTAAGACACCCCTGGATAGAGTCTATGTCAATTGTATGGAAATCTCTCTGTCTCTCTCGAAACACTAGAGCTTATGGTGCCTTGCTAAAGTTGATCAGGAGTTCATGCAGGAGGAAAAAACAAACGAAAGGATGTTTGAACCTCATTGCCACAGGATGTGGTGGTGGTCGCTAGCATAGGCCTGTAATCCAGTATGCGTTTAATACAGGAGGAATGATCACTGGGAGGAGTGCAGAGAGAAGAAGCACTATGGTGCATCTGCATCTGCACAACTGGACGTCTTCATCTGCCCCAAAACATGTCTCTCCCATATCATTCTCTACACACACTGCAGGCGCTGTAACCTTCCAACAGGTTGAACCCACCCCCAAAGGCACACTCCTCCATTGTCTCCCAAATCAGATAGATGCCAACCAAATCCCCACTTACTTCCAGCTAAGCAAAACAGATTGTACACAGAGGAGAAACAGCCAAATTTAACCAACAGCAGTAGCCCAAATAGAACCTCCATCTTTAGGAGCAATATTCCTCTGTTTAGCAAATGTTGTGGAGAAGCAACAGAGGATGGCCTTCTCTTAGTCGTCATAGCATACCATTTCTTTGGCACAGGCACATCCCCCAGTGAAGAGAATGAGAACAGTATATGTTTTCTTTTCCTGCTTTCTAACAATGACAGGCGATTGAACAGGATGCTTTGTGGCGCTTCTATTTCAGCTGCTTTCTCAAAAGGCTTTGGAGTTTAGAAGAACAGCAGCTTGACCTGAAAAGGCATAATCATGGCGGTTTTGACCCTGCAAGCAACTGAGAGCTAAATCTGTAGGCAATATCATGGGCTCCCTCCAGAAGGCTCGGAATCATCTACTCATCTTTTAAAAATATGCAGAGAAATCTTGAACGTTCATTAATTCATCAGTATTCTGATGGAGGATTTCCTCGATGCTAAGGGCTAATGCAGAATCAGTGTTGCCACTTAAAAGGGTTCCCCTGGGATGCAATGAAGAGGCAGATGGAGGGTTGTGAAGTTCTCTTTCTGCCTAGACAGAGGGAGCCCTCTCCTCCAGGAACCTTCCTCTGAAACACATCAGACACCAGAAGAGGGAGATGTCTGAAGTCTCTCTTTATTGTTAGTCTTTGCACATCCTGTTCTGGTTACATGTTTATCTTCGGCAGTAAATCAGTGGCATACCTTCTGGCTGCCTGTAATCTGCCTTGTTCCCCTGAGTTCTGGGGAATGGAACCTCATTTTCTGGGCACCAACACAGAATTTAGCAGAGGTTGTGCTGACACGGCTGTGCCTGGCTGTCCTGAAGCCATAAAAACCTCCTGCTGCAGAGTATAGGATGAGAAAAAGGAACATCAACAGTGGATCAAATTTGGATGCTTTTGAAATGATTTGTTTTCATGCTCTCTTCTCACTACCTCTTTTCTCCCCCCCCCTTTTTTTGAAATGGAGTAGATTTAGGCTGCAATCCTAAACTCTCCTGGGAGTAAGCCCCATTGAATTCAATAGGGCCAACTTCTGAGTGGGTTCATAGTGCCTGGGAAACAAGTCTTGCTATGGAAAAACCACCCATTTTGTTTATGCTTCTTTATTATTTGTACTTTTTTGTCCGCGCTTCGCTGAATGGTCCCAGGGCAGCTTACATACATTTTTTAAAAAATCAGTAGGAGCAGGTGCAAATTAGCATTAAAACAATAAAATAAGCAATTCCTCACTTTGACTTAATGATTATCTTAGATACTTATATAATAATTGTTAACCATTAACAAAGTTGACAGAACAGCAGGACGAAACGGCAGCGCAGAACTAGCCCAATATTAGGTGCAACAAGAAGACGAGACAATTCAGAATTCACAATAAAATCTCTGGGCATGTCTAGATGATCAGTAGATCATTTGCCTCCACGGAAATTAGGCAATGCTGGCTATTCAATGAGTATTCACTCTGATTTGCTTGTGAGGATATTAAATGACATTTCAGCAAAGCAAGGGTCATCCCACATGTCCCAACGCATTTCCCTATTACTTTCCTGATCACAAAAAGTCTGACCTTTGGGGGGAAAGTGGGTTTGTTGCACAAAACCTCCCTATCAACTATATTTGCATGACCTGCATTTGTCAGTAAGGTGATTGTATCCCACCTGAAACTAGTGACAGACTGAAAGTGCCTTCTTTAAGAGGATTGTTGGGATATCATCCCTTGCAGGATTCTAAGAATCAGTCGGGCAGGTATCAGTCAAGATTTCTATAAATACAGCATAGTCTTGCAACAGAACAGTCACCTGGAAAAGATCATACCACTGAAAACCTATCCAGTCTGTGCTTCTAGCAAGCACACAAAATGGGCTAATCCTTCTTGCAAGAACTGCAAAAAGAAGAAGCCAAAGAAATCTATATTATGCCCTAAGGAAACTAAAATGCCTGCTTATGGGGGAAAAGCTCTCATTATCCCTGGGGTCAAAATTGATTGGGAGAGATAAGTTGTAAGGCGCTTCCTCGGATAAAGATGCAACTTCATGGTGCCTGTGGTCATTTAAAAAATGCCTATCTGGTAGCACAAATCACCATCAGGAAACTCTTGACAATTTCCAGGCATGTACTGGGTCAAATATGATGTCTTTTTCACCTTTGTGTGGACACAGGCATAACTAAGACCATTTCGGGCTGCGTTTCAGACAGGTGTTTTGGATCAGATGCAAGAGGTCCTTGGTTTTCGACAAAGGCAAATGGACTGTAGCTCACTTCATGCTTAGGATAGCTAAATTGGTTGGAGCAACATGCTGATAATGCCAAGGTTGCAGGTTCAATCCCTGCATATTCCTTCATTGTAGGGAGTTGAACTAGATCAGTGGTTCCCAACCTTTTTTTGGCCATGCCCCATCTAAGCACCTCTAAAATCCTGATGTGTCCCCCCCCCATGACATATAATTCTTATTACTCAAAAAGGGAACTCCTATTCACGTGGAGAAAGACTAAAAGGCCATAAACTTGGTCTAACTCATTCTTGAATTGCCCCTCTTAAAAATCAAATTACCCCCCTGTGGGGCATGTGCCCCATGTTGGGAACCAGGGCACTAGATGATCCTCAGGGCCCCTTCCAACTCTATGATTCAGTCCTGTCCTGTCCTATCCTACCCTACCCTACCCTACCCTACCCTACCCTACCCTACCCTACCCTACCCTATCCTACCCTACCCTATCCTACCCTATCCTACCCTATCCTACCCTACCCTATCCTATCCTATGAAGCTGCTTTACCATTGGTCCATTTAGTTCAATACAGTGGTACCTCGGGTTACAGACGCTTCAGGTTACAGACTCCGCTAACCCAGAAATAGTACCTCAGGTTAAGAACTTTGCTTCAGGATGAGAACAGAAATCGTGTGGCAGCGCAGCGGCAGTGGGAGGCCCCATTAACTAAAGTGGTACCCCAGGTTAAGAACAGTTTCAGGTTAAGAACGGACCTCCAGAACGAATTAAGTTCTTAACCCAAGGTACCACTGTATTGTCTTACAATGACTGGCAGCAGCTCTCCATGGTTTTAGGGAGTCTCTCCCAACCCTACCCGGCGATGCCAGAGATTAAACCTTTACCTTTGAGTTACCCGCTTGTAAAAGTTTAACTTCTTCCAGGTATGGTTTGAACTGGCTCCTACCTGAATGGGTCTGACTCAGTAAAGCAGCTTCCCAGCATCCTGTGTTCTTATGTATCTGTAAAAAAAGCCTTGTATTTTGTATGTTTGTTTTTGTTAAAAAAAGATCCCTCAGACCACCTCATAACAATATAAGCCTTCAAGGCTAACCACATTCCGATTTGTACCGCAGTCCAGGATGTACAGGACAGGACAGCTTGCTTCGGAATGCAGCCTGGCTGAATTCCTCCAGCAGCCCTAGCATCGGCTGCACTGGTTGAGCTGGCCAGACACTCACTAACCCGCTGCCACAATTGTGGCAGCACCATCTGCAGAATGTTGCAGTCTCCTTGCTCCATGCCAGATGGGCTGATGAGCCAGCCAGCCACAGCAGCAAACATTTCAGAGAAGCACACGGCAGTGGCAGAAATCAGCCCTACGCCGCCGGTCCGTGTAAGAAAGCAAATGAGCAACGGCGGAAAGGAAGCCATAAAATGCTTGCCTCCCCACATTCCAGGGGGTGCCCCAGAAAACAGTCCGTGCAGCATGGCAAGGCCTGGAAAGCAAAGGAAACTAGGAAGAGGAGGAAGCAGCCAAGCAGCCCCTTTCGATAGAGAGGGCCACCTGATGCAATGTTTAATCTGGAAAGGGTAATGTGCCCCTCAGTCTTTCTTCTGTACTCATTATACAAGAGAGCTCCAAAATGGGGCAGCATCTCAGCTTAAAGACACGGTTAACTGCCAGGCTGAGGTAATAATCCCACTGCTGAGTCTGGAATTTAAATGCCTCAAGGGCTTAGAAGGGCTGTCGCAGTCTAAAATTCATTTCCAGAGGTTTCATTTAGTTGCAGTGTGATTGCACCTGAGGGTGACAGTAAATGCAGGGAATGCAGAACTAATCATTTAGCAGGCTTACTTTTGCTGTCTTTCAATATACCACATCTTTCTTTTTTTAAATGAAACGCCGTTTGGAGAGAAGTGCTGAACACATTCCATTGGCTGGAAGCCCCCGAGTACAAATCATTAATGGGCAATATAGAATAAAAAGGATATGGCAGGAGAAAAACAAGTCGGATCGATATCCCCCCTGACTGGTCATACTTACGAGGCATCTTTATGCACAGGCAGATGTACACATCTGTAGGACCCTTTCTGTCCTTGATGAGCCCCCACATATCAATAAGATATGACAAATTTCCACAATTTGCTTATGGAGAATTCTATATTTACAACGGGCCATTGTTGGCATTCATCTGTCTCGGGAGACAATGGAGGAGTGCGCCTGTGCTGGTGAAGTCAAACCATTGGAGAGTTACAGTGCCTGCTGTGGCTGTAGAGACCGCTATGGGTGACACATGTTTTGTTGCAGCTGGAGCAGATGGAGGTGTCCCACCTCCTGGACCTGAGGACTTGGAACATATCACACGCATGTTTCGTCAGGATTCAGTATCAATATGTTGGAATGTAACCAACCCATCACTGTCTCCAAGCACCTGTCTAGCACTTCAGCTCTTTCAGGATTCAGATGAAGCAGAGAGATAGAGTTGGGTGTCCTCCACATATTGGTAACAAGACTCCTGATGACAACTCTCAGTGGCTTCATATAAATGTGAAATAGCATGAGGAACAAGATGGAAACCTACAGGATGCAGCAGGGTAGCTTCCATGGCATCAAACAGCGAATGCCAAGAACTACTTTCCAGCTATTAATGTGGGGCTTCCTTTTCTTGGCAATGAATAGCAACATCCTTGCAAACAAACCCAACTCTCAAGGGAGGCCTTGTTTGATTACAGCTCTGCCTGCCTCAAGCACAGCCGGCCATAGTCCTTGTTATGTTGAATTTTATCCAAATGGGACACTTACCTGTTAAGCAAGTCTTCGTTCACAAGAGGAGCTTGTTCCTGCATAGAGGAGACCTGGTGAGCTGAGAAATCATTGTCTGGAGATGTGGGTGGGGAAATGGCAGCAGTGGGGCTGTCCTTGGAAAAGCTATTTACAGGCATTTAAAACCATCAATCCCCTTTTCCTTCATGTAACTGAGAAACACATTCTCTGTGTGTGTCTGTTTGGGGTTTTTATTTTTATTTTTTTGCATTCATAATTGGGAGAGAACAGATGGAGAAGGCTTTGTTTAATGAAATATGTCCATTCAATTAACCCATGCCAAGGGGGATTTGGTGCTTCAAAAAGAATCAGCATCAGGAACAGAAGGCTCCTACTACAGGCGTCTTAACAATGATAAGGAAGGCTGAGGACATTAGGCATTTGGCAACTGGATTGGGGCCTTGTCCAAATGTGAAACTGTTTACTTTTTGCACTGGGTCAGTGGCATTTGCTGGAGGAAAGGAGAGTGTTTGTTTGGTTCTGAATTTCTGTTTGTAAATTGCCTTGAAAAGTATGTGAAAGATAATTCATAAATTCATCACTGTAATTGTTGTTACTGTTGATATTCTTGTTATTGTTATTGTTAAATTTCTTTAACACTTAATTCCAAAATAAGCTTTAAAGTGGTTTACAACATATGAAAACCAATAACACAAACATTAAAATACAATAGGCCAGAATTTATTCACCCAGTAGTGCAATCCCATTAACACAACACAGAACTTAAAACAAGAAACTCAGGTCATGAGATGAATATTATTGGTGATGACAATAGCATTGCTGGATCAGAGAAAAGGCCTATTCAGTCCAGCATCCTGCTCCCCACATTTGTTAACCAGGTACCTATGAGAAGATCTCCGGGTATAGAGTGGTATATAAATTCAGTGAAGAAGAAGAAGAAGAAGAAGAAGAAGAAGAAGAAGAAGAAGAAGAAGAAGAAGAAGAAGACCACCAGAACTGGCACATCCATGCTCAGCATTCTCACAAGGCACGTGAATAAGATTGCCTTGCCCTATATTTAACAGTTTGACAAGTTGAGTATGTCAGCCCATTGGGACAACTCCATCACTTCTGTGCAGTTCTGAACTTCTTGTCCTGATTTTGGACTCCTTAAAACTGGACCACCAAATTTCCTTGCTTGCCATGTAGCCTGAGTGCAGCAGCCACTGTGCCTTATTACCTGTTGCTGAGCTATAAGTATTCTCTGCTTCAATGAATACCCCTTCCTTCCTCAGGCAAGAGCCTCTGTGATCATAGTCTGGGCAGGAGCTAGGACACCCTCCTGGGAAGCAGCAGTGACCCCACTGGCAAGAAGCCTAGCATTGCAGCTCCACTCCACTAGGCAAGCCACCTTTGAAGCCTACAAGTAGGGCACCATCACCACCACCACATCCTGCCTCTGTTGTTTCCCAGTGTCCAGGAGCCATGCTTCATAATGTGTAAGTCACATCCAGACGGAGGTCACAGGAGAGGGAAGACATATCAGCATGGAGAAAGAGGCGCCTTGTTCAGAAAAGTGTTTGGCTGCTGTCATCCAATATCTCGAAAACCTGGCACCACAACTTTCCTTACAGGGAAAGGAGTGACATTCTTTGATGTTGATTTCGATGGAAAGAACAGAAGCGTTTCCCGCGAAACATCTAAGAAGGCTGAGTGGTGGATAATGGAAACGTTACACACATGTGCTGTGACATATAATAAGAACAAAAAGTGTGCCAAGTCAATTAGAGTATGCATAAGGGCACATCAGACACCCGCTCTGACATTTCCCAAAAACACTAACAGGCCCCGACAAGCCAGCCCTCTGTGGTGACACCCATTGGAAGCCTACAGCTAGCAAGGGACAGTAAGCTACTCCTAAAAACCCCGTCCTGACACCTCACTGGAAACTTCTCTTCAAACCTGGCTTGTTGAATTCTGCTCACTTGGGATTTGCTTTCTCTAATTTGTAATTGATTTTGACCTTTTCCTCCAAGTCACTGGTTATTCCTAATGACAGGAGGACACCAGGCCAAATGGATCCTTCACCTGACACGGATGAGGCATGAAAGGAGGGAGGTCTGGAGAGTTTGTTGTCGGACTTCTCTTAAAAATAGTTCTGTTACCCTCCCTGAAATCATCGCTGTCTCATTTTTACATAGAGCTCTAACAACAAGGCTCCTTATACAGCTAGATGAGTGGTCCATCTAATTCGATATTGCCTGCTCTGATTGGTGGTGACTCCTGGGGTCTCAGAGGCTTTTCACAACACTGCTAACTGGGTTCCTTAAGAATGGAAATGCTGAGGATTTAATAATAATAATAATTAATAATATATTATTTATACCCTGCCCATCCGGCTGGGTTTCCTCAGTCACTCTGGGCAGCTCCCAACAGAATATTAAAAGCACAATAAAACATCAAACATTAAAAACTTTCCTAAACAGGGCTGCCTTCAGATATCTTCTAAAAGTCAGATAGTTCTTTATTTCCTTGACATCTGATGGGAGGGCGTTCCACAGGGCAGATGCCACTACCGAGAAGGCCCTCTGCCTGGTTCCCTGTAACCTCACTTCTCGCAGGGAGGGAACTGCCAGAAGGCCCTCGGTGCTGGATCTCAGTGTCCAGGCAGAACAATGGGGGTGGAGACGCTCTTTCAGGTATCCAGGGCTGAGGCCATTTAGGGCTTTAAAGGTCAGCACCAACACTTTGAATTGTGCTTGGAAACGTATTGGGAGCCAATGTCGGTCTTTCAGGACTAGTGTTATATGGTCTCGGCAGCCACTCACAGTCACCAGTCTAGCTGCCAATCAAACCCAAGCGGAGGGGCTTAGCATTCAAAATACATGCTTTGTCATTGAGCTCTATATGATTCCCACCCCTGTATTAGGCATTATTACTAGGGATGGGTGAACTTGTCCATTTTGATTTGTGATTTGTCTGAAATTCTCATTTTTCCAATCTTCAGTTTCTGGACTTCGAAAAGCTCAGAGTTTCCTCATTTAGCTGTATGTATGATGGAGAAAAAGGTAACTATTCTCATCACCTCATGATCGGGGGGGGCAGTGGGGGAGCTCAGAGGCTTCATGGGTGCCAGGGGAAGATCTCAAGGTGACAACAGAGGCCACATTGATGACCCTTGGCTTAGTGCATGAATGTAAGAAATAGGCGCAGCGATTTGCTCAAGGGCACTCAGTCAGAAGGCATGACTGCTAGACCATTTTCTCCCTTGGCACCTTGTTGTGTAAGAACTTACGCAGTGAGTATCCAGACAAACCAACTTTCATCTTAACAATCTTATGCCTGCTGCTGCAAGGTTATCTTAAGAAAGCAAAACTTCTGTCCCCCATGGAAAAAAGATTATAAGAAAATGCACATTTTATAATCTCCTACTTTTGTATCTGAGCTGACAATGCAGAGGTATTCAACCAAATGAGGCAGCGCTTCCTTTTCTCAAAAACAGGATAATTAAGAATGTGAAACATTGACAGTCAAATTCCCATGCAGGTGTGAGCAGTGCTTTTCCTCAGGATGCCAGCAGCCTAGAATACAATCTCAGGTGTGTGGTAAACAGCTGAAATGGACAAAAAGGAAAACTGATTTTCAGAAATTAATAAATGATTGCATTGACAGTAATAATAAATTAATGCTGTAGCTTAGCTAAAATTGCTTTTGGTACTGTTGAAGAACCCTTCGGTACTTCTAATGTGATTACTGCTCATTTCCAGCAAATAGCGGAATTATCTTCAGTGGATTATCCCATGTCATTACAGAACATTCTATATGTTACATGGTTTCTGGTTGTTTGCACAAGCCACACTTTACTTCCTCATACACAATTGTGTCACTATATCATTTGTCATCACATAACCTACGGGAAGGGCCATAGCTCAGGAATAAAGCATCTGCCTGGCATGCAGAACGTCTCAAGTTTTGATCTCCATCATCTTCATGTAAGGCTGGAAGAGCTTCTGCCAGTCAGTGTAGACAATATTGAGCTAGATGGACTAGTGGCAGAAGGCAGCTTTCTATGGCTCACCCAGATGGGCGGGCAATAAATAATAAATTATTAGGAAATTGTTATGATGATGTGTCCTTCACCCAATTTTCTTCTTGCTGTTTGGCTTCTAAACCCACACAATCATTTTTATGAAGCAAAGGAACCAACAGAACTGAAAACTTAAGTGAATAATGGTTTTTGCTGCGTTATTTAGTTATTTGTTTATTCATTTATCAAATGTGTTAATTGCCTTTCTACAGAAAGCAGAGCAATGAACATTCAACTGAAATCTAAAAGCATAACAAATAACAAAAACAAAGAGAAGGCAGCAGCAAAAATTAGGAACATTTAGAATATATCAGGGATGTCCAACCCCGCGGTCAACAACTTTGGCTCATCCTTCCCCCAGAAAGTTCAACAACTCCGGTCAATCCAATGGGCAGATCACAGCCAGTTTATTTGTAGTGGGAGTAGATCACTGTCTCTTGGAAGTTGGACATTCCAGGAATATATTTTTAAAGGAGGTTTGTATTCTGTGTCTAAACTCTAATGCTGAGGTAGATGGGTGGGCGTACAAAATAGTATTGTAAGGGATAATGCATGAGCATATAAATGTGTATTTTGGGGAGCACTCCTACCTTCTCCCCTTCCAGTGTGGTGTAGTGGTTAAGAGCGGTGGACTTGTAATCTGGTGAACCGGGTTCGCGTCTCAGCTCCTCCACATGAAGCTGCTGGGTGACCTTGGGCCAGTCACACTTCTTGAAGTCTCTCAGCCCCACTCACCTCACAGAGTGTTTGTTGTGGGGGAGGAAGGGAAAGGAGAATGTTAGCCGCCATGAGACTCCTTCGGGTAGTGATAAAGCGGGATATCAAATCCAAACTCTTTTCTTCTTCCCTAGCCCAGCTGTGCTCTACAGAGTGAGGGGCCATCACTGAACCTGCAGCCCTGCTGCTCAAGGCATCCAAAGCAGAGTGAGCAGAGGCAGATTTCTGCTCCAGCCTGAAACTGGTTTAGCAACCAGGCCCAGATTGGGCACAATATTGTCACGTGGCCTTCCTTGCTCTGATATTACCACTTGCTGAAAACCTCAGGAGGGGAGAACGCTTTTGTGCTTGAGTCCTGTTCTCAGGTTTCTCCCAGGCATCTGGTTGGCCACTGGGAGAACAGCACGCTGAACCAAATGAGCCATTGCCCTGATCCTGCAGTCTCTTCCTTTTTATATGTTCATAAGGGACTAATAAAATCAGGGTACAATATCCCTATTCAAGCATTCTTCCCCCACCCCTGCCAGCCTCTTCTGATGGGGAAAGCAGGGGAAGTCTCCCTGGCCCCTCCATAGCATCACAACCTTCCACATCTTGAAAGCTGAACCCTGCTGTAACTCATGTACATTGTACTCTGCACAATGAAGAAGTCTGGGAAGGGGCCATGTCTTTAGATAGTCGGCATCAAAACAAGAATCTAGTCCTCACCAAGGCAGAAAACATTACCATTTCAGATAGCAGACAGGGATGCACCTGACCAAATGCTCTTTCAAATAAATAATTGGTATGGCACTCCAATCACACCCATTTTTAACGTATGAAATGATGGAATGCCAGGAACGTTGAGGCCTCTTCCATTTCTAGCGTTAAATCTGGCTGACCTTAGATCACTTTCTTGAGTGACTTGGTATAGGAGGAAAAAATGTGCGAACAGCCCTGTCACCTCTCACATTCACAAGGTGGCTGTCTTGATATTAGCAGAGTCCTGAGGCAGGGTCAGAAGTGGATCATCATTCAGATGAGTGGCAGGCATCCAGAATGGCGGCTGAGAACGTTGGCTTTGCACAGCAGCTCCCTTAAATGAGGTTAAGCTCCCGCATTCTGTCTGTCTAAGCAGAAGATTCTTAAAAGAAACACCCTCTGGCACTGCAGAGCAGAGATAGTCATCTATGCAATGACATTTCATGAAATACAAGGGAGATCAGAAATAAGGCTGGTCAAGTGATTTCTCCAGCCAATCCACTTTCCCACAGAAATTGCCAAAATACCCAATATTTCATGACAAAAGTCTGTGAGGGTTTGTTTCATTTTTAATTAATTTTTTTATTACAAAAATCCAAATGCTCTAGTTTTGTTTCCCACAAAATGGAATGCAGCACTCAGGAATGAGCCCACAGACTCCTATGTGTCATGTAAACTGACCTGCTATATTTCTTAGCTTCTTCTTTTTAAATTTTTATTTATAAATTTATAAGAGTACAAAATACAGGACTGAAGAATAAAAAAGAAATAAGTGAAAGAAAAGGAAGGGGGGGAAAAAGATACTGTAGATACATTACATCAATTCTGTTCCATCGACTTCCCATCCATCCTTCCATGGCTCCCTAAATTTTCCCTTTCCTGCTCCATATTTTATTTTTTCTAACTATTGAAAGATTCAAATTCTTCTCATTATAATATATTTCTTAGCTTCTTCGGGGCTACACGCACATTGGACATTTGCTATATAATGTAATTTACACATTTCCTATTTTACATGATGCATATGTTAAAAAGATGGGTTCAAGCCAGAACTGCTGTTCCATTTGCAAAAGAGATCAGGTCCAGGAGAGATTCCCCTCCATGAACTGGATGTTCCTGTGGGTGAAAGAGAGGGTTAGGGGCCAAAGTGATCTGCAACAAGAGGGGGAATCGGTGGAATCCACTTCTCCTTTTTCTGCCCCCACAAGCATTCAGCTCACATAATTCCACTCTGTGAAACTCTAGGTCCAGCCCATAACATGTGAATGAGACGTGTTTGGAAATACATGGCTTGCTCAGGTATATTTATCTGTAATACTCCATCAACAATCCCATGTTGCTGTTGCTGATGTGCAATTTGCGGAAGTGCCTCAACCGTGAAGTTTTGGAGAAAGGTGAGGGAAACTATGCATGGCTCCTGTGGATTACGGTGCTGTGTGAGAGGGCAGCAGGAAAACGTGTTTGTTAGCCAGGACTATTGTGACTACTTAATTGCCACATGCATCTAATGACATGCTAGTTTCTCTTCTCCTTCCACACTCTGCTGCCTTGTCTCAATTACTCCATTCAATCAGCAACTCTGTTCCGATATTAATAAAGCAAGGCTGTGGCTGTTCCTCGCTGCCACTTCACTCAGAAGCCTCAGCCTGCAGAACTCATTTAGCTGCGGAGCTCAGCTTGCACCTTGGTCCAAATTCATTTGATGATGTGGCTTCCCATATGTAAAAAAAAGGGGGGGAGTGGGAATCAAGAAATAAAGAGAAGGTGAGCAGATGAAACCCAGCAGCTGCTTAAACCCATTTGATCGCATTCATTAGCAATGAGGTTTTCAGAGGAGCAGCTAGTCAATCCTAATTTATGAATTAATAGATGTTGTCAAGGCAGATATAAGACTGTCATTCTCAGGTAGGCTCAAGCAGGTCTTTGACAGGCAAACACGCAATGCAACCTGTGCTGGAGAACACGTACCAATTAGTCAACCAAGAGATTCTGAAGGTACAAGTGTTGTCCTGAACATCATTTTTCCTATCTGTTTGCCATCATCAGATAAACACATCCTTTTGTTCGAGTGGTTCATTCTACCAAGAGGGAAATTATTATCCTTGCCAGCCAGCTTAGCATGTGTGCTTCGGTGCTCAATCACCTGTCAAGATTCTCCCCTAGAGAACGAATGCCTCAAAAGGAAAGGAAAGGAAAGTACCGATGAAAGTTCAGGTGGCATGGGATTTTATTTTATTCTTCAAATGACAATTTGTGATCGACAATGCAGCTGCTTAACTTTACCAGGGAATACAAGACGAACAACAGCAAGCTGACCTGTCACATTGATTATCTTATAATAGCAGCAACGATAGGTTCTGTTCATACATGGAAAGGATAGAGTTGAGTGTAGCCTTAAAGATGTGAAGGCCTTCAAAATGAGCCACCTGAGACCCCAGCAACACAGTTCAGAAGAGTCTTTTCACTGCTCTGTTGTTGCTGTTGAGAACAAAAATGTTATTAAGCACAAGCCGGCTCACAGGCAAGTAAGCAAGGCAAATGAAAAGTTATTGCAGGAAATGAAGACTGCAGTCTAACACAAAATTATGTCTGCTTAAGGTCCATTAGTTTCAATGGGCTTGTATCCACTTCACTGTGATAGAATGTAACTACAGTATATGTTTGAAACTGCTGCCATCCAAGTTTACTTGTTTACTGCCCGTAAACTTGTTTATGTGAAAGTATGTGTTAATAATTCACTGGTATTTCTTTCTGTACAGGTTTTCACTTGAAACTTGCTATAGTAATTATGAGGAGTGTGTCTTTGTATCTGTACCTGTAGTATCTGGGAGCAGCCTGGTCCGTTTTGGATCCATTCTGAATCGATTCATTATCTGGGCCTGAATCTGATCTGTTAAATCAAAGCTGTGTTTCACCTCTGTTGATTATAATGGGGAATCTAAAAACACCTGTACCTTTTTTTTCTGCTTTCTGCATAATGGGATAAGATTTGCAGACCAAAGAAGTGCTGTAATAATGAATTAGAACTGCCAATGTTTACGCAGATCCATCCAGTGTTTTTTCTGTGCAGGGAACCTGGTTTTAAGGGGGGGTGCTTTTTTATTTTCTGCCAGAGTTGGATGCATACTGCAGGCATAGCTGCCCTTTCTAAGGATATGGAGATGAATGATTTTGAATTGTGTGTTAGGGGAAAGAATGATTGGAAAGAAGCAGGTCACTTCAATAGCCTATCTCCGTCACTTAAGCCCAGCTCTCACAGCCAAAATTTGGGGAATGATGACCCACCTGAAGAACAACTCTGTTTCTTTACTTCAGCATCCTTCCCAAAAAAATCAACTGTGATTGGCATGTACTGGGAAACTAATTCACAGTAATTGAAAACTAGACCTGTCCATCTCTTCATCCCATCCTCTCCCAGGCTCTGTGCATTTCTGCAGTCAGATTGGTTACATTTCTTTGAGAAGAAAACGAGAGAACGAATGTGCAGTTAACTTTGGGGGGGGGGAGGAGAACTGGGCAATAGAGCTACTCAGAAGGTTGAGGACTCCCTGATCCACTTCAGCATGACCTGCCAATAGTGTGATCCAACTCAGAAAATGTGCATGTCTGCTCCAAATCACCCCATTCACCTCATCATCTGAGGTACATGCAAAGCCGATGCACAGCCCTTAGCAGTTACCATTTGCTTCCTTATTTTTTCAGACACTGTAGATTATCCATTCCCTAGTTTGTCTATTCCCTTTCCCTCTTTGAATATGTGAAAGGTATTAGCTACTCCTTCCAAATGCCCTGGAAACAGAGGCTTTCGCTTGCTCTAGTTGACCTCTTAGAAACCCCCCCTCCCCGATCAAATCCCTATAGACTTTGGATTCAAAATCAGGAGGAGAGACCTTCTCAAGATATACAGGAGGCACCATTCCTTTAAGTACCTGTCATTGGGGACAACGGCAGGAGGTGGTTATTGCTCTCAAGTCCTCCTTATGGGGCAGTGTGAGAAGCAGGACTCTGGACTTCTGGATCAGTCTCTTTCAACAGGACTCTTCTTATGGATTTCTGCATGGAACCAGAAAATAATTTACACACTATTTGACAGAAGGTCTAAGAATTAAAGTCTTGGTAATACATTTCATTGCCTGCTAGGTCATACCTCCAAATCTCATTTGTCCTTAATTTACTAATATAAAACTCTTGTGGGTCACAATTCCAGTTTCTGCTCTGCCGTTTTTTATTCCTCTCCTTCAAGATGTGACCATAGGCAGCTAACATTTAAATACAATCAGATTTTTGTTCTTCCCCCTGAACTGAATCTCACCATTCCTCACACTGATTTCTTAAGAGTTAATATGACTGCATACTTCTTGGGGCAGGTCCCCACCATGCATTCCAAACAAATGATTTCTCCTAAGGAATTCTAGGAGATATCGTTTATCATACATGCTGGAAATCATAGCTCTGTGAACCCAGGATTCTCCCAGGATTCTTTGGGGAGACATCATGCGCTTTGAACGTGCACTGGATGTGCTTTGTGGATTTATCCTTGGAAAGCCATTCAACTAGATCACAGATTTCACCTGTGTTTGAAGGAGCAAATACAGGTGAGCTTCATCGCCTGAGAGGAAATAGCAAGGCAAGTGGAGGCTGTTGCTCCTCTTTAATCTTGTCACTTCTT
The DNA here is from genome assembly GCF_027172205.1 of Podarcis raffonei. Classification (NCBI taxonomy): domain Eukaryota; kingdom Metazoa; phylum Chordata; class Lepidosauria; order Squamata; family Lacertidae; genus Podarcis; species Podarcis raffonei. Next base: position 64,777,401 of record NC_070603.1, on the reverse strand, counting down.
GCACGCTTGAATGGGCAGTGCAAGAGGCAGCAACAACAAAGAGGAGGAGGAAAGCTAGAGACCATTGCGGCCCTGCTGGATTCTGGGCCACCCAGCCACCTGAGGTTCTAAGCTGAGGAGCAAATCACAGAGCCTTTAGTAGATTCAGCTGCTTTCCCGTTTTTCTTTTTGCAGTGGAAAGGAAAAGGATTTGTGAAGCAGATCTTTGCATTTGCAGTGGGAAAAGGTAGACTTCTCAAGTCCTAAGGCAGTTGACTGAGTGCTGCAAGCAATGGTTGCACTTTTAAAAAGACCTTCTCAGTAATCTGAGTGGAACCACAGGATATTGTTCCTTTTCTGCCCTGCTCTCAAACCAAGAAGAAAGCAATGGTATGGGTTTGCAGCCAGGCAATATGTTGAACATGCACTTTTTGCATCATCTTCACGGGTGAGTATCTAAAATAAAATAAGTCATTCAATGGGAATAATGCATACAGGCTTGACTATGACTGACAAGAGTGAAATGAGGGAAAGGAAAGGAGGGAAACGCTGTGTGTGGTAACCTTTCCACATGTCAAATGTCAAAAAAATTCTTAACAGCTATCTTTAAAATGAATTCTGCATCCTTTCATTGACATCTTTTCCAACAACCAAGCATCGCTAAAAGAGAAATTTTCCGTGTTGATAGGCAGTGGGGAAGGAGATGTGGGAACCCTTTGGAAACTCTAGTATGGGATTAGCTTTCCCATATATATATATATATATATATATATATATATATACTCTCTCTATCTCTCTCCCTCTCTCCTCTAACCTGCAATCTACCTTTAAAGCAGTATCATACCACGTTAAACTGTTATGGTGGTTTCTCCCAAAGACTCCTGGGAACTATAGTTTGTTAAGGGTGCTGAGAGTGGTTGATAGGCTCCTATTCCCCTCACACAGCTACAATGGTTTAACAATCAATCCCTCTTCCTGGAAAACTCTGGGAAGGAATGTGAACTTTGTGGTCGGTTTCTTCTCTTTTTTATATCTCTCACTTCACACTGATTAGCAGCAACAATCATTGTTCCCTGTGTCTTTTTAGAGTAAGATTTTAGTAAGAGTGGTCTAAGGCTCCAAGACCCCTCAGTGCATTGACCTGGGGAGGGAGGAATATGTACATTCACAGGTGGAAATATACTTTAATTTAATTTTTAACAAGATGAATGACTTTCCCATGCATGAAGACCAAAGTGTCAGCTAATGTGTCAGTTAAGCTTAATAGAGGCAATGTTCATTGGATCATCTGTGGGTTTGTGTATGAGTTTCAAAGACATCCCAAATGTTTGGATTCTAATTAGGCTGAACAGGCATGGCGAGCTCACAACAACAGTTGAGGCATGACACGGTTCACACTGCTCAGTTTTTCTTCCCTTCAGTGTTAGATGTGGTCCAGCAACAGAACCCTCTGAGATCCTGACTCTGAGATATCAAAACATTTGCCAAAAGCTCTCGCACAAATCAAGCACACATGATGTGAAACAATGATATTGGATAGTTCTGTATGTGTACACTTGCCTAGCATCTGCCTGCAGTGTGGCACTGTTATTAATCCTAAATTCAGGTAACTCATTGTTTTTCACAAAAAGAAACAAAGAAGAATAAACACACACCCGTTGGGATGCATGAATTATTATTACAGAATTCAAATATATGTACATAAATTTCTACCATCAAACTGTCGCCTGCAAAACACCTCCGTCTCATCTTTCCCATGTCCTCATAGCCTGGATCCCCCATTTTGTTTTCACACTTCATCCTGCATACAAAAATATTTTTTCAAACCACTGACTTGGAGCTGACTTTGTAATGAAACCCAATGGGCATGTTAAAAACAAAACACAAGCCCAAGGAGGAGGTGAACCTCTTGCATAGCATGGGGTGAAATACGTTGCCTGAGATATAAACAGATCTTATTGTAATGCTCTCAGAAAATCCCCAGTGCTCTGGGCTTGAAATCAAGGATGTTCGGTCGATGCAGGCAAAGAAAGATAGATTTATTTTGTTGACTTATTTCTAGCACCATTCTGGGTGGCTTCTATGAGAACAGGATGCTGAGCTAAATGGGCCATTGGCCTGATCCAGCAGGCTCATCTTATCTTCTATGCTTTCTGTTGTGCAAATGGGCGAAAGCTACCATCAAGAATACCACAAAAAGAATTGCTCTTTAAATCAGGCACTTTTGATGCCGTATCTTTTTCTTGCCCAAAAGGATGAGTAACTCTTGCTGTTTAAATCAGTGGGACACAAAAGTGCTCATCTTTGGCTGCAATTTACCCAAAGTTCTAGAAATCTCCTTCCTTTCTGTTTTATTCATAATTGCTCTTTCCTTAGGTCAGGAACTGTGAAATTCTCAATCATGTAATCAATCATTTATAGCAAAAAGTTAGCATAACTTCAGTGTGGAGAAATGGCTGATATATTAGTGAGGCAAATTTGGGATGCAGACTGTATCTGGCAAGGGATATGATCTGGACAAATTTCAGATAATTTGAATGAAGTATATCTGAAATCTAGCAGGGCCTTCTTAAATACAATTCTTTCAGGTGCAGTTGTCCTGTGTGCCATTTCATGTCTACCCCAAATAAAAAGAACACACATTTTTTGGTCTTGTCCCTGGGAAATCTATTTTGGAAATGAGAGTGGCTTGAAATGTGATTGCATTGTAAAAAGATCAAATAAATCATGAAAAAGCATTAAGAAACTATAATATAGCATTTATAGTCCATTTTATCCCTCTCCCAAGTTTGCTTTATGTAAGTACCTTCCATAGAGTCATGACCATATTCCCCCCTTTTCTGGTCATTATGCTTTGATCACTATCTGATATATAACATCTTAATTATGACATTGATAGTAATAGTTTATATACAAGCTAAAAGCAGAATGATGCCTATCTAAATCTGATATGGTAAGGAACCCTTCAGTCATACAAAGTAGTTCTGTAATTAGAAATTAATTTGTGCCTTCTAAGCTAAAAAAAATATGAATATATTTCCATAAGATGTAAAGATCAGTGTTTTCGATCCAGGCCATCAAGAATACACTTTCGTGAACATACACATGAAACACCAGAATGAGTGGCTTCCCATTCCATGTTCATGGCTCCATGTGAAATCAGTCACAAGAGTAGGGTGATAGCATCCTGTATTTGCTAATACTGGAAGTCTGCAGTGGCAAAAAGTGAACTCACACCTGTAAATCCAAAGTTACATTCACGAAAGTGTATTGCAAATCACAAGAAGAAATATTTCCATTCTATTTTGCACTGGTCAGGCTGCATCTGTAGTGTGTCCAATTCTGGCTGCTACATTTTAAGAAGAGCATTGACCAACTGAAACATGCCCAGAGGAGGGCAGCTAGGGTAGTTAGGGGTCTCTGGAACTAAGGCTTATTAGGAACAGTTGAAAGTGTTTGGTATATTTAGGTCAGAGATGAGAATGTTAATGGAAGACATGGCAGTAATTTCAAATACGTATCTGAAGGGTTGTTATACAGAAGATGGGACAGACTCATTCTCTGTTCCTGTGGGGAGCAGGACAATAACAAAGTTGTGGAAATGGAAAGGGAATACATTTTGACTGAACATTAGGAGGAACTTCCTAATGGTAAGGTGTTGACAGTGGAACAGACCTGCCTCAGAAGATGGTGGACTCTGCTTCACTGGAAGAGCCTGAATGGCCATTTCTCAGTGATGTTGTGGTTGCATTCTACACTGTAGATTCTGCAGGATGCTGGACTTCTAACTCTAAACATCTATGATTCTATTGCTCTATGTTTATGGGGTACATTGCTTATAGAGTAATAGACGACAGCTAAAATCTTCCTTTCTGAGACATGGCATTTTAATTCTGAGCAATAGGAACAGTTACAATTAGAATATAAGAAAACTGCATTCCAGAACAATGATAGAGTGGGAAGAACAGGCAGGAAAGTAACTATTAAGCCTTAATGCATGAATTTGGCCACACAAGTACTACAAGGTAGGTCCAAATGTGATGTTTGCCTATGTATAGCTAGCCTAGAAATGAGAAAGGTGTAAAACTTATGAGGCTTCCACCACCCTTTCTGCATTTCATGTTGGACGAGCCATAGTTAATATCAAGTTATTCAGAACTGAACAGAAAGTATCTTCCAGAGGTGCAGAAATCTTCTATTGTTGTGTTGTCCATCCTGGCAGCCCAAGCATCCCACTGAAGAAGCAAAAGCAGTGTCCTTCATTATCCCTTGTAATTAACCTATGTAAATGTGTGTTAATGACCACTTTGCCAGCAATTTATTCTCCTCGTTTTTCTGAGCCCTGGGTACTGCTGAATCACAAACAATATTAGAATTAGTTCTTAAGCATCTGGTGGCTACAATTTTTAAAAAAGGAAGATGGTATCAGAATGGAAGGGGAGACTTGAAAGGAGAGGGAGAGAAAGCAATTAAACTGTCAGCCATGATATCTGCCCTTTCTGTTGACTCCCGAAAGGTGATCCCAGCATATTTGTTGATGCCACAAACCTATGTGGAATGCTGATGGGGGCTGCCCTTGTACCTAAACACCTCCTTATTGCTCTAATCTGTTGGTTTTTATGCTGGTAAGATGGGGATTGATTGCTGCTGCCATCCTGCCAAGGATGCCGAGATTATGAGACCGAGACAAGAGACCTCTCAACTTGGCAAGAGACTTGAGTTTATTAGTCGAAGTAGAGTGCAAGGGAGAGGAGATGGTGCAAGGAGGCCAAGAGAATATTGCTCCTGAATGGGTACAGCATGCCAGCAAAGCAGGAAGGGAGTAGCAAAGCAATGACATCTATTTAATTTAACCTTTACATTCAGACACCTATTGCTGGTTTTGTGTTTCTGTGCACAAATTTATCTGATTTGCCTACAGGGCCTTCAGGGGAGCTGTGGGAGCAGTTGTCCTCTGCCTCACACATTCATTTCTCCATAGCATCTGAATTGAGGGAGGCCATACAATTCCAGGACCAGGGCCTGGATTCATTGGTGGGCTGGAAGAAGGGAAATAAACTGAGCTTGAATCCTGGCAAGATGGAGGCACTCTAGGCAGTTAGTTCCCTTGTCTGAGAAATTGGCCAAATGCCTGCCTTAGATGCGGTTGGGGTCCCTCTGAAGGAGCAGGTTACACAATCTGGGAGTGCTCCTGGGTCCACCTTGGTCCAGCTTTGTCACTGAAGACCCAAGTGGCCTTGGTGGCTAGGAATTCCTTTTACCAGTTTTAGCTAGTATGACAGCTACAACTGTTCTTGGACCAGGACAGCTTGACCATAGTAGTCCAGGCACTGCAACCTCAATAATGGATTGTGGTAACACACTCTATGTGGGATTTATACACAATTTTTGTCGATTATTGATAATTTTTTAATGTTATTTTGTTTTATGCATACCACTTACAGATTTAGAAATTTTTGGTTTAGAATTTTTTTTCTAAAAAACAAAAGAGTACATGATCTGAAACCTGAGGAGAACGGTGTCTCAGCTCTCCATAAATGCCACCCTTGTTCTGTGATTGATATATTTTTATGAGACACAATTATTCTCATTTCACTGATAGGAAATTGAAGTATATTAAGAGTATCTGGCATAACTCATTTGATGGGTAATTTATGGAAGGCCGGGGGGAGGAGAGAGAATGGGAATCGAGTAGTAATGCATCTTCCATCACAATAGGAGCCCCATTTATAGATGGGGAAGCAAAAGGAGACAGAGGGAGAATTTTGTACAATATTCTAAATTTGCCTTCACAGAGTTTTGAACTACAAAATCCATCGGCCCCAGCTAGTATGACCAATGATCAGGGATGATGGGAGTTGAAGTCCAAAACATCTAGAGGGCACCAGGCTATGGAAGCCTGCCTAAACCATGAGTTTTGCAAACATTTCTGATTACTGAAATGACAGGAATGTATACAAGCTAGCATCTTAATTTTCTCTGTGAATAATTTCGTTCATTCACTTCCATCTGGAATAGAAGCAACTATAAGGATTCCTTAAAGGCTAATGCATTTAATGTGGCATAACCTTTCATTGGTTAGACACGCCTCCCCTAGTAAATGCATGAGGTGGTCTCCCTGACCAAATTTGGTACACCAACTGATGCAAAGGTAAATAGCTCATGAAAGCTTATGACACATTAAATATTAGTCTTTCCAATGACATATTAGGCCTCATGTTGTACTGCATTATTTTAGCAAAGGCAATGTATCTCAATTCCCAAATATCCTGAGAAACAGCTACTAATATGTGCATCACTGTTTAATACAAGGAAAGGGGCTTACATTTCTTCCACTTTCCATCTTTCTTCTTTGGAAGAACATTGAAAATGCCAACAGTGTCACCGGTGATAGCATTAGGAACAAAAGTGCCAAGCTAACCATTTCAAGAACTTTTCTTGCATTTCTAACCAATGACACTACCTTTTTTACATTGTCATTGCACTGAGCTGATTAGTTTCCCCGTGCTTTCTTTTCTTTAACTGATTTATTATCACAATAATACAAGTAGAAGTGACAAACAGCTTATGCAAATACATGTATTAGCATAAACATAGCAGCAACAACAAACCCTGCACATTGCTCAGCCAATCAAAGCAATGAAGTTAGGCTAATTTTGTTTAGTTTCTTTCTGTGCCATTTTTTCACTGTGGATGACGCCCAAAGTGGCTCACAAACAAACATCACAATGGAACGTCACATCTGAAAAAGCAATTTGTTACAAAGCACATCAAACTAACTCAAACGAGACAAAGTCAGTCCTTCAACAAACACATCATAGCATGAAATTAATATTACAATGGAATGGTGCAATCAAACATACAAAATCCAAAAGCAAGATTGAAATGAACATGAATTGTAAAATGGGGAATAAAACAGCTAGCTCAACTCTTGCTACTGGGAGTTGCTGCTCTTGAAAGTGACCACAAGTATCCCTGTTTTAAGACAGTCTCTTGTGGGTGGAGCTTTCTCACCAGACTGGATGCTGGTTCACAGCTGATGCCCTCACCTCTCTTCCAAGGAAAAATCCAAAAGCTACAGTCAGACCATCCTTTTACCAGGACCAATCAAAGTGTCAAAAATAATAAGCATCAGAGAGAGAGAGAGAGAGAGAGAGAGAGAGAGAGAGAGAGAGAGAGCAGCAGCAGCAGCAGCAGCACACTGCAATCTCAATTTTAAATTCCATTGGTCTCAATGGGATGTGCCAAGGAATACTGCTTGGTACTTTTCCAAAATAATGTTCTTATTTAAATGCATACGACACAATGAACGTGTGTTGTTCTACAGTCTAAGGAACTCTGGTGCATTAAGTGTCCAGGATTCATTGTTTAACCACTTGGTTATTACAAGACCAAGTTAGGTGTATTTAAGGCCGAGTGAGAGTTTCTTGGATAACAAGGAATAAATGCAGGGAATGTTTCATATGTGCTCAGCTTTCCCCATAGAGATGGTCTACTTCTCATTCCCCCTTGATGCATGCACAGGAGCACCTACTTACCACAGTATGCTGAAACTCCTGTATTTCCAACCAGACTTCCTGTATACACAGCTGGGTGCAAACTTCAACTTTCTTCAGATGCCATCTTTTCCTTTCATAACAGAAACAAGTGAAATTATTTCTGTTCCCAAATTTGTCTTTATTGAGGCATATTAATCCTACTTATTTGGGATGCGGGTGGCACTGTGCTTTAAACCACTGTGCCGCTTGGACTTGCCAATCAGAAGGTCAGTGGTTCGAATACCTGCGACGCGGTGAGCTCCCGTTGCTCAGTCCCTGCTCCTGCCAACCTAGCAGTTCGAAAGCACGCCAAAAAGTGCAAGTAGATGAATAGGTACCACTCCAGCGGGAAGGTAAACAGCATTTCCATACGCTGCTCTGGTTCGCCAGAAGCGGCTTAGTCATGCTGGCCACATGACCCAGAAAAACTGTCTGTGGACAAACGCCGGCTCCCTCGGCCTGTAAAGTGAGATGAGTGCCACAATCCCAGAGTCGTTCACAACTGGACTTAACTGTCAGGGGTCCCTTTACCTTTACCTAATCCTACTAGTAATTATTTTTTTCAGTTTAAAGTGAAATTCTCATATATGACAAAATTTATATACCTCTTAATTTTGAAAACCTCTAAGCATCTTCCAAAAGCCCTATCAAATTGTCATTTAAAATACAAAACAAAAATCAAACATTGAAAACAAATTGACATAAATTGGACCTACCTACCTACCTATGGTGTGTTAAGATTGCATGTTAAAGTTACATGTCTTGGTAGACTTGTCTAAGCAAAAAAAGTGTTTAGCAGTTGCCAAAAACAATGCAGCATAGGTGCCCGCCTAATATTAATGGGTTTGACATCTAAGCCTCAATGCGTGCATGAACCAGAGGTTGGTTGCATTTTATTCTGGAGAAACTATCAGTCAGGGCTATTTGAAAGGAGAAGAATTGGGAGACATGAAATCTTGCTCCACAAAAGAATCTCTCACTAACTTTAACAGACAAGGATTTCAGACTAGCTGAGAGTTCTGATCCAGCTAAAGTGAGCTCCAGTTAAGCAATGGAAGGAAATGGTCACTATTAATTTGTTCCATTCATTTCAATGCGACTTGCAAACAGAACTAACTTTAGCCAGATCAGGACTTGTGGCTTGCCTTCTAAGATCTATGCCCCAAAAAGGGGAAATTATCTTAGCTCTTTGCTTGTCGATACAGCTATGCTCAAAGCCAAAGCCCATCAGTTTTTGCTTGAGAATCCAGTGAGAATTAGGAGGTCGACTTTGTTTGCTTTCAGCAGAAAATCTGAGAGGGAAATGGACTGTACTCTTATGTTATGGTATCCGTTATTTTATGTAATCTTGGTTTTTGTTTTATTTTTGCAACATTTCCTCTTCCCTTTTGTGTATGTCTGCTGTTAGTTTCCATGGTGTGGAGTCTAGATTTGGATTACCAGCTAACAAACCCTACCACAGCCAATGTAATCAATGGGATTTAATAAAAATAACAATGATCTGGCCAAAGTGCAGTCCCATTGATTTAAACTGGGGAGTTAAATATGTGCTTAAAGGCACAATTCTATGCTCACTTACTTGGAAGTAAGTTCTGTAAGGGGACTGGATAGAATTGAGCTGCATTTCTCTAATCAATGGGATTGTGAGAACAGGATGCTGTGCTGGTCTGGGCCCTTGGTCTGATCCTTACATTCTGTATTATTATGACTTAGAATTACTTTATTATGGTCAAATCATGCCCATAATTTATTCCTATAACAATGGTGAAGTGGTTTTCAGAATCGCACCATGGCAGTGAGAGGAAGAAAAAAAGCGTATGAGTGCATGCCTGTTGTTTTGTTCTATCAATAACTTTTTCGGCAGCTGGGAATGGCTTCCAAAGCCCAAGGCTGGTATTCTGAAGCATATTAGTCATCGTTTATTTCTGTTCCACAGACATATTCCTGCCTGGGTGCCCACACAGGAACAGCAGCATCCCTAGTGATCAGCAGTCAAAACTGATTCCCTGCAATTGGACATCAAGGCAAGTGATATCCCCATGTCAGCTAATGAAGGTTAATTAAACCTAAATGGCTCAGGAGGGAGGGAAGGGTGGATTCCAAAGCCACAAAATGCCCACTGCTCCAGTCCCTCCCGTGGCTTGATCATTAATGGTTTTCACATAAGCCTCGGGGCTCATTTGCTTGACAAGAGCAAATCGGGTAATTTTTACTGTAGAACACTTGCAAAAACAATGCCCTGACTGTGATCAAAAGTGACAGGCAAGTTATGTGAGCAGTTAACTGAAGGTTACTTTTTAGGGCCGAATTACTGAATAGATCAGACATCAGTTAGTTCATACATGAGTGAAAGAGGAAAGAAGGCAGAAGAGTGGGGGGTGGGGTGGACAGAAGACAACAGAACTGGAGAGAAAAGAAGGTGGGACAGAGAAAATATCTTAGCCTGGTTCCTTGGAATCATGACTTGGGATAGGGATTGTGCAAAAAGTTGTTCTCTAGGTGATTTGCAGTAAATCGGAAAGGATTTCTGATTCCCAATTGTTCAACAGCAGCAGCAAGACGATGACTTGACCCAAGACCAAAGTTATAGTGCTGAAATGAAGAAAGCTTGGGGTACACAGGGTGGGTTTGTAGAAGGACTGTGAGCTCCATTCAGTTCTGGTACTCAAAACACATTGCTGGGATCTGAATTGTTTTGTTTTTTGTTTTGTTTTGTTTTGTTTTGTTTTGCAACAGACTTGATTTTGTGGATCCAGTAAGCCTGAAGTCTGGTCCACCTTGGCCAGGGAAGCCTTCCCTAACCCTGGTGTTTTGGAGTACAACTTTCATCACATGGATGTGCTGGCAAGGGGCTGCTGAAAGGTGTAGTCTAAAATTTCTGTAGGGTACCAGGATGGCAAAGGGTGATCTAGGTGTGTCTGTATACTTTCTCTCTCTCCCTCCCTCCCTCCCTCCCTCCCTCCCTCCCTCCCTCCCTCTCTCTCTCTCTCCCTCTCTCTCTCTCCCTCCCTCTCTCTCTCTCTCTCTCCATATATATAGAGAGAGGAGAGGCGCTGTTCTAACATAATTTATTAATAGATGATGGCAGCTAGGGCAGTGCTAGGAAGGAAAGCAGAGGGGCCAAAAGTAGGTGGAGACAGAGACAAGGACAGGCAAAGCCAAGTAATTCTAGTTGTATTTCTCTCCTCTTCTCTTCTGCATAACAGCATAAGAATAGCCTGCTGGGTCTAGCCCTGAGGGCCTTCGGGCAGTTCCCTCACTGTGAGAAGTGAAGTTGCAGGGAACCAGGCAAAGGGCCTTCTCGGTAGTGGCACCCTTCCTGTGGAATGCCTTCCCATCAGATGTCAAGGAGATAAAGAACTACAATACTTTTAGATTACATCTGAAGGCAGCCCTGTAGTGGGAAGTTTTTAAAGTTTGACGTTTTATTATTTTTTTTATATTTTGCTGGAAGCCATGCAAAGAGGCTGAGGTAGCAGGATTCAAGCAGAAGAATGCTCACTTCTCCTGTGGTTTCCAGCAACTGGTATTCAGAAGCAAGTTCTACAATGGTAATCCTGAAGTGAAGGATGAAGAAGCTGACAGCCAGTGCCAGTCCTTGTACTGCCTGCAGATCAGAAGACAGGTGGTGAGTGGCTGAGATAGGTGGGCAGTACTTCATTTACCCTCGGGTACCAGATATTTGATTTGTGCAAAACAGCTGAAGCAAACTGTGAAGACAATAAGTGTAACAGAAAGAGGAGCCTGGTAACGCCCAGCAAGCTGAGTTCTCTAATAAAAATTCACCTGTGTTTTAGTGTGCCTTTCTCCTGATTAACACGATTTTGTGTGCTATTTTGTGTAACGTATACATTTTGGGTAAAGCAATTCTCCCTAACGTTATTTTTCAGCAATATGTACATTCATATGCACACTTCACTTGTGTGGGTGGGTGGGTGGGTGTTTTGCACATTTCATGGCTGGAGAACTGTTCTGCAAAATTCAGGAAGTTCAAAATTCGCAGGATGTCTGTGTTTTGATTCAAGTATTGTTTCAAAAAGTGTGTATCAGCTACATTCCCCCTTGAATATGAATGGAAACATCCTCCATCCCTGACTGTCATTTTATAGAAAGAGAGACCCCTTGCCCACTTTCAAAATGGTCCAGCTGGTGGATTTCTTTTCCTTGCAGCCATTTTCTTTTAGTTCAACCTCAGTAACAAATGACCATTGGAAGAATGTTTAAATTAAAGATTGAGTTTAAATTAACTTATATGAGAGATCTGGTTCTTGTGAGAGAGGTGACAACTGTATGTGGGTGCAAATACAATAATGTTCTTAATATCCCAGCTTTGCGAGCCTTGCCTGGATGAAAATCTAGGGAGTCAAGAAGACTCGAAGTGCTCATTTAATGCCCTCCCCCTGAAAAAGAAAGGTCCCACAAGACCTCTTAGGAAGGGAGAATGCAATTATTTATTGGCAGACAGGTTCCATTCTGGACCTGTCAGCCTTGACGAACGTTGCTTTCGCAAGTGTAATAAACTCTTGCCGGGTTGGACGTTGGCTGATTTGGTCCCTTGGGTTTTAGGAGGGAACGTTGTGATTGCTTCCTCCGCCTCCTCCCAATCTTAATTTTCTCCAATCACATCAAGCCCTCCCCCCCACCCCCGCCTTTTCCAATTTCCAACTCCCTTGGTAAGAAGGTCACCGTGTTCTGCCATAGCCGCAGGCTTGCGGGGCACACCCTAGCCTGATTGATATGGGGAGACTTGACGCAGGCAAGTGCTAAACCTTAAAAAGAACACCCGTTGGCTTTCCGATCACATCCCAAACTCGCTGTCAGGCTGCAAAGGCACCAGGATTTATAGCATTAAAATGAAGCGGCAGCCACGCATCCATAAAGGAGAACAAAACTAGTGCAAGGGGGAGGGAGCCATTGCAGAACCAGTTTGGGAAATGGAAAAAAAAAATCTTAATGTTCAGTTTTGGATCCCTCGCTTTATTTCTGGAAGGAGAAGGGCATAAAATGATAAATGTAATTTGGTCTGGCTTCCGCGGTGCTTTCCGTAAAGGTTCGGCTGGCTGCATTAGCTGGAGTCGTGACGCTTGCTGAGGATCTTGGCGCAGTGAGGGTGGCAGCCTTTTATCGGCGTACTCAACCTCTCTGTGAAAGGGATGAAGGTTTCCCCTTCAGGAGAAAAGCTCTCCAGAGAGGGGGGACATTAGGATTGCAATCATTCGAAGCACAAGTCAGGGAGGCTCTTGCAATTCAATCACTGCCAACCTTTCCGATCCTCATGCGGTTTGGGAATGAGTTTATTGGTCACTCCTTTCTGCTGCAGGAAACGTTATTCCCAGCAGTACAGAATACAGAGATAAGTATCCCCACCACCCATTTCCATTCATTGGTGTCCTGTGATCCTTTGGAAGAAAGTGTGGGAAATAAGTCTTATGGTTATCCGGAGTGCACGGGTATTGTTATGACTTATTTTAGGGCGTGACTATTTCCCAGTTCAAACCCCTAGTGGGTAGTAGTGGGGCTGAACAGATTGGTGGAGCCACCACCACATCCAGAGTCACACCACCACAAGGCAGAAGGTTGTGGAGGCAAGAAAAGTAATTATGAGTCAGTTTAACTGGACCTGGATAAGATTCAGAGCATCCTTGTGTGACCCAGCTCTGCTCGCTGTGTGTCCTGTTTAGAGGGTATGTGCTACCTAGCAGGGACGCGGGGGGCGCTGTGGTCTAAACCATGGAGCCTCTTGGGCTTGTCAGTTGGAAGGTTGGTGGTTCAAACCCCCATGACAGGGTGAGCTCCTGTTGCTCAGTCCCTGCTCCTGCCAACCTAGCATTTCGAAAGCACACCAGTGCAAGTAGATAAATAGATACCAATGCAGCAGAAAGGTAAACGGCATTTCCGTGCTTTCTGGTTTCCATCATGGTGTTCCGTTACACCAGAAGTAGTTTAGTCATGCTGGCCACATGACCTGGAAAAACTGTCTGTGGACAAACGCCTGCTCCCTCAGCCTGAAAGTGAGATGAGTGTTGCAACCCCATAGTTGCCTTTGACTGGACTTAACTGTCCAGGGGTCCTTTTACCTAGCACTGGTAGGGATACTGTTAATGGTCACTTCTGCCCACCTGAAGTTTGAGCAGGTGGATTTGGAAGTTCCACACCAGTGGACCCACCAGTGGAGTCCAGCAGAACTTGGTGGGGTGACACTTCTGCCTCATCTACACTCCCTCCATTGTGACAGAATGGGAGGGGGCGTGGAGGCGGATAAAAGTTGGATTGCTCTCAGTTATGTCTGGTGCCCACTGGGACTGGTGGGAGAGCAGAGGAAGCGCCAACTAATTCTATTTGTATTTATTTTTTATTTTTCTACTAAATTTATTAGTCATTATTTTTTGCCCAGGGCAACTCAAAGCAACTTCCAAACAAACAAACAAAAAACACAACCCACATAGTCCCATCCTCCTCCTGCTGTGTTCTACAAGGGGCAACCTTGAGACTCAGAAAGAGCATACTGATGGGCAGTGCCCCTCTCTGGGCTGGATATAAGGAAAGAGACAGGCAGGTAGGGCCTGACTGCAGTTTGTGGGGCCTAAAGGTCCAGCCTCCACTGATTGCTGTGTAGTTCCTTTGGGGAGAGAGAAATAGGAAATCATTCACATTACTAAAAGTCCCTAGGTTCTTCAGAGAAACTTCCCACTTTACTGGAATGTGTCCTCTTTTCAATTCCAGAGAGAGCCTTTCAGGTTAAAAAAAGGGGGGTGGAAAACCACTGGATAACTCATACCATTAAATAAGTAGTAATCTCCTCCTTCACTCCCCCCCCCCCACTTCCACCATGATTTTTTTGGGAGAGTTTTGTTTTCCCTGATGAATGGGTGAAAAATATATCTTCAAAATGTTCAGCGCCACTCTAGTTTTAACAATGGTATTAACGTCCCATTTGTTGCTTCTCATTACATGGTTTTACTGCATTGGGTTTTGTTTTGTTTTGTTTAATCATGAAAATCCAGCATTTTGTAAAACTCTTAGCACGCAATTCTTCCCTTCTGAGAGCACAGTGCCTGCCCACAGAGATGTGCCCCATTCTGCAGGAGGTAGGGAAAGGATGCATTTCCACAAGCTGATTGCCCTTCTGAAAAGCTTCCTGGAGGGTCATGTGCCTGTGGGGAGAGGGGAGGGCCGGAGGCAAAAGTGGATGGAGCAATGGGGTGTATTTCTAACCATTGGTCAGTAGTTTAGTTTCTGCACGTGCTCATTTCCCTCGCCTCGTTGTCATTCTATCCACCATCCAGGCAGGCAAGCAAGCAGCACTACCAGAGTTCAAGGGCACGTTCCAGCATTAAAGGAGGATGTGACTCAAGGTCAATGAAAGGCAAGTCCTGGGGAAAGAGAGGGTGTCTGGTGAAGGGGTGTTGCCTCCAAGCCTGGGGAAGGTTTGGCTTCCAAGCCTGAAATTACCCATCTCTGCCATAAAGGAGAGCAGAGTTAGAGATGAGATGAGGTAGTGGCAACACTCCAGTGGCAACATTTGCACAGAACACAGCATGGACCCATTCTTCCCTGCTCAAAGGACAAAGGTGATTTTGAAAGACTCAATTAATTTCTGCAGTTAGGTCCCAGCATGAGTGGAGAGGCCAGTGCACCACTAGTGGGTGGTGGTTTCATCTTATGAGGGCACTTCAGGCAAGAAGACCAAGATATACAAAGCACCAGTTTTCCCAACATAGGCCCTGGGGTTTTCCCTCAGCTTTCCCTTAGCCATCCACATAGTCTTCAAGCACCCTGGTTATTTTAATCTGTCCGAATCTGCATCTGATTGGCCATCTTGCTCTTTATTCTTGTTATTGTGAGTTGCTGGGCTTTTTTTGTAATTGTCAGCATTATAGTTTTTAAATGGTTGTGAGACATTAAGAATTTTTTCCCCAAATGTGGGTTAAAACCCCACAAAAAATTCTCTCAAATAAATAAATGCTTAATACTCCTTCACCTTCTGTGTTGAATCCCCTGCACCAATTAACACTTGATCCGAGAATGTGAGACTTGGCAATTGGTCAGGAAACTTCATCAGGTTTATTATTATTTTTTATAAGATATTTATTAGAATTTTCAATAGTAATACAAAAAAGGAATCAAAAAGAAAGAAAAAAAAGAAATAAGAAATAACAAAAATACAAGAATAAAAAATTAAAAACACACAAAATTTCTAATGCTTATTTTTCATCAACAAGTTTCCTCGACCTCCTCATACCTCCCTTTTATGTATTCCAATTCCAATTATTAATTCAACAAATCCTTACGTTCCAGTTCAAATTGTTAGTTCAACAAGTCCTTATCACAAAGACCTTAATTTTACCATATTTTTTCTTTATATAAGCCACTTTTTTACTTTATCCAGACTTAATTCTCGTCCAAATCTATATAACGGTACTTATTCTTAAAACATTTCCCTAAGGTTGAAAGAAAGTTCCCTTCCACAAATTTCCAATTCTCCTAAAAATAAGACACACAAAAAATAAACAAAAGAGCAACTTGTATTATGTACACTTTAAATTCCCATTTTTCATTCCACCCATCCCCCTTCCCGGTTTCAGTCCCCAACAGATCTCAAAATAAAACCCTCAACCCGGTGATCTAATGTCCGAGGCTCTTAAGTCTCTCTCATGGCCCCTCTGCCAGTCTCTTTGATAGTCTTTAATATTCAAGACCAAATCTCGATGGGACTCCCGCCCTGCAGCATCCAGGTTTCTTCCAGCCAGGCCTACGTACTTGAAAATAAGGCCTATAGGGTATTCCACATCTTGCTTCATTCTCCTTAGGATTCCAAATGTCCCTATAGCTCCAACTTCCAACTGAGTCAAATTTATAATCCAAGTGTCATATGATCCCCAGATAAGGAGATCTCTCCATCTTTCATTTTCCAATTCAGGCCAGGCTTCCATCTTCAAAGGTTTGTTTCTTCTTGTTACCATCGTGTCCAGCCTCAGGTTACAGCTCACCTTTTGCATCTGCAGGGTTGGGTCCCCCCCTTTTTTCTCTTCAAAGGCAACATTATTCTCCTTCCCAATTTCCTCTGTTTGTTCAGTTAAGTAGAATTCCTGTACCAAGTTCTTATCAAGTTCATTACTAGTACTGGCTCTTGTGCCCAAAGTTGTAACATTTGTAGTCAAAACACCTATTTGACCTTGCAGCTTTCCCAAGAGAAAGAAAGTCTTGTTCAGTTCAGACTGTATTTCTTTGCCAACTGCCATTCTTAAACATATCAAGGTCAGAAAACAATTTCTCAGCTGGTTCTTAATGCAATGTCCCAAAACTCCCTCTATGGGAATTTAAGTTTCTTTTTACTCCTTTCAGCACAAAACCAAAGGTTCCATACGTTAAATTGTAGCAATCCTTCCTTCTTTTAAAACATAAATTTGTAACCAATATAAGCAGCAGAGACAAAGTCCTCTTTTTGTATCTTGACAGCTAACTTGATAGCTGTCAAATTGTTCAATTACTCCTCAACTGGCTCTCACAGACCACTCCCGGGTCCGGGGGGGGGGTGGCACGTCAGTTTTTAAATTTAGCTCTTCTCCCGCAGGTTCCCCTGCTTCCAAATAAGTTTTCTTGTAATCTCAATTGGTGGAATTAAAATCTTTTATAAAAAGTAAAGTTCTCCACGACCTTAGTTGGAGGTTCTTTGCTTTAAAATATTTACAGAAAGGGGAGGCAGACTTCCTGTTTGGACCTTCCCCGACCAGTGCCGAATTTAAGAATATTTAAAAGATCCAATTTCCGTACTACTCACGGGTTGTTGTTTTAAAGTCCCAATTGTTCCAGGAAAAAGGCAGCGCTCTCCAGCAACAGCAATGCGGCTTCGCTCCACGGAAATAGCCGGTGACTCTCAGCACCGCGCCGCTTCCCCCTCTTCACTTCGGAGCCCGTTGGCGGGTTCCTTAGTGGGTTGGGGGGCACTAAAGGTGCCCGCCGAGTCCCATGGTCACAGGCTTCATCCGCCTGTGATTTTTAAGAAAGCCCCCGCTTCGCTGCAGCGGATACGACCCGTTTCACGCGGAGCTGGTCCCTCCAGTTCAGAGGGAGGCAGCCATTACCGAAGGCGCCACCCCGGAAGTCCCTGAAACTACATCAGGTTTAAGCTTTCTTGGCACACTGGGTTTTGCTGTTGAAGCAACTTGACAGCATTGATGGACTCATAAACAGCTTGGATGTGGGGGGTGGGGGTGGAGGAACTCACATATTAGAAAGAGACAAAAGATCATAAAGGAGATGGGAGGAGAGGAAGCTTACATTCAAAGAACAAGCAACGGATTTGGCATGGTAGCTGGACAGACTGCAGGAAGGAAAATGCAGGAGCTGGATGGCCAGCCTCCAAGAAACCATCAAAATATCATGATGGACTTGCTGAATGTCCAGATGCAAATGGTTACAAATGAGTATGCAAATACCTTTCTTAAACAAAAACTGATGAAATGAGAGCCAATTGAAGCCCCCAAGACCTGATGAGAATAATTAGAGCAGCATTTGACATAAGCCCTGACAACAAAACAGTAACACAGAAGCCTAGCTTGTTGAACATGTGCTTGAGACATAGGAATTAATTGTCCAAGCCATTGTTGATACACTCCAATATGTTAGCGGTTCCATACATTTGCTTAAATTGCATATGTATGTCATATTCTTGTTTTTAAATGCATCCTGTCTACTGCATGACTTGGTGTGTTTTTCTGTAATATTTGGCTATACAGACTGTTCATTTTTGGCACTCCCATTCACTGTTGGCTGGTTGCATTGATTGACTACGTGCAGAAGAATCCCAAACGTATTTATTTAAAATACAGTCTTTATTCCATTGTGCTCCCAATCTATTCATTAATTTGAGGCCTAAAATCTTCCCCTGTAATAAGATTTTGAAAGAAAAGCCAATGCAATTCTGGGCTGCATCAATAGGAGTATAGCATCTAGATCAAGGGAAGTAATAGTGCCACTGTATTCTGCTCTGGTCAGACCTCACCTGGAGTACTGTGTCCAGTTCTGGGCACCACAGTTCAAGAAGGACACTGACAAACTGGAACGTATCCAGAGGAAGGCAACCAAAATGGTCAAAGGCCTGGAAACGATGCCTTATGAGGAACGGCTAAGGGAGCTGGGCATGTTTAGCCTGGAGAAGAGGAGGTTAAGGGGTGATATGATAGCCATGTTCAAATATATAAAAGGATGTCACATAGAGGAGGGAGAAAGGTTGTTTTCTGCTGCTCCAGAGAAGCGGACACGGAGCAATGGATCCAAACTACAAGAAAGAAGATTCCACCTAAACATTAGGAAGAACTTCCTGACAGTAAGAGCTGTTCGACAGTGGAATTTGCTGCCAAGGAGTGTGGTGGAGTCTCCTTCTTTGGAGGTCTTTAAGCAGAGGCTTGACAACCATATGTCAGGAGTGCTCTGGTGGTGTTTCCTGCTTGGCAGGGGGTTGGACTCGATGGCCCTTGTGGTCTCTTCCAACTCTATGATTCTATGATTCTAAGGTGGAATCTATTCAGTCATATACTTGAGATAGATTTCACTGAAGATGACTAGCAGTGGCCTTTGCATGCACCACACAAACTGGAGCAGGACAAACTAAAGTTTGAGATACTGCTGTTGTTGGCACCCATCTGTTTCAAGAGACAATGGAGTGCACCTTTGAGGGTGAAGTCAAACCACTGCATCTGCCGCACCAAAGTGTCCTCCCCAGGGCAAAAGCCTGGGCAATGTGTACAATGTGTTGCCTGCTGGTGTGGTCCAAATGAAAGGAGAGCAATATGTTTGGCACCAGCTAGAAGTAAGGAAAGGGGAGACAGGCTGATAGACATCCCTGCCTCACAGCAAGCTCTGAATACAGGACCTTGACTCTTTCTGCAATATGCTATTACTTTGTTCAGATTTTGAATTATTGGGAAGGAGAGTCTCCATCTTCGTTGTTTTATTCATTGTCTTTGAACCCATGGACCTCCAGAAATTGTTGGACTACAACTCTCATCAGTCTCAGCCAGCACAGTGAAAAGTCAGGGGTTATGATAAAACAAAGTCAGGAGACCCTTCTCCCCAATTGCCATTGTGTTCCTCACAGAACCCTAGGTTTCTGTGAATGAAACAACAGTCCCCAGGAATCCGAGGGAATCTGAATCTCCCTGTTGTAGTCAACGGAGGATGCTTGTTTTCCCTGGAAGGGTATTTATTTATAAAGGGCTTCCTAAATCCCCTTCCTGGCCCAGAGCCCAACTTGTGCCATTGAGGCAGGCTGCAATGGCAATGGCAAGAGCTTTACAGAAGGTGATGCCAAGTAGCTGTAGACAACCATGTGGTCACATCGTATACCATTCCAGCTGGAGGCAAGCACACTGGGCCCCAGGACTGTCCTGCCTCCATCTGTTCTGTCAAGAAGAAAGCTGTGCTGTGCAGTTACAGCCCAACTGTAGGCATACGAATAAAAATTCATTAAGGAACAATCAAGATGGTTAACAAGTGAATACCTTGTTTGTTGTATAGCAAGTGATATTACATAGACTATGGGTAGGCAAACTAAGGCCCAGGGGCCAGATCTGGCCCAATCACCTTCTCAGTCTGGCCCACGGACAGTCCAGGAATCAGCGTGTTTTTACATGAGTAGAATGTGTGCTTTTATTTAAAATGCATCTCTGGGTTATTTGTGGGGCATAGGAATTTGTTCATATGTTTTTTTCAAAATATAATCCGGCCCGCCACAAGATCTGAGGGACAGTGGACTGCCCCCTGCGGAAAAAGTTTGCTGACCCCTGACATAGGCACTAAGGAACCCACAAGGAGTTGTACTACAGCATGAAATGCAGTTTGCTTCGTACAGCCCCTGCATGGAGTGATTCAGGGTAGCTTCCTTATGTTGTGTGTAGTATGTACAACAGGCCCATAGCAACCCTATGTTCAAAGCTGGGTTCCAATTTCAGATTTAGACACTGTCCAAAAGCATCTCTCCTAACTGAGTGAGTAGGTCGTGGAATGTCAGATAATATTCTTAGGGTTGCATCCAGTGTTATGCAAACATATCTACACTTACACAGCAGGAATCATGAGGATTCCTTCCCTTGCATCCTGCAGCCCCGCATGCACCCCCAAATCGTACAGTGCATAGGTTCCCCAACCCATCCAGAGGAGATTTTGAGGGTGTGCAGGGTGGCTGTAGGTGGGAGGGGAGGAATGGGAAGTCCTACTGGACTCTCCTTCCTTGGAGGTTTCTAAGCAGAGGTTGGATGGCCATGTGTCATGGATGCTTTTGCTGAGATTTCCCCATTGCAGGGGGTTGCACTAGATGATCCTTGGGGTCCCTTCCAACTCTATGATTCTATGAGTGGACATCTCCTCTGCTCATGCAATGGCAGAGTTGGACACAATCCACAGTGTGTGAAAGCATAAAATATGAGGCAGAGGTTAGGATGTTGGGTTAGAACCAGGGAGATCAGGCTTCAGATCTCTGCTCAGTCACACAGGTCACTGGGGAAAGCTGGGCCATTTACAAGCCTGCCTCACAGGGTTGTTGTGCACTCCTATGAGGCAGGTTAGGCAGAGAACATGTAGTCTATCCTGAGCTCTTCAGAGAAAGAGTGGGATAAAAATTAAATTTGACCTGAGAGTTGCACTCTCCTCTCTCTCTAGGAGAATGAAGCATGCTCCCAGCCCCAGAGTCCCAGCACTGGTGCAGCACGCCTCTCTGCAGGGCACCTGTCATGGGGACGCCTGGTTGCACCCTCTCACACCCTCAGAGTAATGCGCCTAGGGCCGCTGCCCCCACAGCCCTGGTCACGCTATGCCAGTGCCTCAGTGAGATTGGATCCAGTAGAGTTAGTGGCCTCCCCCAATTATTATTAACTTTCCTCTTGAAGGTCTGTTTAGTATTCCTACATTCATCTCCTACACAGCTGTATAGAGGAAGATGTTGCAGACACAGATCCAGCTTGGAGGCCTCATCATTGGTGCAGAGGGTATCACAGAGGCACCTCAGAAGCACTCCTTAAGCATGTGGAATTAAGCTTTTGACTGAAGCGCCATCGTCTGTTGAATGATATTCCTTCTCGCTTCCGTCTACTGCGCTCATCCCAGCCCACGGGCATGCTCTTGGCATGTTACTAATTTGAGTTTGTGTCTTTGGTTCACTACACTCATTTGTTGCGGGGGGTGGGGAGAGATTATAGAAAACAAAGGGCAGCAAAATTTCCTTCTTTGGCTCAGCAGAGGAAGCGGAGGTGAGGTGGAGAGAGAGCGGGATTAGGTCCTTGTTCAACAATGAATGGACAAATGGTTGGTTATGGCTTCATAATTTCTGGTTGGGTGGCTTTGCTCAAGAGCATCCTTGCCTGGTCCTTTCCCACAGACCTTACATAAAGGAACGGAAATGTGCAGGCCACCATATCAAAGGCAATGTGTGATGTTCTGCTTCAGAATTGGGAGGGGTGTCAGGCACACCCAGGAGGAGGCCCCAATAATGCGGAAGAGGCAGGATGCCCAAACATAGACTACTCTGGACTTTTTGGATCCCTCATACAAAATGAGATCATCAGTGGAGTAATGGACCTTTTGTGGGACTTGAACCCCCTGGTGAATGTGTGTCCTTTGGAGGCAGCCATAGCCCTGACAGTTTTTTTTTATTTTTATGATAGGAAACTGCCTTATATACCAGGTCAGGCTACAAGTTCATATAGCTCAGTATTGTCTACACTCACTGGCAGTGGTCCTTCAAGCATCCAGTCCAGGAAAGGTACCTGGGGTGGGGCAGAGCTATGGAGCTGCTGTCCAGACCTTGAGACACTTCTGCGTAGCTGGATGAAACTGGGCAAAGTTGGGACCACATGGTTGCACTAGTGGGAGTGCTGGATTGGTGGTGGTGGTTCTGCTACTGCACCCATGTAGCCACAACTTTACCGCAAACCCATCCATGTAAGCAGAAGTGATGAGCTGGTGTTGGAAGGATGGCTCTCTCTCATCACAAATATCATTGCTAGGTCTTTCCCAACCCTGCTGGAGATATCAGGGACTGAATCTGGGACCTTCTTCATGCAAAGCAGACTCTATACCACTGAGCTACAGCTTTTACATTCTCTCTTAAGAGGAAGGCACATTTAGCAAACCCTCACCATGATCAACTCCTGCCCCGAAACCTATGTCCCCACTGTGGGGGGCCTCCACAGTCACATACGGACTCACTGTTAAACCGTGTTTATGGAAGACAATCTTACTCGGCTATGAGTGGTGGTGAAGAAGAAGAAGAAGAAGAAGAAGAAGAAGAAGAAGAAGAAGAAGAAGAAGAAGAAGAAAACAATCTCTCTCTCTCCCCCCCCCTCTCTCTCTCACACACACACCCAGACAAGGAGCAAAGCTAGGAGATTTACCAAGATCCTAGTTTGCCATTATGCACAGTCCTGGTGGCTGCTTTCAGCTTGGTGGGTCCAGGTCTGCCTTATATAAGCATAAGTAGGAAATGGAATGAAGAATAAGGATGGTCTGCTACTTCAGGTAACATAATAGCAGCAAAGAAATGGAAGAATTGTTTGTGTGGGAACTATACCCCTTTTTGGAGACCAGTGAGGTTCTTTCTGCATTGCTATTTTCACAGAACACATCACCAGAGGGTGCTGTTACATAGTACCATTTGCAGTCCTTTCTTATATACTTTCAGACGTCATCAACATAAGTTAGGGATACCTTTCCTAAATGCATAGCTGCCCATTTTGCTGTGTCTGAAACCCCTAGCCTTTTGATCAACATTGAGTTTTTTTGCCTTCACTGGCCTAGGATTGCTTGTTTTACGGTGGAGCTACTGTTCGTGGTGTAACAAGCATGAGGAGATGCTAACCTTGGTGATAGATTTTATTTTAATGATTGCTCAAATTTGTTTGTGTGGCACCACATCTCAGTACTGCAATCTGTTAGTGGTTTAATCAAACAAGGCCCTGAAGACAGTTATGCAGCTGTTAGCAAGCATTTTCTGCAAAGTTATGCTATGTATCAGGGACCCTGAAATTGTATTCACTCCGTCATGCCATCTGGGTGGGCAGGCACTACAGTAAATTAAGTGCTTATGAAAGCTTTGTATTAGCTTCTTAAAAGGGGAAGGTGAGGAGGTTGGATTGGATATTTAGATTCTGCCAAGTCCCAATTCTGATATTAAAATGGGAGTGTCCATGGCTTCAAAAGATCTGATTTGCATAGGTGAGTATTATATATTTTAAAGTTTCCTTCATTCTTTTGATATTTCAGAAGGCTTTTTTTTAGTTCATACATTCTTAAACTTGTTTAAACCACTATTTAAACAATTTGTATTCTAAACATATTCTCTTTTCTTCCAGATCATCTTCATTTCCACCATGAGATGCATACTGAGGAACAAAACCTTTAGTTTTAAAAAAATCACATTTAAATGTTTCATTCAAATCCATATATAGATTCATGAGGAAAATCACAAATCTGTAAGGATGTTAATACAGTCTTAAAACTATAAAACCCATGATGCAGGGTGAATGTGAGTGAATCACACTTCCATGAAAACATAGAAGCCTTTAGTTAACGTGAAGAACTGATTATCTTGAATGCATCTTTGCACAACCAAAATTGCCTTCGGCACCTGTATATATAGTATCTACAGCTCAAGATTGAAAAATGGAACTGCAAAATGGTATTTCTCCAGTAGTATTTTTTTTCTCTGACATCATGTGAAGGTCACTGCATCAGTTGCACAACCAATACTGAGCAAATTCAGAATCTACATTAGAGCAGGGATCACAGATGAGAAAGTAATTCTCCCCACACCCAATTCCAAATAAAAATGTAGCCTCTGAAGCACAGGGGCAAAACTTGTATCATGGATTCAGAAGTAACTGTAGCCCTCCTCAGTCACCAAAGCCTCATGCAGCGAGGGAGATGGACCTATTGACCTCACTGTCTCCTTTAGGTCACCATCACTAGCTTCATTGCCTTCTATGTATTAGGGCTGGAACCTCTACACTATGTTCCTTCTGTCATTTTTACTCCTTCTGTAATCTGGAACCCTGGAAGATCAGGGTACTAAATTGCATGGGAAGCCTACATGAGTACAGCAAGCTCATACCCTCATCATTCAATAACAGAAATGAAAAGAGGGTTAATGATTCTCCCAGCTTTAATCTTAATTGTCCCTTAAAAGGGAAAGACAAACACAGTCTTTGTCAAGCTTCACTCATTATGGTATTTATACCTGCAAATGGAGTGAGCTTTGAGGACTGGTTTGTCACTCCATGCATTCAGGTTTCCTGAGTGGTGGATCTTCACTACCACTTTCAGAAGACTTGGAACTCGGTTGCTAAGCTACCATGCTGGGTGTTGGAGGCAACGCATGACAAAATGGTTTCTGGGCTTGGGTGGTTCAGACTGGTGAATCCCTAGGAAATACAAAGTTCCACTGTAGGAGTCACTGGTAAATGAGTTGGGAATTGTGGAGTGACTTAAAGTATCTTCTAGCTGAGATAATGTTGGGTGGCAGAAGTGTGGAAGGACTGCTACAGGAGGATGGAAAGATGGCCGACAAGTGTAATGAGCCTTCAGTGTATAAGATGTTGGGCAAATGCCTGCACCACTTTTTTCAGGAAAGGCATCTGTTGAGCTAAATAAAATAGAGGAGAAAAGGAAAGAAATTCTAGGGCTAACTGACAAATTAAAAATTAACAAGTCAGCATCTGCACATGGCATGCACCCAAGAGCTTTTTAAAAACTCAAATATTTTCCTTCTCACTAAGCCAATTGGTAAGAGCCTCTTTGGGCACGTCTAGACTTCATTTTTTGCTGTGCTTTCCAGGCATAGGTCTACACCTTAAAGCTCCATGTCGAAATGCTTGTTTGTTTGTTTGTTTGTTTGTTGGTCTCTGTGCTTTCCCCCAGAAAACCTGTGTTTTACCAGCAAACCAGTTTTAGAGCAAATAGCAATCTGCAGAAAAAGCTGATTGCTGTTTGCTCCAGTTCAGTAGGAAAACTTTTTTGTGTGAGATGTTTAATGCAGTCAAACCAACAATTCATGGTTTGACTGCATAGGCGTATGAAGGGACTCATGCTAACGGTTTCCTGTAAACTTGCTAGAGAGAGCACTGGATCCTGATTCTGTCCAGTTCAGTCACATGACCTGGCAACCCAGCAGAACTTACAAGGCAAAAAGGGTGATGTAGGTCAGACTCTCTTTTAAAGGTAAGTTTTCCCTCTGCCAGGCTTGGGCCAGCTCTGCTGGCAGTAGCCTTTCTCCTGAATGAGGTTTACATCTGGCATTTTTTTCTTAAGCCTACATAAATGACATTGGCTCCCCATATTTAGTATTGCTACCTAAGCCTGGTTCTCAAATTACCTGGCTGCCCCACTGAAAAGAGCAAGTTTTGCCGAGGACAAGTCAGCCAGACTTCTGTAAAGCAGCTCCTGACTTCTACAGAAGCTGTGCTTCTGAGGTAAAATTGATCAGCATAAACTGAGGACAAGTAGATCAAAATACTTCTCCACACAATGCATAAAAAGCAGCATACAAAATCTGCACCAAGAGGTAGAGATGGCAAATAGCTTGGGAGTGTGTGTGTGTGTCAAACAAACCCATAGAGAATAGGTCTGTTCGTGGATATTTTTCCACGGTAGCCTAGTGGAATCACAGTGGACCTCTGGATCCCGGTGGCTGGGTAGTGTGGGGTAGGGACAAAAAGAGATGTTCATACCTTTCCAGGAATATTTGGGTGGTTATTGTGGGAAAGAAGCTGCTGAACTGGATGGGCCATTGCTCTGTCTTGATCCAACTTGGCTCGTCTAATGAAGAAGACATTAGTAGCTATATCATTAAAATATATCTGCACAATACCAAAAAAAAAAAAAATCCTATTTAGTACTAGCCAGCCATTAAGCATGTGATAATAAAGCACTGAAAAATCAAGTGATCTATATGTGTGTGTCAACCAACCACCAGTGTTTAGACAACACTTTGGAGAACTGTATTACAAGCTGGGGGAGCAGAATTGGGGAGCAGCCCAGTCACAGGAGCTATTGAGAATTCCACATGAAATATATAAAGTGTGAAGTACTTGTACATCATTTTCCAGCATTGGTCCTCCCTCAAGGCATTGCTCCCTCACTCTCATATTTCACCAGTCCCCACCTCGGAATCCACAAACACCTACAGATCGTGAAAGTGTCTTTGCTTCTTTGATTGATTTTGTGCAGAGGTGAGGAAATAGGTTGCGCCGTGACCATACGGAACAGTTCCGGCAGGCAAATATCATGGTTGCCTGGCTTGCGCTATCTGTAAAAATACACGATGTGCTTTGTTTAACAGCACTCAGGAGAGTCTGTGGCTCCCTCGTGGCTGTGCTGCTTCCAGAATGATCTTCCCTTCCCCGCAACCCCATCGGTCGCCATCACCTCGGAACTCAATAAATAAAAATGGAAAGGAGAAGAATAAAAATAGTAATAAATATTAAAGACTGGGATGGGTGGGGTCAAGTGCCGTTGGTTGGTGGGGAGGGGGGAGGGGGGAGAGGGGAGAAGGAAGCAAAACCCACCATGCAGTCTCAGACCTCATCTTCCTCCTTCGGCGCAAATGACTGACAACTCGCAGGCAGAAGCCAAGGTGCTGGAACAAGGGGGTGACACTCGTCCGCCTCCCCCCTGTCCCCAATCTTTTGTCATTGGATTTTTCTCCTGGAGAAGGAAAGAAAGGGAGAAGCGTGCCTTTCCAAATGCTGCAACCGAAATGGTTGATATGAAACCAAACACGCCGCAGCGTGGCACTCAATCTGCAACCGACAGCCAGCGGCTGGCCAAGCGTGACGCCATGGCTCGTTTTTCACTCTGACACTACCGCAAGCTCCACGAGCCTTCTTGACTTGCAAGGTGATTGGAATATTGAATACAATACTGCAGTGGAAAAGCCCGGTGCCTACCATGACAACAACAACCACCGCCCCCTCTTTCACCCACCCCCTCCCCACCCCTTTGATGCACAAAAATAAAGGCAACAAGAAAAGGGTTTTTTGTTTATTTGTTCACATCCAAGGGCCAAACGCCTTCAGAGAAGACCCCGCTTTCATTGTTTCCCCAGTTCTCCCAAATGCCGAGCCACCCCCCTCCCCTCCATGTCCTTTTCAGTGTGGATGCTTTTGCTATGGAAATGTAACCCTGGTCATACATTGTGTCGATGGCAATGCTGTCAGACCACTGCAGTTCACCCTTCACCCACCCATTACAATGCTAATAAAGTTCCTGGAGAGAGCAATAACTTATCATTTGCCCTCATGTCACAGCCTGGGAAGGGTGTGCATGTGAAAATCAAGCTCTCCAGAGGTACCCAGTTTCCCCTTTGTCAAACCCTACATTCCCTCTGGAAGAGAGGCATGGATAGGAGCCGAGATGATGCTGTAAAATGCGTTTTGCAAAAGCGGACGCGGAAAGAAATCCACACAGCTTGGCACTGGATCATTAAAAATTGCTAGGATAGAATCGGAGAAGGTAATTTGGTTAATAACCACTAATTACATTGCAAGCATGCACCTTCCCTCGACAGATGTCAGAGTGCTTTGTGCTTGTACCAGGGAAACTTGGCTGTGGCATAACAGCTGCCACACCTCACCACGGCACTCTGATGAGCACCATCTCTGAGAGTTATGTTCTCAACCTGATTCTGTGACCCTCCTCAGTACCTCTTCATCGTGGCACTTTCCCATTCTTCTTTCTTCTAGACTAAGTTCTGGCCGGCATGATAATCTGCATCTCTGCCTGCATTGTACCTGCAGTGAAGTGGTGACTCATCAGAAATGAAGAAGAAGAAGAAGAGTTTGGATTTGATATCCCGCCTTTCACTCCCTTTAAGGAGTCTCAAAGCAGCTAACATTCTCCTTTCCCTTCCTCCCCCACAACAAACACTCTGTGAGGTGAGTGGGGCTGAGAGACTTCAAAGAAGTGTGACTGGCCCAAGGTCACCCAGCAGCTGCATGTGGACGAGCGGAGACGCGAACCCGGTTCCCCAGATTACGAGACTACCGCTCTTAACCACTACTCCACACTTTGGAAATGCCTTCCAAAGAACCAGGTCTGTCCCTATCAAAACTCTAGAGGAAGTACTAATACAGCATGACTTGTGTCTATCACCAATTGCCACCTGAGGCACATCAAACCTTTTCCTAAATGAAACTTCTGCTATCATCAAATGCTCTGTCAGGGGGACAGAAGGGCCAAACCAATGGTCTCAAGACGGTTTACACCAGGGATGAGCAGCTGGTAGTCTGGGATCTACCAGTAGATCTCTGGTTGATTTGTGGTAAGTAGATCAGCCAGAATTTCGGACTCCCAAATGTTGATCAATAGTTGCAACAAAGCAACTACTTCCTCACCTGAATCAGGCTCCTAAAATGAAAAAGTTAGCCAGGAGTTTTATGTGAAAAGAGTGTACGCACTTTTCAGTTCAGGTACTGAACACAATGTGCTCACTGTCACATTCTTATTTAATTCTAATTTATCTCTTTTGTACCTAGTTTCGGTTGGTAGACCTTGGAATTTTAGTTTTAGTGTTTTTTGTTTTTGGTTTTTTGTTAATGAGGTTGATGCAACAAGCCTGAAGACTGCCTGCTCCTGGTTTAAACAACAAGCTGTGTGATTAAACTGCTTGTGGACTGGACCATTTCAGACTGACTGTAGGTGGAGAGGAGGTTTGCATTTTTGAAATTTCCTCATGTGGGGCAAGGAGGATACCTGCTAGGCCTGTGACTCAGTTAAAGAAATCATAGGTGAGTGACTGTCTTTGTTGATGAACAGATTAAATTTCTGTCTGCATCACGCCAAGAATTATGCAATTTTTAGATTAATAACACGGAAGTAATCTAATAAAGGTTAAATGATACAATTTTAGATGAGGCGCACATTCATTTGTGGCAGTCTGCTTGGTTTGTGTCTCTCTTCCCCCCTCTCCACCAGGCTGCAGACATTTGTGGACAACCCAGCTCTCCTAAAACAGACTAAAGTTGGTGACCAAAGGAGGAGTGTGTGAGAATAGATACAATGCATAGCAACAAACTGTGAGTCAGCTTCATGACAGACTAATTTCATCTGCAGTGTACAGTGTGTGTGTGTGTGTGTGTGTAGAGAGAGCGAGAGTGAAAGAATGAATCAGTCACAGGTACTTTTGAAGGAGAAGGGTGATTTAGAAGAAGTGCAACGGAGGTCCTTGCCTTGTCTGGGATGATCTTGCGTATCCTGGTGCCTGGAGATAATAGGCTCAAAGAAGAAGGAGGGAACCTTTTGGCACAAGGAAATGACACTGTGGGCACATGTGAATCTGTGGGCTCTGTGTTGAAGACCCCTGGTGCAACATATTAGCCTTTATGATCAAGAATGACCTTGTGAGAAGTAGCCCCAAAGCCCCAAGTATTCAAAACCTAGTTTATAAAAATGGTTCAAATACCCCGCTTCATGTATCCGTAGGCAAAGCTAAGTTCTGCATTAGCCCTGGGACTGATTTTACAGCTCTGTGTTTGCTAATGGTCACTGCAAACTAGTATTGCTCAAAACAAGGAACCCAAGGAAGCTTTTGGTCCCTGTCCATGGTGCTGAATAAAACCTCAATTCTACGTTCTAGTTCCTGAAATCCTTTGTCAGATGATAGCAGTTCCATCTCACTCCAGCAGGGAGCAGTGACACCCATATGCATACACAGAATCTCTCCTCAGGTTTTCCACCTGTAGAAATACACATTTTATGTGAATGTCATTTATGGACCCCCGTATCTCCAACTCTGCGATTCTACTACATAAGGTTTAAGTTGTGCATGGTATGCAGATGAGTGGCATTGGTTGAAAAATAGGCACAATGTTGGTGAACTGCAGTCAAAGGAAGTGATGAGATGATACACCAAATGGGGGTGGCCCCTGGAGCATACCAAAATCTGTATAGTGGTGTATACAACAGTAGTGAGTGCTGTTGCGCTCCTGCCCCTCTTGCACACTTCCCAGAGGTATCTACTTGACCACTGTGAGAACAGGATGCTGACCTACATGGGGCATTGGCCTGATCCAGCAGGGCTTTTCTTATGTTCTTATCCAATACTTCGTATGAGTATTTTAACCAGGAAAGATTTCAGATATGAAATGCAAATGATTCGGCATATAAAATGACATATAAATTATTTACTGGGATCCACCATTCCTATATTTCTGAAACACCAAATATATTCATCCAATTATTATTTTTTACTATTGCTGGAATGATTTTAATATGTATAATTTTCGGGAGCAGTTTTCCTTAGACATGGTGCTGCTCATGCATGCATTTTTTCTTCACAGCATCCGCATGTTGTCATCCTCATTAAAACACCTCCCTCATTTAATCCAAATGGACCATTTCCGTGGTGCATTGTTTCCTTTTGTTAATTAATTGATTTTTCTGTGGCAATGATAAAATCCAGATGTCATGGAGAAATTATATGGGACAGCATTTTGCTGGGTAGAGCCTGCACAAAACTTACATGCGAGGTCAGTCCTGAGTTTGCCTGGTGTTCTTAATGCAGGATAGAAAGCAAGAAAGAGCCTTTAAGGTTGTGTGCCCATTTGAGGGCCAAACCTACAAGCTGAATTAACTACTTGCCAACTAAGGTCCGTATAGTTAAAGCCATGGTTTTCCCAGTAGTGATGTATGGAAGTGAGAGCTGGACCATAAAGAAGGCTGATCGCCGAAGAATTGATGCTATTGAATTATGGTGCTGGAGGAGACTCTTGAGAGTCCCATGGACTGCAAAAAGATCAAACCTCTCCATTCTGAAGGAAATCAGCCCTGAGTGCTCACTGGAAGGACAGATCCTGAAGCTGAGGCTCCAATACTTTGGCCACCTCATGAGAAGAGAAGACTCCCTGGAAAAGACCCTGATGTTGGGAAAGATGGAGGGCACAAGGAGAAGGGGACGACAGAGGATGAGATGGTTGGACAGTGTTCTCGAAGATACAAACATGAGTTTGACCAAACTGCGGGAGGCAGTGAAAGACAGGAGGGCCTGGTGGGCTCTGGTCCTTGGGGTCATGAAGAGTCGGACATGACTAAACGTCTAAACAACAACAAACTGAAGCAGCAGGGGGAGAGTGTATTCTTGCTCTGGGGCTTGAGGGTTTCCTTCAGGCATCTTGGTGGCTACTGTGAGAACTGGATGGTGGTCTTGTTGGACTACTGGCCTGATCCAACAGGCTCATCTTATGTTCTTCACTTTGCCACCTTCACTTTGAAGAAAAGGCATGCCTGCATGGCTCCAATCTAACACCAATGGTCCCAATTTCAATCAGGGGCCCACAATGGCTTCTTGCCTCCTTCCAGGTGCTTTGACTTTAAATATGTCATTTATTACAAAGAGAACAGTTGGGGGAAATAAACTTTTGTGTGTTTGCATGCATGCTTGATGGGAAACCAATGCGGAGCCATGGCGTAGAGCAGAAGTGTAGTGATGCTATGCACTGGTCTTTGGTAGCCAAACAAATAAATTGGTTTCAGTGGACGAAATAAAATAATATTTTAAGCTGCCTATTAGAAAGGAAAGGTTTTACAAAATACAACAAATACAAGAATGGGGAGGTACAGGGAAGCAATTTTGCTTCCTGCAGCAAAAACCTTTATTTTAAAATCTTGCAAAAACATTAGTGGAGATAGATAAACTGTCCACATATTATCTCCTTTTTTCTGGAAAATGAATATAAAATTGCTAAAGCTTTTTAACACCTTGATAAAAGGATCTTCTGTTTGGACTCATCTGGAATATATTATAAGAACCCATTTATTATGTTGACATGCTCTCCATCTCTTATATAATGGCACTTTTGCCAGTGATGGCCAAATCCAAGAAGAGTATTTTCATTTTTGTATTCACAAAAGTTGTTTCTGCTTTACCCAGGAGAGCTCACTGCTACCTTTGGTACACTGAAATATGTCATCATTAGCCTCAATGTGTTATTTGGTAAAAAGAGAAACACTGTGCATTTGCAAACATTAATTGGAGTTATTTCAGATTAATCTTAATTGTTTCCACACTTAACCTGTTTTCTGCAATTTCCATCCTTGTTTTCCCAAGCTTTCAAATTTTGGTTGGTCTTGTTCTGGTTAGTCTGGCATTCTTTTTATGCTTCATTTATAGATTATCAGAGCAATCCTACCATCACGAGAGGGAGTGATTATGGAAGACAAACCACACAAAAAGGTGGAAAACTCTAGAAGAACATTATGCAAGGCAGACATTTATTTTTTGTTTAGCTAGGGGCTGGGGGGGGCGGGAATCTCCAAACTCTTCATCCGAAAAGAAAGTCTTCTGATAAATTTTGACTCAGCTCTGGAGTGAACCTATTACAAGGCTTGGACCTTTGGCAAGAGTGCTCCTGGATAATACCACATCACACTAAATTCTATATATTATGGGATTTTGTAATACCTTTTATTCCACTTCCCAATAACTGCAAACAAGCAATGCCTTGGCAGCACAATAAAGCCCCAGGGGAAGCAAGCCCTTTCCCCAAACACACAAAGGTTTAGAGCATTCCAGCAGCACATTCCAAACGAGCCTTTCCAAATTCATACTGAACGATTATTTAGGATAATGAATGCAAGATTCACATAACCAACCAATTCCAGGGCAGAGGGGAGAAGAAATGGGCGTAATCCTTAAGTCTTCTTCCATAATGAAAATGAGGCCCCAGTACAACACCAAATACATATGCATATCACATATAAAAATACCAAGCTGTGTGGGACTCATTCCACAGCAGTGCTCTCCCACATATTGTCTATTGTAACACTGGTACCTTGGGTTACAGACGCTTCAGGTTACAGATGCTTCAGGTTACAGATTCTGCTAACCCAGAAATAGTACCTCGGGTTAAGAATTTTGCTTCAGAACAGAAAGTGTGGCAGTGGGAGGCCCCATTAGCTAAAGTGCTGCTTCAGGTTAAGAACAGTTTCAGGTTAAGAACAGACCTCCAGAACGAATTAAGTTCTTAACCCAAGGTACCACTGTATATGAATTCTAAGGTCTTATACATAAAAATCACATGTTAATAAATTTACAAGGCAAACACATACATAAGTATATAAACTA
The DNA here is from genome assembly GCF_027172205.1 of Podarcis raffonei. Lineage (NCBI taxonomy): Eukaryota > Metazoa > Chordata > Lepidosauria > Squamata > Lacertidae > Podarcis > Podarcis raffonei. The sequence continues at coordinate 64,743,774 of NC_070603.1, read as the reverse complement.
CGTGTCTGAAATAGGACAGGAGAGCAATCCTGAAACCATTTTGACTCTCCCAAATTGATCTCAAATATTTCTCTGCAAGGAGGAAGGAAATGGGAAAGCCTCTTCATTGTCTTTTGCTTACCTGTCTTAAGGGCGTATGTGTGTATGAATAGGGTGAGCCTGTGACCTGGATTCAGGAATTAAAGCATTTATCATCACAAAAGAATGGCCGGGCTGCGAGATAGAGCAATGATTGACCATTGTCAGGTTTCCTGGAAGACAGGATTCCTGTAGTAGACCCCCCCCCCCGTGATGTATTTCTGCTACAGACCACCTCCTTCTGTGATGTATGTAGGATGTTTTGGGGGTTGATCTTGAGCTACAGGGTAGGAAATTTCAAAAGTCTATATAAGAGCTTACACACCATTGTTCTGGGTTCCTCTCCTCCCTCCCTGCTTGGGGTGAGTAGGGGATGCTGTTGCAACAGTTTCATGCTTACTAGCTGCTTTGCTTCTCAGTATTCTCTGGTTGGCCTCTGTTATTTTCTCCTACCAACAGAGAACCTACTTAAGGACTCTATACAGGCTCATGGATACCCCATAAGGGAAAGGGAGCAGGTTTTTTCTCTCCTTATAATACTATTGATACAATAACCACTTAGACCTGATCATTCCAACCAAAAGCTACCCTACCAGGAGAGAGGATAGGAAACTGGAAGAAAATTACTGAATAGGCAATCAGCTCCATTCATATGACTGTTGCATTCCCACTGATATCATGACTTCATGGGTGACCTCTTTGGGAAAGTGATTCCCACACAGGAAGGAGTATGTCTGCATGAGAAGCGGAAGGTGGAAAGGGAAGAGTAGGCAACCTACATACAATTTGTTTTCTTCTGCTCTGGAGGGTAGGACTAGAACCAATGGCTTCAAGTTACAAAGAAAGGAGATTCCGACTAAACATCAGGAAAAACTTTCTGACAGTAAGAGTTGTTTGACAGTGGAGTGGTCTCCCTCGGGAGGTGATGGACTCTCCTTCCTTGGAGGTTTCTAAGCAGAGGTTGGATGGCCATCTGTCATGAATGATTTAGCTGAGATTCCTGCATTGCAGGGGGTCAGACTAGATGACCCTTGAGGTGCCTTCCAACTCTACAATTCTATGATTCAATTATTCTAACTGTATCCACTGATAGTCATCTGTTGTTATCTTGCCTCTTTCTCCCCCTATATGGGTCCTCACACTGTTGAAATACAGACTGGAGGTGCCTTGGGACAGGGATCCATGCTTTTCGCTTGCAGCCCCGTGTAAAATGATGGTGCCGCAATCATCATTCCCGCTCCACTCCCTGATTCACATTTTATACATTGTTGTCTAAGACACAGAACTAACATAGTTGTTTTCATTTTGGGTTTTTTATCACTGTGCTCCACAACAAAAGCCAGGGTGACCTGACAAATGCTGGCAAGAAATTAAGGCTACTGTCATTGAGGAAAATGGGCTCAGTAGACCATTGATCTCCCATTCTGTTTTCCTTATTGCTCTTTATCTGATGCTATTCTCTACGAACGGCTCCTTCCTGGCTAAGGGTCATGGAACATTATGTGCCAATCGCAGGCTGGCTTGACACAAGTTGCCCACTCAGCTTGCCTACCTGGAGAACTAATTAGTTCCTGGGTACTAATTAATGACTGCAAAGTGGATTCTAGATGCAATACAAATAAATCATCAGAATGAATCTCTCAGTGAGTGAAATGGGGGTGGGGGGCAGAATGCATCTCTGGCTTCCTTCTATTTTTTTATTTTTTTATTTTGTAAATAAGAAGAGATCACAAAATAAAGCAGACAGAAACCCCAGCTCTTCTCCGCTCGCCTGGCTCACCGTCTGGAGACCAAGCTGTGCTGCCTCCTCTTGGAGCAGTCTGATTCATGAGAGCTGATCGTCTTTGGTTGCCTCATCGCTGTGACATCGCGAGGCTGCTGTGGTTCCTGCGCACATGGCTTCATTGTCTCACCGCCTCACAGTGCCATGTAATATGACCGAGGCATGTGATTTCCAAGCACATATAGCATCAGGCTTGACCTTGAAAAGACATAGAGGCTAAATGCTTCTGAATGCCGCTGACTGAAAGGATGAAGAGAGAATGAACAAATCAACAGGAAATTAAGCAGGCATTTAATGCAGGGTGCTCTCTTTGGCCTGCATTACATTCCCCAAAGGAGAGGCATTAAAAACGCGTGTGAGGGGGAAAGTCTCCCATTAAGTACTGTACTGTGGCATAATTCTCTCTCTCTCTCTCTCTCTCTCTCTCACACACACACACACACAAACACAGAGAGACGCAGACACACACAAATAGAGCAGTTAAATAAATAAATGTACAATGCTACAGATGAGTGGGTGTGAAACTTTTTCCATCCCAATGGCCACATTCACTTCCAGGCAACTTCCCAAGTGCCACATGCCAGAGGCAAAAATGAGACCAAACAAGACATTTAAATTTTACCTTTGTACACTAGACTAGTTTCTACACACACTCACAACCCCCTCTCTACACTCCATCCAAACAAAAGGCAATATCAGGCTTCATGAAAACAGGGCAGCCAGACCAAAATTCCTGGAGAGTGAAGCAAGGTCACTGAGGGGTGTGGCCTGGAGAGAGTTCTAAGGGCCAGACAGAGAGCATTGGAGGGCCACTCTTGGCCCCCGGTCTGAGGTTTCCCACCCCTGCTATGGATGTCTAGTGTAAACATCTCTACTCAGAAGCAAATTCAATGGAGCTTCCTCTCAGGTAAGTGAGTATAGGAATGCAGCCTTGCATAGCCAGGTTTCCTTGCATTAAATGATGGAAGTTAGGCCATAATCCTCTCCTAATTGCTGCTTCTATTTTTAATGCAGGGAAACCCAGCCATTTCCATCACATGCATGCTGTTAAATATTCACCACGCCGAACATGCATTTCACCACTCAGACAGGCTGCTTTTCTACCTGGTTTAATCAGCAAAGTGTGAATCTGCTCTAATACTGCTGCATGTGGGTTATGGCTGTGAAATGCTTGACATTTTTTGACAACGAAATCATGACAACTGATTTCTGAAATGGGATTCTGGACAGCTGTAAAAATGGGAAGCCGGATATGGAAGGCTGGATATTTTTACAGAATGTCTTAAACAATAGCTCTAAAGTCATTGGTCTTACACGGGATCTAGGCCATATCCACACTCTTATACCACTTGAACAGCCATGGAAATTCCTGGGAACTGTAGTTTGTTGAGGATAAGGTAAAGGTAAAGGGACCCCTGACCATTAGGTCCAGTCATGGCCGACTCTGGGGTTGCGGCGCTCATCTCGCTTTATTGGCCGAGGGAGCCGGCGTACAGCTTCCAGGTCATGTGGCCAGCATGATCAAGCCACTTCTGGCGAACCAGAGAAGTGCACGGAAATGCTGTTTACCTTCCCGCCAGAGCAGTACCTATTTATCTTCTTGCACTTTGATGTGCTTTTGAACTGCTAGGTTAGCAGGAGCAGGGACCGAGCTACGGGAGCTCACCCTGTCGCAGGGATTCGAACCGCCGACCTTCCGATGGGCAAGTCCTAGGCTCTGTGGTTTAACCCACAGCACCACCCATGTCCCTTAAAAGCTGGCCCTTAAAAGCTATACTTCCCAGTATCCTTAACAAACTACAGTTCCCAGGAATCTCCACAGCTGTTTAAGTGGCATAAGAGCACTTTAAATGAATGGTGTGGATGTGACCATAGTCGTTTCGGAGAGGAGCCACACAGCCTGATACCAAAAGACCCTGCACAGTACAATTTCATCTGTCCGTTTGGGAAACACAAGACATCCATTTACCAGGTGATACCTGACTATGCTGTGCAATCATACATCCACTTTAGAAGACGGCAGTTTCTAGCATCCACTGACACCCTCGTTCATGTTATAATTACTCAGAGCAGCACTGTAATAGCCTGGTGGAGGACCAGCTCAGCTTTTCCCCTTCTACCATGCAGTCTGAAGTATGCCCTACCCACAATGGTGGATATTCTTCAATATGACAAGCTGATCCTCATAGAAAACAAGATCCCAAATATTTCACATGGATGACAGATCACAGGTTTACCACTTCAGCCAACTGAATTTGATTATAAGCCCTTCATTGATATGCAGCAGTCCTCAGCACTGTTGGCCTTGCATCCTTGCATGACTTGCATGAAAACCAGTGTGGTATAGTGGTTAGAGTGTTGGACTAAGACCTGGGAGACTAGGGTTCAAATCCTCAGTCTGCCATAAAGGTACTGACGTTTAAAGCCCTAAATGGCCTCAGCGCAGTATACCTGAAGGAGTGTCTCTACCCCCCACCGTTCAGCTCAGACACTGAGGTCCAGCACCGAGGGCCTCCTGGCAGTTCCATCACTGTGAGAAGTGAGGTTACAGGGAACCAGGCAGAGGGCTTTCTCGGTAGTGGCCCCTGCCCTATGGAACGCCCTCCCATCAGATGTCAAGGAAATAAACAACTATCTGACTTTTAGAAGACATCTGAAGGCAGCCCTGTTTAGGGAAGTTTTTAATGTTTGAGCGTGTTTTTAATATGCTGTTGGGAGCCACCCAGAGTAGTGTTATTATTTATAAATTATTTATAATACTTTATAAATAATAAATCATCATCATCATGGAGTGGCATTGAACCAGTCACTGCCTCCCAACCTAACCTACCTCACTTGGTTGTTGTGAGGATAACATGGGGAAGAGGAACCCTATGTTTCACCACCTGAAGCTCCTTGGAAGAAAGGTGGGATAGAAATAAAATAAATAAATAATAAATAAAAATCCTCTTGATCTGGAGAACACTAAAAGCATATTTGTGCAAAGGGAAGACATGCCACACATTTCTAGGAAGGATTACTATTATTATTTTAGTGAGTTTTTCCAACTTGATATTTATTCAGAAAATTTTAAAAATGTGACTAGATCATCACAAATGAGGTATGGTTGAATAGCATACTCTGTTTGACACACTGAAATAGCATCCTACACTGTCTATAAATTGTGGTAGCCCTACTAGGCATCTCCTTGATCATTTCCAGATGTTTAATCAGTTTACCAAGGCCAAATCCTGATTGGTTGGTTTGACCTCATCCAGGCTACTTGTGGCTGCTGGCCCACATTCTCTGTCACTCATGTGGACCATTAAAAATGCCCTAGGCATATTAGCCACCCAGTTAAAAGGATGTTCCATTCTGAACATTCATGGACAAGGCTGTATACTACAGACAATATTACTGCACTTGCGTGCCTTGGGAAGGTTCATTCTTTCTGTGAAAAGCAACTAGCACAGACTTCAGCCCTGCCAAAAATGATATATGCATCATGAAATCTCAACATGAACTCCCTGAAACCTGGACAATATATACTGAAACTTTCCAAACAGCTCCAAAACTACAGTATCTCATATTATTTCTATGGATGATTTATAGTTTGGCTGTGAGAGTAGCTAGAAAATGACAGGGGTTGGGGTTGTGTTTGTAGAGAATTCTTTGGGACAACCAAAGGAATTAAGTGACCCTGCAGCTTTTGCTCTCATTCCATTCCTCCCAAATAACCCTGCTCTGTGTTATTGTGCAAAGAGAGACATGTTATGCAAATTGGTGATGATGATGACTTGAATAGTAATTACCACATTTAGAATGCTGCAAAAACATTCTTTTGCTGGGCTGTCCTAGCCCACGCATTTGCTTGCAAACCAAGCAACATTACAAAAATTAATAATAAAAAAATAAATGGGGGTGGGGGTGGGGAAAGCAGACAGGGCCAGTCGGGCCACAAACATTTTGCTTCCTGAGATGAAGGTCAAGGTGGTGCCCATATTCTATGTACAGGAGCCAACTTCACATCTAGTTTAGGCCTCATCTGCTGTATACACTTAAACCACCATGATAAACATGATAAACCACCATGATAAACAGTCATGGCTTCTCCTAAAGAATCTTGAGAATTGCAGTTTTGTTAAGGGTGCTAAAGTGGTAACTGCTATTCCCTTCAAAGAGCTATAATTCCTAGAATGGTTTAAGAATCAGTCCCTCTTCCTAGGGAAGAAATCTGGGAATTGTATCTCTTTGAGGTGCCTAGAGGTCTCCCCAAAACTCTCATCATTCTTAGCAAACTACAGTTCCCATGATACTTTGGGGAAAACCACAATGGTTAAGGGAGCACCACAGTGCTTTAAATGTACAGTGCAGGTGTGTCCTGAATCTTATTTGAATCACCTCAAGGCAGCAAGCTAACTTAGGAGGTGCAGGGCAAACTGCACCTTCTAATCTTGGAGGACAGAGCTCTGTCGTCCAATGCTGTTTCTACCTCCCCAGCATCTGCCGCCTGAGGCAGCTGCCTCACTCAGGCTAGTGGGTAGTTTGGACCAGAGGCAGGGACAATAAACATGGCTCCCCTCTCCATCAACCAAAGAGGCAGGCATGCCTTTTGGGTCCCTGTGGGGACAAGCCATTTTACAGAGTTGAAATAGCCAATTCAGACAGAAACTAACTGAAATCTTCAAGCTAGGTAAGGTCTCTGACAGTGAGGAATAGGTTCAGCAACCCGTTCCACTCTTAATCAGTGTAATGAAGCAACTCTTCAGGAATTATGTGTTTCTAAACCTGTTTTGGCTCTCATTGACTCAGTCCACAGCAAACCTTCATTAAGAAGGTTTATACAGATGGGTGAAGCTGCATTTCCCGTTTCTCACGAGGGAAGAAAACAATAACTTGTGATTTATGCCAGTGTTGTGGTGTGTCAGTTGTGTTCTTTCCCAAACTGCATAATTAAAAAACAGTGTTTTCAGTCTTGAAGAATACTTACAATAAACAGTTTTGGTGGATACTAAATGACTCAGCTCCAGAGCTTAATCAACTGCAGAAGATGTGTATTGCTGCATATGCTTGAATGCTGCAAACATTATCTTTTATACGCTCACTTTTAACTGAGAAGAAATAAAATCAAAATAAGAACAAGTTAATGTCCTTCTTGGCTCGGCTAGAAGAAATTAAGGCAAGAGAGGGGAGATTGGTTTTAATGCAGCAGCAACAGTTGCAGGGCTTGCATCTATTATAGATTTTGGAAAGTTGTATTTTCACTATGCACTTGGGTGCCATTTTTAGTCAATATGGTGGATTGAACCTTCCAAAACTGCATTGATTTTGTTAACCAAATACTGCATGATGGTTCCTAAGATCAAGGAGCAGGTTTATATCTGTGTTTGGCTGTAATTGGATGCTATTTTGAATCGAGGTGGTAGACTGAACCTTTCAAAACTGCACTAGTTTTAAGCTGGCATCAATGGTTAATATTGGTCCAGCTTTGAAAGGTTCAGTCGACTACCTCAATTCAGAATTTTGAAAACTGCACTGATTTTTCCCCCTTTGAATTCCTGAACAATGCCAAGTATGAGGCTAGTAGTATCAAATAAAACATTTAATGCTAGTGAGTTTCTCATCAAATGTGTGTGGAAAAGAGGCCATATATCTCTTCTCCTTTGGTTGCATCAACCTAAGTAGTCTCATTGAGATTGAGGGAAACAATTAATTCCAGATAGGTCTACCTTGAGTGGAACCTAGTTACATAACAGCCCTTCAATCCCCAGTTTCTCTCTGAGATCTTCTGCCCCTACTTCTCCAAATGCTGCAGTCTCACGCAGTCATGTTTCCAGGGAACCTACCACCTGCTGTTCGCTGCTTTCTTTATCCTTAACTCCTGGTTGCCAGGCATGCAAATAAATCTGAGATGAAAATCAGAATTGGTGTAGCAGTCACAGCTATCACAAAGTCACTGAGGGTTCACTAAAGCAGAAGAAAGCCATTATAATTCCCCTGTGCAGGTTCAATGGGAAACATCAAAATGCAATATAGGAGACAGGCAATAGGACAGTGGTGCAAACATGGACCACATCTGCACTATTATACCACTATACCTCTATTAAAAGCACTATTATACCACTTTACACAGTCATGGCTTCTACCAAAGAATCCTGGGAACTGTAGTTTGTAAAGAGTGCTGAGAGTGAACAGCAAAGAACCTGCACAAGCAACGCTGACACCAAACCCTACATATATTAAGTAAAATAGAAACATCGTCACCCACACCCACCCCACCTCTTTCCCCCTTTTTTCCCTAATGTATCAAGAAATGAAACTGATTTGTAAAAATGTTGCATGGGGGGGAGGGAAATACGAGCGAGAGACATTGCACACACTTTTGTAAATCAAGAAAATCTTTAATAAAAATACATTTTTTTAAAAAAAAGAGTGCTGAGAGTTGTAAGGAGACCCCTATTCTCCTCACAGAAGTACTATTTGCAAAGGAATCAGTTGTTACACAACTTTGGGAATTGTAGTGGGGGGAAGTGGTTTCCTAACAAATTTCAGGACCCTTAACAAACTGAAGCTCCCATGATCCTTTGGGGGAAGTTATGACTGCTTAAAGTGGCATGATACTGCTTTAAACCCATGGCATAGTTGCACTGTACAAGGTCTTTGATACTAGAGTGGGATGCGGCAGAACAGTCTCAGCCCTCAGAATTCAACTTGTTACAGGTAATGCCATCATTTGCCAGCTCCCATTCATAGTGCTAAGTTTCCTGGAATGAATGAAGTGGGATTCATCTCCAGCTACTTCCAAACAAAAACGGAAATAGAATCTAGTGTTCTTTGTCATTGAATAGAAATTTATGTTCTGAAAGAAGCTTCTGCGCAAGCATGAATGAATGAAGAAGTATAACAGTTTTATGACCTCATCTACCTGATGCACAAGAAATGATTGAAAATGAATGTGGTGCATTTGGGAAGTTCATTAGCAGCGCTATGGAAAATTTACAACCAGAAAATCAGAGTGCAAATGTAGCTTAATCAAACCCAGGTACTCTGAAAAGTTAAATCTAATGAAATGGTCACAATAGTAAAACATTTTCTTTTTTTACTGTGTTGCCACGTAAGCAAGAGAAGAGTTTCAACCTCTCTAAAAACTCTAAACATTTAAGTTCCTGGGAAAAACTCTATTCTCCTGTAACTTATCTGTATGTATGTATGTATGTATGTATGCACATTAGTAGTCGTAGTAGTAGCAGCAGCAGCAGTAATTTATACCCTGCCCATCTGGCTGGGTTTCCCCAGCCCAACAGAAAATTAATTTTAAAAGCGATAAAACATCAAACATTAAAAACTTCCTTAAACATTGTAATTGGAAATCGCTCTAAATAGGTTTAAAAAGAGGCAAAGTGCTACCTGCTCCTTTCCTATTTTTTCTCAGGTCAATGGTCTCAAATCAAAGAAAGTTTGTCACTTAGGTTTCATGGGATGATCTGAGGGCACATAAGGCAGCTATTTAGTTGAAGACGAGCAGGTCTGGCTCTGGTCAGTGTCTGGTGGGAGACCACCATGTCGACCACCTCGAGTTCCATGATGGAAAAAGCTGTGAGATATGTAATGAATAAATTCATTGATGAGTAACTATGCCGTGACATCAGCCTAGTAAATCCTCTCTAAATGAGGATAGGTTTGCATTCCTTTTTAAAATTTCTCACCACCATTTCCCTCCTGATAAGCTTTTCACATCCTAATCTACAACTTTGCTTTCCAATTCTTTATGTCTCTTCCCCTTGCATGGAATAAAAGATGTAAATCCTTCACTTTGGCGCTTATCTCGCCTTTTTGAAATATTGCACACCCAGAAAAAGTAAAGTAAACACTGGGTAGTAAATTTCGATTGGAATCAGAGAATGAAATGTACGATAATAATACAGGAAACCAATTTCATCAAGATTTCTCCAGGGAAATAGGGAACTAACAATGTCTATAGATCAGTATAGCCAATATAGTGGCCTCCAAACAAAAACCTGTTGCCTTGCTTCTGTCCTCCTTCTTTCACATTACTTTCCCTTGCTATTCACAAAGTTCATAGCCTTCGTTTGCCATTGATTGCCTTGCCTGCCTCTAACATCCCAAACTTCCTGCCTGCAGTCAGACTCAGTGGCCATTTGTGTACATGTGACTACCAACACATATGCTCAGAGCTCCAACGCAACCAAGGGCACCCAGATTTCCACAAAGGAAATACTTGTTCCTTCATCCTTCACTGAGTTGGACTGTGAAGCCTGACATGATCTGCTCACTGAAAATCCCAAGATCACACTTACCCACACATATACCTCAAGGTTTCTTTTTTGCATTTAGAATACAAAAGACCTGACTATTCCTTGCCCACTCAACCATGTTCTTGGCACTGGAGGGGGAAGAGGGGTGTGGGGGGGGCGCACCGCCCCTGGCAGCACGATCCCAGTGGGGTGCTATGGCAGCTAGGCCCCCTTCCTATGCTGGGTGCCACGCCTCTGCAGGTGGTGTGTCACACCCCCAGGACGTGTGTTCTGCCCCGGGAAACATGCCACGCCCCCAGGATCCATGCCATGCCCCCGGGGTGCACGCCAGCCCTGCCCCACCTGCTCTCCGCCCCCCGGTGCTGGAGCATGAAGCTCTGCCACCTGTTCCTGGATTTCTCTATATCTACTAGAGTTCGATCATTACACAAATTAATGAGGGCTGGACTAATTCATGGATGATGTGCCCATTAATGGCTAGGTAGCCCATTAATGGCTAGGATCAGAAGTAGTGTATTTCTGATTATCAGAAATCTTCTTCTTCAAATTACATCTGTGTCTACTGAAGTCAATGAAATATACATACATATATATATTCATAGAAAGACTCAGGTAGGCTGTCTTGTTGGTCTGACACAGTCGAAATATATTTTTTAAAAAATTAAAAATTGTCCAGTAGCACCTTAGAGTTCAACTAAGTTTGTTCTTGGTATAAGTTTTTGTGTGTATCTGAAGAAGTGTGCATGCACACGAAAGCTTATACGAAGAGCAAACTTAGTTGGTCTCTAAGGTGCTACTGGACAACTTTTACATTTTTTTATATATTTCATAGAAAGACTGTGAGCTATCTGGAGCTCTGAAAATTTCTCTGAATTCTTGAATAGTTATCAAATATTTTCTGGATATTTGATAAGCATATTTAACATGGTGACAATTTATTTCAATATTTCATTTCTGATGCCATTTCTTGGTTGACATGCAATGGTATGTTATATCTAATAATTGCCATGTGATAGTATTAGTATTTGATAGTTGCTAATAACTGTTATGCAATGGTGTATGTTACTGGACAACAGCTAACAGTTCAAATGCAAATGAGGCTTAATGTAAGCCTGGATTTGATAGATAATTTTCAACTGGACCTAACATTTGACAAGGTTATACTTACGAGGTTTCATCTGTCTGTCAAGCTAGAAGCAAAAACAGTTGAGATGTGCCAACAAATCTAACACACTTGAAATTAGAGGTAAGCCTCTTCACATTCAAATTTTCACATTCAGAATTTAAATTGTGGGGTATTTTAGAACCAGAAATATTAGCAAATATTTGCAGATGTTCCTTTCATCTCTAGAGCTGCTGCTATTAAGCCGGCATACAGAATATTAAACAAATCCGGCCTTTTCCCAGTGAACTTATGAAAAATACATTGCTGGGAGTTGCAGGAGGAGGAGGATAGTAAAGCAGTGCAGTAATTTGAGAATAAATAGCTTTGAAAAGAAACACACCAAAACAATTCTCAAACTGTCTCCCTGCTATGTTTATTCAGCACAGGTGCTGAATAGCTTCTAGACAAGATTTCACAAGGCATTGAAAGAGAAGAAAAGAGCAAGCTCCTTTTGGATTTGGGCAGTGGGTATTCACCAAAAGAATAGTCAAGCAGTTGAAAATGTTGGGTGGGGGCATATTGTAAAAGAAGAGTGCTCTGTGATCCTAATGGTTAAAATCTGTAACCACACCAAGCTCCTGATTTTTGAAAAGTGTTTCCATACAAACCAGAGAAATCAAAGGAAACTTGAAAGGGAAAAATAAAAGCCGTCTTAACAGAGACAATAACTAGCGAGCCCTCCCTGGTTGCAAATAGACCCATGCGTGTTTCTAGCAAAATTCTTCCTGTATACATGGGACTGGTTGGCTGCGGTTGGAAAGGATGTTAATTTTCATCTAGAAGAAGGTATTAACCCAGCAGATTCTTCGTTTGCTATACACCAGTGGTTATAAGATGGAGAAGCCTTCTCTTTTCTTCAAAGGGCCTTCTACGCTGCAGGCAGTTCAGTAGGATAAAGAGAGGAAGGCTCTCTGCAGTAGTAACTCCCTTCCAACATCAGTTTGATGCTGACTGTTGGCCCCAATACATTTTTGTTTTTCTGGGCTAGATTTCTTGGGGATTCTGATTCAAGTCCCAGGACCTTCCTTCTTGGTCTCTCTCTTAGGTGATGGAAAAACTTCTTTGCTCTCATGTGGGTACCATACTCCAAGACTCACCTTTGGAAAATGGAATGTTAGCTTCTGACTACATACATATATATCTTGTCAGGCATTTCTGCATAAAGACTTCTCTAGCCAGGAAGCAAGAAGCATTCCAGACAGACAGAAGAACTGGAGAAGAGGTGTGGAGCAGGGCCAGTATGGGGTGTGGCTTGGGACCCAGATAGAGAGGCTCCTGGACCTGAGGTTCCCTACCCCTGCTTTCAATGACAAACATATATTTTGGTGTTATGTGAGAATTTAAGGCACCCCAAATTCCTAGGAAGCAGATAGAAAGGCAATTAGAGTCGGTGACTAGCATTAAAAAAACAACAACACTTTTGCACAGTGAAATTGCAAAATGAAAGGCAATGTGGGTTGATGGTTTTTGTGATTTTAACTCTTAAGGGGTGAAAGCCTGACAGTCTAGGTCATACTGATGAAGACCTGTGTTTGACCCCACGAGGGGCGGGGGGGGGGGAATCTAACAAACCTGTCATTCCAAGATGCTATGTTGTTTGAAATCAGAATAGTTGAATGATAGAAATTGGCTTTGCATTAAAGTCAAGGGTGAACGTGTGACCCTCAATGTGAAGAAGATGCAGGCACCCTGTGAGACGCTTGGATGGTCTTCCATTTTTCAATATACTTCAGGAGCCTCTCACAGCTTTTTGCAGTAGAGAAATGTAAGCAAATGAATTGTGACAAGGTTCTGGAAGTCAAAAATATGTAATAAATAATGCACACACTTTTCAAATGACTGCCTTATTAACTCTTTTCTTTTCTGTTTGTTCCTGTTAAAGGGCTCAAACAATGTCCCTTTTGCTGATTTCTCTATTAAATCTGTTCAACATGTGCGTGTTAAATAGTTGAACTGTTCCTAGGTACTGATATGGAGAGAAAGAGAGTCCATGATCATTAGGATATTGGCTGCCATAGGTGAAGATCACCTGTTTGTCTCTTTGCATGCTGGACACCACAGAGATCATCGTTACCATGTCAATGGAGCATTGTTTTCCAAATTTGGGTCTCCAGCTGTTTTGGGGCTACAACTCCCATCATCCCTAGCTAACAGGACCGGTGGTCAGGGATGATGGGAACTGTAGTCCCAAAACAGCTGGAGACCCAAGTTTGGTCAACACTGCAATAGAGAGACCAACAGATCTCACTCATCCTCCTGAGAACCTTATGTGTCTGTGTGTTCCACCTACCTAACACCTGCTGTATATTTTGTGTGAACTGGGGTTAGTCCACATACTTGGACATCATACTGATAAAGAACCAGGGCAGTGCTAAGGGAAAAAAGCAGAATGGCAAAAGCCATGATGATATGGAACAATGGAAGTAATCCATGTTTGTTTTGATTCGGAAACTGCTATTTGTGAAAGTCAAAAGAGTAGAACACACAGGAAATAATCTGTAGCCTTTAAAATGAAAAAATCCCACACCCCCATGCACCCAAGTTCATGAAATATTTTCATAATGTTTGTGTGTGGCAGCATTAGTGCCTAGGCACAGTTCGGCTGTTTAGCACACAACTATCTTATGAAACATTTTACGACGTATATCAGCATATTTTGATCTATTTCCTCCCTTCTCCCCCCCATACGCTTGTTTTGGTACGGTATTGTAATGGTGACACAGACCATCTCCCTGCAGGAGGCATCTAGCTACTGCTGTATAGAGTGGTGAATGTAGCTTGTAATTTGCATTTTAGCCTTAACGAGTTGCTGTAGTGCTGAACATGTACAGCAGATTGACTATGATGTGGACTGCAAGGCTATGCTTACTGAATATGTATATGATTATTAAGGCTGCGTTCCGACAGCAACACTCCAACAGCTTACAGCAGAGCGTGCCTTAACACTGCCTGAGATTTTCAGTTCTTCCAAAATGTAACTTGCACATCAGTATAAGCGCTCTCCTCCTTTTTGACAGGGTGCCCTTGTAAATGGTAATTTCCCGGGTGGAGGATGGGAAAGGCACTCACAGCAGAATGCCCTATGGGAAGCGATTTTCATGGAATATCAATGTATCCCTATAGCTACAGACACAGGGCTAGCTCCGGACGTGTAAGGTGGGAGTAACACCGCTGAGATCAATGCTTTTCATGTTGGCGGAAGGATGATCAGAATCAGGAGGGACTCGAGCCGACAGATGTAAATAGAAAGTGCTTGCACTAAGCAACAAGGTGACAGAGACAGGGAAGGCACTGTTGTATAACCAGTGTCACCATCTTTTCCCAGAATGCACACTATGTTTTAAGGCCAGGATAAATAACTGAAGCAACACAAATCAAATAAAGCACAAGCGTTCCTTAGAAGGCGCATAGCCATAACAATATCTTGCGAATCTGTTGCATCATCTATCTGCAGCGCATGAACAGATGACAGCTTGCTTCCATCTCAGTTCTGAAAGTGCAGGGTGCATCACCAGAAATGGGAGATAACTTTTCTTTCATGGCACTCTCTCCCACACCACCACAGGCCAACACCACACATCGCTCTGTGAATATTACGTCACCTCTCAGTTGCTCTCCATCTGGGTAAGCAAAAGATCAGTGTGGGAACCTATGGATGCTCTGCAGAGAAGCATCTGATTTCTGACATATTTATCTGGCTAGAGATATGAAAGTTCACGTAAGTGAATTCAAATTAAACTCATACTGATGTAATCAAATAGAAGATTTCTATGAGTTCGTATAGGGAGATACACATATCCAATTTTCTACTGGAGTTACATCAGTGCTGTTCTTGATATCTCTCAGCACATATACCACATTTCATGAAGCTGTTTCAGATCAACTTTACATGCTATAGAACCACAAGGAGTGCACACTGAGCACCCATTTACATGTTTCCTAAAGGGCAACACTGCTGCTTCCATTCAGTGCTTGCTCTCAGGCTAGTCCAAATAATGATTCCATCTTCTGCCTATGTTTCAGGTGGAGAATCAAGTGATTATATAACACACTAGCGATGCCCACCCTAGCAGAGAGCATGCAACAATTTTCCATAGTATGTAACATGTGATCCATTTATGTGGAAGAAGGTTGTGAATGTTACATTGATGGGATCAACCATGGAGGAAGTGATAATGACTAATAATTTTAATATTAAATAAAAGCACCTCTTGCTGATATGTAGACAGAAACTAAAAGGGTCTTTGTTTTCCACTACTGAGCTAAAGATCAGGATGAGATTTTGAACCAGATTCAAAAGCTGGCTGAATCTTATATCAATTTACATACCTTCTTTCATGTATCCATATTGTCTATGCAAGCTAAATATGTGAAGTGACTAGAAAGGATACTAAGTGGGTATGCATAATGAGTGTGTGTTGAATGTGTACCTGCTAATAATATAATGTTTGAAGTGACTTTAAATGGTTTTAAACTGCACTGTTCTTGTTTTACTTTGCTTGAAGTTTGACGTCCTTGTTAGCTTGTTAAGCCGCCTTATAAATTAAAAGTCCGGCTGGAAATAAAAGCGAAAGATTTGTAGAAGAAAAGGGGATGACAATTTGCTTTTGCAAGATAGAGGCTTGTACCCAATGTAGTGCTAAGTCAACATCCCATCAATGCAAGTATTTTTGCTTGTGCAACAGGGCTTCTCCCTCACTCCAAACAGAAAATGAGGATTCTTTGATGGGTTGGGGACTGACTGCTCCTCTCATTGGACTCCACATCTTCCTTGCTGCCACCACAGCCATGCTCTCAGCTGAGCTGCTTGTCAGCCAGATGCCCCTACTATAGCTAGTGCAGTGGAGGCTAGTGCCCATTGGGACTGGTAAGACAGTAGGTGGAGCCAGAACCAATGGCAGGTGAAGGCAGGACCAGAAATAGGCAGAGCCAACTGATTCTGGTTTTGTCCCCACCCTCCTTCCTGCCTCCTGAGTAAGGAGGCAGGCACGTGGAGGATGGTTGAGCACAGACTGTGCTTGGTGGGGCAGGGCCCCATATGCCTAATGGAGCAATCTCTACAAAGCTGGAAGTGGGCATAGTATAGCAATGTAAACAAGAAAAAGCAGCTAAGGGTGCAGGCACAGAAGACAGAAAATGAGTGGCTGCTTAGGGAAAAGGAAGGAGAAAGGGAGACCAGTTTTCTGGATTGAAACTGTAAAAAAGAAAGGAAGGGGAACTTTTCCCTGCATTACTCTGGCAGGCCAGATGCTTCCAACGAACAGGAAGAAAAGTAAGAGAGGTGGAACTGAACACAAGACAGGGAAGGAAAAAGGTGTGGACATAGCACTCAACCTACGAAATGTCACTGCACAGATCAAAATCACACCTCTCAAAAATTATAGTGCTAAAAGCCATCCTCGCCTCTGGAGATTGCTTTTCTCTTCTCTTCTTTTTTTTTTAAAAAATGCTGGATTTTCTATTGTCTTGAAGGGAAAAAACAAGGGTGAGATCTAAAAGAGCAATGATATTCTGATTGTGTCATGAAGATGCTCCATGGTGGAGAATGCATGTTCCAAATGTGGTTATTCCAAACGGAACGTCTAGGCTGCATTCAGACAACAGTTTATTCCATTTTATCAATATTTCCTTAACTGATATTTTTATGTGATCTTCTGCATAATGTAAAAGCCACATCTGGAAAACCAGTGGAAATTTAGCACACTCATTTCTGTTTTATTTGCTTCCAGAAAAAAAATCTGCTTGCATTCCAGAAAATCACAGGAGTTTTGGGTCAAAATTTTCCAACAGGAAATTTGGGGTGATATTCTGGCCTAACAGTTCTTCCCACCATTTAAAACATAGTATGTCATGGCAGCATATCCATCAAAAGGCCAGAGACCCATGATGCAACAGTGTAAATACAGTGTAAAAGGAGTAATAGTACCTGGGCCAGAAGTGCTTGCATTATAATTGGGAAAACTGATGCAATAATCCCCACCTCTGAAAGCATCCTTAGTGTGGAAGCTTCCCTCTTGAAAGGTAATGTAAGGCTTGCATCTAGGTAAAGTAAAGGTAAAGGACCCCTGGACGGTTAAGTCCAGTCAAAGGCGACTGGGGTTGCAGCATTCATCTTGCTTTTCAGGCTGAGGGAGCCAGCGTTTGTCCACAGACAGCTTTCTGGGTCATGTGGCCAGCATGTCTAAACCACTTCTGGCACAACAGGATACCGTGACGAGTGCCAGAGCAAACAAAAATGCCATTTACCTTCCAGCTGCAGTGGTACCTATTTATCTACTTGCACTGGTATGCTTTCAAACTGCTAAGTTGGCAGAAGCTGGGACAGAGCAATGGGAGCTCACCCCATCACATGGATTCGAACCGCCGACCTTCCAATCAGCAAGCCCGAGAGGCTCAGTTGTTAAGACCACAACGCCAACCGCTCCCCTTAAAACTTGCATCTAACTCCCTCACAACTTTGTTCTGCTAACCCAACTAATCAATGCAGTTCTAGAACCCTGCAAGTTAGCAACCATGATTTAAGGTTCTAAATCATGTGGGAAGTCTGTAGCTCCCCACTGCAGACCTTCTGCTTCCAATGTATGGAAGACAGGAGGGAACACATCTTTGCTCTCCCCACACAAGCTACTGATTGTGTGAGGCTTTCAATACCTGCATAGGGCCCCAGTGTCCTATTTTTGTGCTGCTTCCTGATTTGTATGCCTCTCCTCACTGTCTGCTCTTGCCAGTATTGTTGCTTAGAGGGAACATGAAGTGAAAAGAGGTGAACGCAACATACTATATGGGACAATCTTCTGCAGGAGGGGTAAATATGTGCGTCAGGAACAGTCAGTCCTGTTCTGGGTCAAATCAGAGGATTTATGATGGAAAGTATCTGAACATGTTTTTTGTAGGGTCAAGGTAGGGGAGGGAGACATAGAGATCGAGGTAGTATATATCTTTTGTGAAAGAGCAACAAAGATGAACAGGGAAAACCTTTAGAGACAAATGAAAAAAACAAAGGTTTATTGTGTTAATATATCTACTTGGAGATATTATATTTCTACAATTGCAGTGAAAAGTGGTCATGCAACTATAGCGCAGAAAATGAGACAATGGCCAGTCTTGTTTTTGAATGTTGATCCACAGGGAAGACACCCTCCATGTAGAAAACTAACATGCTAATAAGAAAGCCCCATTACTTATCTGCTTCTTCATCATGTGCAGCGAGCTCTGTATGTGGGAAACCATTCAAAAATATGGCATCTCCAACCTATGTCTGAAGTGGTACAGTCCAGAATATCCCATGCTATGGAGGAAAGGCCATAGTGCAGTGGTAGAGCATCTGCTTTGCATGCATGAGGTCCCAAATCCAGTTCCCACTGAGGGAGAAGCCTGTCTGAAGCTCTGGAGAACCGCCACCAGTCAGTGTGGACAATATTGAGCTGGATAGGCCAATGGTCCGACTCAGTAGAAGGCAGCTTTCTATGTCCCTACTTCTCTCATTCTATATTGTGCATAGAACAGGTACTGATGAAAACAGTGTTACCACCCCCACCATAACCCTCCATGTTTGGTTTTTAAAAGTATACTAAGGATTTAATTTAAAAAACAGTATATAGTGGTACCTCGGGTTAAGTACTTAATTCGTTCCGGAGGTCCATTCTTAACCTGAAGCACCACTTTAGCTAATGGGGCCTCCTGCTGCCACTGCACGATTTCTGTTCTCATCCTGAAGCAAAGTTCTTAACCCGAGGTACTATTTCTGGATTAGCGGAGTCTGTAACCTGAAGCGTATGTAACCCGAGGTACCACTGTAATAATGATTGCCATGATTTCACAATCATGGCATGTAAAGCTGAGCTGAATTTTGAAAGTTTCATCTGCAGGTCAGCTTGAAAAAGGGCAGATGAGAATTTTGTATCGAACATCTGAATTGTGCAAAAACTTTGTTTTTTCAATGATGGAGCGCAATGTATGAAGAGCAATTTTCATACTCCTCAAAAAGCAAGTGGAGAAGAGGCAGCTCTCACTCTCTCTTTTTTGCCAGATGGAACTGGGGTTAATGTATTTGTTCCCTGGAAAAGAAGGTCATCCTGCACTGGTTATTCACATTTCCATACAGCTTGCATCACTCCAGGTTATATCTCTGTTAGTATAATTGAAGCTCACAGGAGAAGCACTGACTGATTATCCCACTGCTCTTGAAAAACCCCACTTATGCTTAAGACAGCCATGACCTGCCACTTAGAGCTTTCCACTTCATTTGTTTCTGTTGAGTCACCTTGTTTTCCAGAGCTTTCTGAATCGCGTTCCCGAGGAGCTGCTGTTCCACATTTACCTCTGGCAAGTGGAAGGGTCAAGGCAAGTCGTAAGGGCTGGTCCCTGAGGAGGCAAGCGAGAAACAGAGAAAGGGGAGAATTCATGAAATGTTATGTGTGGTGCAGTGGTTAAGAGCCGTAGACTCGTAATCTGGTGAACCGGGTTTGCTTCCCCTCTCCTCCACATGCAGCTGCTGGGTGACCTTGTCACACTTCTCTGAAGTCTCTCAGCCCCACTCACCTCACAGAGTGTTTGTTGTGGGGGAGGAAGGGAAAGGAGAATGTTAGCCGCTTTGAGACTCCTTCGGGTAGTGATAAAGTGGGATATCAAATCCAAACTCTTCATCAGATGCCAACTTGGGCGGCATCCACATTTAAAGAATGTGGGTTTCCTCAAAGAATTAGGGGTGCTGGGAATTGTAGCTCTAGGAGAGCAGTTCCCATGTGCTTAAAATGGTGTCAGTGTGTTCAGAGCTGTTCCCATGCATGGACAATTCTGATGGGCAATTAATCCTATTATATCCATTATGTCCTATTACATCCATCTGCATGTCCGACAGTTGTTTCATGCGGATAAATAGAAATTTCACCACCAGCATAGCCCAAGGGGGCCCTCTGGATGTTGTGGACCCCCACTGGCGGAGGAAGGGGGTGCAGAGTGTGTGGTGCGCCCTAGGTGTCATCCCTGAGAGGAGTGACATCACCGCCA
Organism: Podarcis raffonei; assembly: GCF_027172205.1. Classification (NCBI taxonomy): domain Eukaryota; kingdom Metazoa; phylum Chordata; class Lepidosauria; order Squamata; family Lacertidae; genus Podarcis; species Podarcis raffonei. The sequence continues at coordinate 64,723,484 of NC_070603.1, read as the reverse complement.
CACACCCCTGGGACGCTCGCTGCTCACCCCGCCCCCTGTGGACTCCAACTCCCATCCACCCCAGCCAGCATGACCATTAAGGATGGTGGGATGGGAGTTGTGATCCATAACATCTGAAATGCAGCAATTTGATTTGCATAGGCAGATTTAGGGGAGTGCAACCAGTTTGCCCGCACTGGGAGCCGAGCCGAGAGGGTGCTGCAGAGGAGACTGTAACAAAGATGAGCAACAGAAGGCAAGAGGTGGTATTCTGGCATCGCAGAGGGCACTGCTGAAGTCCCATGTCCACCACTGCCCCGTTCCATAGCCCTAGTCAGGTGTTCTGTTACTTCATGCAATTAATACTGTACAAGGGAGAGTGTTGGCATGCTGGCAAGCCCTATCCCTTCCTTCATTTCATTTCGTTTTTTTCATTTCACTTTTAATTTCCCAATCCAATCCAAATCTTTATTACGGCCATAGACCAGCATAAGGTAAAAACACCTCCATGCATAAATAAAACACGCTAGATAGGCAATAAGGCAACTGCGGAAGCAGAGTGTACACAGACACATTCACTCAATTACAGTAAACCAGCATAAGATAAAAACACAAAAAACATGTAACTCAAACCTTCACTTTTAGACCTCTGACATATGCCAATCATAGCAGCACAATATCTTGCAACTGAATGTTATATCAGGATTTATATCTTAGAGCAATAAGGAGATATAGAATTGCCCTATGTGTCCTGGAAATTTTATTTTTTTTATTGGCAGGATAAACCTAGCACGTATATTTGTGTAATACTGGCAAGGGAGAAAAATGTGTTCAGTTGCTTCTCTGTGCCCAGAGCCACAGCGGCATTTTTAATTTGTATACCACCTTTCCATATTACTACAGTGGTACCTTGGGTTACATACACTTCAGGTTACATATGCTTCAGGTTACACACTACACTAACCCAGAAATAGTGCTTCAGGTTAAGAACTTTGCTTCAGGATAACAACAGAAATCGTGCTCCAGTGGCGCGGCAGCAGCAGGAGGCCCCATTAGCTAAAGTGGTGCTTCAGGTTAAGAACAGTTTCAGGTTAAGAATGGACCTCCGGAACGAATTAAGTACTTAACCAGAGGTATCACTGTACACACAGGGTGGTTTACAAGCTGAAGAAACACCAAAATAGACAGCAAAGATTACAAACCTAATAACAATATGATCCATTACAATGGGGGGGGGGTGGAATTATAAATGGGAAAAATTATAGTTTACTTAGGAGACCACTGTAAGCAGATGAAAACATTAGCAGGATTTTAATTTCACTTGTAATGTAACAAATACTATGGACAATATGACTAGATATAAAATATAGACTATGAAATAATATGCAGTTGAAAACATTGAAAATAGGATCCATGTGGGGAGTGGGGGAAGTCTTGAGATTCAGAGAAATCTCTCTATATGGATATTGTCAGCGCTGCCCAAGGTCCCAGCTCACACCAGACCAACGCTGCTTCTTGCTCAAGTTTAAAAATCTTTATTGAAGTTCAGTCTCATTTCCAGACGCGCAGCGCGCAACGCTACATCTATCCATCAGACCATAGAAGTCCCATCTGAATCTCCTCCCCCCTGACACCAGCTTAAGATTCTAGCCTTACTCCACCTCTTCCTCTGTTCCTTCTTTCTCTGGGTCCTTCTGCTAGTCGGAGTCTCAGCCCTCCGAGATTCCTCTGACGCTGATTCTCCCGACTCCTCCCCCCCCCTCTTTCGGGCTTTAGGACCTGGCTCCCAATCCGGGTTTTCTGCTGTCCCGCGCTCCTCCACATTTGAACTTGGCGCGCGCGCGCAGCCTCCCACTTTCCTTCTGACCGTTACACTTGTGTCACTGCTCCCCCTTTCGGGGAGGCTAGCTGGACCTGGCCTTCCCTCCGTCTCCCCACTCCCCGATGGAGGAGAAGCTGGTCCTGACTCACGTGACTCTTCCCCCCCACTGTGCTCTGGTGAGGGAACTGGCCCTACTCCTCCACTACTCCTTCGGGACTCCCCTCTGGTCCCTTGTTTATGGATCGTCCCCTCTGGGATTCGCCTCGCCCTTACCATAGGCGCCCCCTCCTGGGAATCTTCAGATTCGCTGGAGAAGCTCATGGAATCTCTCGGTCCACTGTCATATTCCCCTACGCTCCCCTCTGATTCCTCTCCTCCGCTCTCTATTTGCTCTCTCCCCTGCTCTTCTGCTCCTGAGCCTCTGACAGATATGTATTTGGTTTTGCCCTAAATTTATATTTGTAAAATCAAAGAAAAATGATTTCAAAAAATACACAATATGAACCGTTACCCAAAAAAGTCAAAATAAAAACATAACTTTAAAATAAAGCTATATCAAATAAAGCAGTATTTAATAATCCATTAGAATATAATAGTAAACAATAAAATTAGAAGAGCAAATAATTAAACAGTTTAAACTTAACCATTGCAATAAAGAATCACTAAACTATAATCAATAAAAATAATGGCCAGTCACAATGCATAAAATACCACCAGACATGCAAAACCATGTAAAAGGATCAGATTGAGAAACAAGGACACACAACTTATAAAATTATTTTTTACAAAAAATATTCCTTCCCCTTCTTTACAGTCCTCCATGAATTGAAGGCTGAACCTCTGAAGTTCTGAAGGCTCCAGGAGTACAGGAAGCATCCAGCTTCAGTTCTCCCTCAACCTTATGGAAGACTTGCAAAACATGCACCAAAGGCAAAGGGGTTGCCAGCATGCCTTCCTTTTCCCTCAGGCAGTTTTCAGCCCATGGAGATCCACAGCAGCAGCAGAAGACTCATGAAACCTGCTGTTGAGAATTTTGTGAGGGTTCCCCCCCCTCGCCTACGTGAAATACTAAAGTTGTATTCTCTCTATGAAGTAGACGAAGGCAGACGTTTTTAGTTTAGGAAATAAACATATTTATTATTATCAGGAGAATCATTACCTGAAATCCCTTCTCTTTTGGTATGGCAAGTAAACTTGCAGATGTGCTCCCACGTGGTAAGAATACAAGCTATTGCATCCTGAAAATTATTAGTAAATACAAAGATAACACTTCAGCTCGGTTGTGTCCTTATTTGCGTTGCCCTCTAAAACAAGGGGTCCAAAACAGTAGAGAAAAGGGAGGATAAATTGTTGCTCATATATGAGTTTATTTACAGAAACTAATTTGTGTGTGTGTATTCCTTTTTTTGAGATTTTTCCAGAAGAAGAAAATCCACTGCTGGACTGGGTCCTTCTCTAGGACAAGATGCTCCTGCAATCTAACTAGGACTTCTAACTAAAACTGGTGGTTTTTAAAGAGAGAAAAAAATTATATGTGACACATGTCTCAAGATCTGCCAGGCCCTATGTTTGATACCCCTGGATGATGTTGTGTTCCCACCTGTACCTTCCCTGCCTCATTATCAGATATTGCACAGGCACTGCAGTTTCTGAGCGCACTATATCACGTCAGTTGTATAGACATCTTGCACATAAGCAGCATCCATTTCATCCCACATAGGGAAATGAGGGCTGCTGCCAGACACAATCACTCTATCATCTATCTATCTATCTATCTATCTATCTATCTATCTATCATCTATCTATCCATCTATCTATCTATCTATCTATCTATCCACACACACACACACACACACACACAGAGAGAGAGAGAGAGAGAGAGAGAGAGAGAGAGAGAGAGCTACTTCACCCTTTCTGTTCTATAATGACTTTGTTACAGATAAATTAGGCATGCTAGGAAAGGGTTAATCAATCCACAGTGAAAGGTGGGATGGAAGAGGGAGAAGTGCTCTCTGCCACAGCTCCAGTTTGCACTGGCAAAGCATATTGCTGTAAGCAAAGGTGAGCAAAACACAGGGTTTTACATTGGTATGCAAGTACTGCTGCTTTGGTCTTCTTATATTGGAAGAGTCTGGTGCTCCTGGGGACTGATTTAGACTCCAGCTATTCAAAATATACACCAGCCAACGCGACTCACCATACCACTGTATCCCTAGTCACAGGCCACCTCATAAATCTGCCAAGTACCCGCAATGCGCCCACACTCAGATCTGCAAGCGTCCTTCTTAAAGCAATAACGGAATCTCACAGATCTCTGCCAATGCGCCTTCGGTAGTCCTGGCGTGCGCAAACACCCCATTCCTGAATAGAACATGGCTCTTCTCCCCCCCCCCTTCTTCTTCTTCTTCTTTTTAATAGCACCTTCATTACTCAAGGTAGCCTGGAAAGCTTTATGAAGCAAAGCAGGTAGTTCGATATTGGCAAGGCAGCTTCTGTGCACGCAGACGAAACTGCCATTACAGGCTCAGCAGCAATACAAACAGCCTCTGCCATGCCACCCTTTTGTTAAATGAAGACAGGGGGATGCTGATCTAAACTGCAGGCTTATGAGCGCTCTGGTTTCTGTTATGGTGTCCCATTGAGCCAGAAGCGGTTAAGTCATGCTGGCCATAAGATCTAAAATGCTGGCTCTTGGGGGGGGTTTCTATTGGGTTGCTGGTTTTGTTTTGATTTTATGCATTTTGTATGTATTTTATATTTTATGTGAACCACCCTGAGACCTTCAGGTATAGGGTGGTATAGAAATGAAATGAATGAATGATGCATCTCCTTTTCATTAAGTTCTACAAGAATATAACTTTCCCCTACATGATGAGCATGTAGGTCTCATCCCCAGCATCTCTAGATAGGACTGCAAAAATCCCAAACCCTGAACCACCACCACTAGTCAGTGTAGAGCAGCTGTGAGGAACGTTTAGCCCTTCAGATGTTGCATGACTAGTAGTCAGGAATGATGGGAGTTGTAGTCCAGAAATATGTGGAGGGCCAAATGTCCCCCATACCCGGTTTAGAGAATACAGAGCTTTATTGTGTGTGCCCTATACACAGGAGCCAACTCCATGGGCTGAGGTCCCTTTGGGCTCCCCAATAAAATAGTTGATGCATGTGTCATAGGGCAGGGCTTACCTGCCCTCCCCCCAATATTTTATTCAAGTAGGCACCTCTGGCCCTATGCATGTGTGTGCATGCACTCACCCTAGAGTGTGTGGGGTGAACTGGGGGCTTGGCATAGCCCTAATCAGGGCTTTAACTCTTAATTGAATATGTGGTTAGTGGCATTCCTCTTGATTTGATTAGACTATAGAGCATTTGTTCACATCTGTTTATAGGGTAGTAATCAAAGAATATGAAGAAGACCTGCAGAAGGGACTTGGAAAAGATTTAAGAGCCTCGGATATAAGATCACCAGGTTGATGGACTATATGGAACTGACGGAAAGGACTGGCAGAATCCGAAGCCAGGGAGAGGAGATAGTGGAAGATTACTGGAAAATTTAAAGTGTTTATTTAGAAATATTGTTAAAGTAATGACTGTTAGAAAAATGGTGGAATGATATTTTATGGATTTAGCAGAAATGCTATAAGAAGTTAGGTGCATATAAGTAATTTACCCTTAATGGGAAATAAGGTTAAAGAATATGATATTTATAATATGACAGAAAATAGAGAAAGATGGAAAGGATTTGCTGAAACAAGTACTAAAAGTGGGATACAAAAAGGGAGGTGTGAGGAAGTCGAGGAAACAAGGGAATGAAGGACAGAGTATGGAAAAGGAGGGATGTTTTTAAATTGTTTTTGTTTTGCTTTGTTTATGTGTCTAGTTTAATGGGTTTAGGTTGGGTTTGTATTGTTTATATATTGTATTGTTTTTGCCTTTCTTCTTTCTTGTCTTTTTTTTCTTTCTTTTCTCTTTTTTGTCTTTTTCTCTTTTTCTTCTACTTTTTTGTAACTTTTAAAAGTAATAAATATTGTTTTTAAAAAATATATAGGGTAGTAATGTGACAGTGAGGATTCATCCTGGTGCATTTACAGGGTGCTTACAGGTCTCCCTGTGAATCATCTGTTTATCCCACACTTTTCAGTGCATTCCCTGTCACTTTCCTATCTGCAAAAAGTCTGGTTTTTGGTTTGTTTGGGGGTTTTGTTTTTCGTGGATTTCTTGCAATAGAGTGAGAGATTGCTTCAAGGCACTTTCATTGGACACACCTAAATTTCTGGGATGAACTTGAATTACCCCAAGAAAATAGCAACAGAATGGAGGTAGACTGTTTTCAGCACTAAAGAAAACAGAAATATGGAGGAAGCCATTTCCAACTTCCATCAGCAGCAGAATTTATCAAATTTGCACTTCCCAAAATAATATGAGAACTGAAGCACGGTGATGCTTCAAAATTTCCATATATCTGAATTTTGTGATGCAGTTGTTCAATCAATGTTTATAAATGTTTATAAAAATGAATTATATTATGAGAAATCGCTTGCAAAAAATGTGTGCATTAGTCAAAACTTCAGGGAAAAAATGTAATAATTAGAAATTAACAGAAAAATGTTGAGCATTCTTTTTTTAAAAAAATGCAATTTGCTGCAGAAATGTGGAGAATGGGTTGGAAAAATGAGAAATGAAATTGGCAGAAATTGTTGAGGGTAAGACGCAAGGAGAACATTCGACCCCAGGCTATGTTTGAATCTCTCTGCCTGTCAACACCAGCACCATTGCTTTTGTAGCAGGGAGATGAGCTTATGCATCACAGCCAGCTCATAAACAATTAACTTGCCCAGCCATAACTCAGCATATCTAAGAATACCATTTGGAACACCATCTCAACAACCCAGGTCACATCATTCACAAAAAGCTACAGATACAAAGTTGGGGATGGTAGCGAGCCTATCTCTTATGCCTGGCATTGTGTAGACTGAGGGGAAGTGTGTTTGCATCTTACCCAGAGTTAGTTCCAGGCTTCACAGGACCCTTGGTAAAGGGTTCTCTGGTGGGATTATGGCTATGTTGGCAAGTTTACCTGGCAGTGGCTGTAGGAGCAGTAGGTGGTCATTTAAGTTCCCCACAGTGCCCTGGAATGATGCATCACCAGAGGTATTGCAGGAAATTGATATGGTGGCTTGCAGACCCAGAAAGGAGGGCCAGAGTAAGTGCCAGCAGACCTTGCCCAGGATCTGGGAGCTGTCCAAGGATGTCTGGTGTTGATGGCAGGTGTCATCCCATCCCACTTCCTCAATGCAAACCAATGCTTTGTACTTCACACACCAGTAGTTCCTACTCAGTTTTGTAGGATGCAATCCAGAAAACAACTGGCGGGGGAAGCAAAACCTCTCTCCTTAACCCCTAGAGTAGGCAACTGTTGGCTTGTGCTAAAGGGGGCCACAACACAATTCACCTGACCTTCTTCCACCTTCCCTGCCGTCATCATGACAGGCATTTCACTACTGATTCTATAAAAGCTTTGATAGATGACAGAACTGTCGTTAATGCAAATTTAGCTCTTAGGAAGTATGAGTTATGCTTTCCTCTGTGCCTGATCGGCAAAGGTTATATTAATCTGTTACACAGGCTGGCTCCCAAGTCAAGACTGCAAGTTGTCTTCAGTTCTAGAATGCTGGTTGCTTCTTCTTTATTTATTAAATTTATATCCTGTCCTTCCTCTCAAAGGTCACTAGTAACAGGGTCGGCCCTACGGTGAGACAAAGAGAGGCAGCTGCCTCAGGTGGCAGATGCAAAGGTGCAGGGAGTAGCCAGTGCTGTGGTGCCCTGCAGATGTTTGCCCCCCCCATCCCCATCCCCCTTCCCACCAAAGCACTCCCTCTTGTAGCAGGCAACATTCTTCACTTCAAAGGAAGATGAGGCATGATCTCTTGTCAACCATACAGATCCATGGTGCTGGGCTGGAGCATAAAAACAGCTCTGAAATAAATGGCTAGCTTAATTGGATTGATGGAGAAAGCTCCCTGTTCCAAAGGAAGCGGCACAGGAAATCATTTACAGTACAGATAATGAAAAGCCATGCCTTATGACGTGGTTTGCATCAAGGTGGTCTAGTTTATTGATTTGTGTATGCTTTTGGAAGTTTTGTGCTTCTGTTACTGGTATTTATAAACACCCGCACACTCACGCACACACACCTGCGTGTTCTTTTTCTATAGTAATATCATTTCCTATTGGCAAGATATTTATTCATTTATGAAATTTATGCATTGCTTTTCTGCTAAAAACCACTCAAGGCAATGGGCAATCAATAATATTTCAAATACAGTAAGAAGGTCTCCACACAAATTATAAACCCATTAGTCACAGGTCCGGAGAAAGTGAAGAAAGATACATGCTTACCATTTTGCATTCAAAGTGTATATTACATGTCAAAAAAAATGCTTTTACATGGTTTGGGGGTTAGTGATCTTGGGAGCCAAGATGTCAGTGAGCATTTTGTGCATTACCTTCATACGGGTGGTTGATATTTATTTATTTATTATTTTGCTTTGGTCTGCCCTTGCACTAATGACATCGGTAACAGTGGAATGATGCCAGTTGCAGTGTGGTCTAGACAGAACACAGGGAATTGGTCATCGGTGGGTATTGGTAACAATGGCAATCATCATCAGCAGGATCTTAACTTCTCTGGACCTGTAGGAGCTCCTCATCAGGACACAGGATGTCCAGGGCCCAGCCCAACTTCAAACCATGCCGGAGGGGAAATGGCTAAAGCAATCTCCATTCTCACCTCTAGAACCACAAAGTTCAATTTCCTTTGTAACTGCAAAGCGGCCTCAAGATTCAAAGGGCAGACCAAACCACAGACCTAGAGGGAGCAGCTGAAGAGCATTAACTCGAATTTGTTTGCAGATCAATCACAATCTTACATTAAGTGAATATTATTCCACTCTCTCCCATGCATTTCACCATCGCTTTTCTTACTGTAAAATGTCTGATTTTCTTGAGTAGCCTGATTGTTCTGCAAGGGCACCAAACCGACTTCAACTGCTCAACCTGAGCTTGCTAGCATGCTGCTGAATCCCATCCACAAAGTTCTGACAGTCTGGAAGAGGCCTTCAGCTTCAGAAGGACTTTCATCCAACAATGATCTTGAACATCCAATTGCCATTCAAAAGGAACAAGCCCCGGCCCAAAGATGGAAACAGGAAGAAATTCCAACAGTGGAAGAATGGAGAAGGAAATTGACTGAATATGCAGAATTGGACAAATTGCCTGGGAAGATTCGATATCAGAAAGACCAAAAGTTTATCGAGGACTGGGGGAAATTTACAGAATATCTGAAAAATATATGTGATGTACAGACAACGCTTGTTGGTTTTGAAGAGACTCTGTGAGATAGTAAGAAATATTGCAAAAAAGAGAGTAAGAGGAAAAGAAGTTGGGAAAGGCAATATCATGTTTAGAAATGCGTCAACAAATAGAAATTTTGCGAAAGATTGACAGAGAAACTGAGGGAAGTCAAAAATTGAAGAATGAGTGCAAAATAATTGTTGATTGTATAAAATTTGTTTGGAAAATGAATAAAAATTATTAAAAAAAACAAAACAAAAGGAACAAGCCCCTCTCACACCACCACCTTCTCAAGCCTTTTTACATGGGTATATGAATGTTCTTTATGTCCCACTTTAAGCATTAACTTGAACAGAATTCCTGGCCCATCAGCATTTTTTGAAATGATTTTGTTTGCAACGCTTATAGCTCCGGTTATTTATCAAGGAGATCAGCTTTCTCCAGTCTTGGGGGACAGAGAAAGTAGCAAGCTCTGTGAAATCACAAGATTGCATATGGTGGACTATGAAAGCCATCAGTTTTGCAACTTAAATACACTAAGGTATCCCCACCCTGCTACTGGGTAATGATGTGATATGGTTTACCAAGGTAGTTGAGATTGATTTACTGATCTCAGACAAATGATCCATAGAATCATAGAATTGAAAGGTACCATGAAGGTCATCTAATCCCAAGCTCAATGTAGGGTCTGCAATGTGGGATGCACCTACAGTATCCATGCCCAGTCTCTGCTTAAACACACCAAGTGAAGAAGGTCCCACCACTTCCCAAGGCAGCCTGTCCTTCATGAAACTTATTCTCCTTTCTAAGAGCCAGTGTGGTGTAGTGGTTAAGAGCGGTAGACTCATAATCTGGTGAACCGGGTTCGCGTCTCGGCTCCTCCACATGCAGCTGCTGGGTGACCTTGGGCTAGTCACACTTCTCTGAAGTCTCTCAGCCCCACTCACCTCACAGAGTGTTTGTTGTGGGGGAGGAAGGGAAAGGAGATTGTTAGCCGCTTTGAGACTCCTTCGGGTAGTGATAAAGCAGGATATAAAATCCAAACTCTTCTTCTTCTTCTTCCTGCAAGTTGGTTCTAGAGTCTAGCTTTGGAACAAATCTGCTCCATCAGCCATTCAGCTATCATGTCTCCCTTTCTTCTCTTCTCTATATTTAACTCATTCAACTGTTTCACTTAGAAATTGTCTTTCAGACGACACACTCGTTTGCACATGTCCATCTTTAAAAGACCAGCACAGAACAGAGCAGAATGATTTGTTCTCAAGATCTGGACACTAAGCTCCTGTCAATTCAGCCTGAGATTTCATTCACTTTTTTTTAGCAGCTGTGTCATGCCACTGGCTCATGTTCAGCTTACGATAATCTAAGACACCCAGATCCCTTATACATGTACTGCTGCCAAGCCAAATCTTCTCCCTCCTGTATTTGTGCCTTTGATTCCTTCACATGCATCTCTGAGGAATTTCATCTTGTAGGTTTCATGCATGTCATTTTCAAATCTGACAAGCATCCCCTCTGCTCTTCAGAACCACCCATCCCTCATGAATGCTTTTCTCCCTCAGAATATCTAGCCATGGCATCCTATCCAACTTTTCTCTGAGCTCTCTGAAGCCCATTGTCCAGAGGTTCAGATTATATGCCTGACTATGCTGAGTTTTCGCATCGCTTGCTGTCACCATTTCCAAGAGGACACAGCCACCTTCCCCCAAGGTTCCTGCCACTTCTACTTCTTCAGCCTGTTCTTCTTTGTAGGTCAGGATTAAGTCAAGGATAGCAGATCCCCGTGTTCCCTTGTCCACCTTCTCAGAGATGAAGTTGTCAGGAATTTATTGGACATTCCATATGGTGCCTTATTTTCTCGCCAGGCTGTGAAGCAGGGAATTGAGAGGACGAGAGTCATCTCTGTGTGTGTGCTTGTTGTTTTCAACTTCACCATGAAATGAGCTGTCATTTTGAAAGGGTAAAAAGAACTGAAGAAGATGACGAAACAGGACTGAGCATGGTTATGGAATACAGTTTTAGATCTTCCAACAGCTTACAGAAGGGGCTGGGAAGCCTCAGACAAAGGGGCTAAATATTCACATTTATTCCTCTGGACACTTATGTCTCTGGCCCCACCAACCCCTGGCATATGACCCCCAGAAAGGAATGTTTCCAAATAATCAGGGCCTACCAAGTGACTATTGCAGGAATAACCAGTGTGGTGTCCTCCAGATGTTTTAAACCACACCTCCCATCAGCCCCTTTCAGCATGGCTAGTGGTAGAGGATTATGGGAGTTGCAGTCCAAAACATATGGAGGGCCCCATGTTGTCTATCCCTGGGCCACTGAATATCTAGCAAAAAAATCCAGTAGAGGTTTCAGGGGCAGAAACAATATTACATTTCTGCGGAGTTTCGATGTATTTTTTGCTACTACATAGAATGAGAGCTCTTACATCTCTAGAACCCTCTCAATAAAATGTTTAGAATGTAAACGAACTGTATATTCACTACAGACATATACTGGTGTGTTTAATGACTATTGCTCTGAAATTCTATAGGCTCCAGGGCAAAATAGGAAATAACTTCCAGTGAAAGCAGATGGAGCTCTATACAAATCCTCTGCAAAGTACTTGAGTGTGCCTGACAATTTACAATAATATATTTTAGCACAATGGAAGCACAAGTGACTGTACATTAACTTGCTTGACCAAGGTCACATAAGAAATCCTCATAAATAGAAGGGCAATAATACAGCTGCTAAATCAGGCCTCCCTATTAAAACGGAAGGATCTCTGTGAAGTATTGTTTTTACATTTCCTCTAGCGTGTTAGCTGTTAATCTTCTTTATGAATTCCACGATTTTTAATCTTAGTTCGTAGTCGCAATTAAATATTCAAACCCTTTAAATATTCAAAGCACTTTGCAACCCTTATGTGAGCTTCTCAGGACACATTTCCATTTTAGGAAAGAGAGCTAAGGATGGGGTTCAGAGACAATGACTTTAGCCACGACTACTCAGTGAGCCTGTGGGTAAGGTAGAATTTGAACTCAAGTTTCCTAAATATGCAGCCTATCAGACTATGCTGACTTTTGCTGTTATTTATTTATGTGAATAACACAGGAAACCAACCTATGCTGTATCAGGCCATTGGCAGTGGCTCTGTAGGCAGGAATCTCTTCCAGTCGGGGGTCGAACCTGTGACCTTCTGCATGCAAAGCAGATGCTCTGCCAATGAGCTATGACCACTTCCCCAAGTAGCTAGCTTGTGGGAACCCTTGTGCTATGCATGCATGGAATGCAAAATAAAATTTCTCTGCTACATAAGAAGCAGAAGAGATGACATTTTTTTTAAAAAAAATCACAAACAATGAATTTAAATATTGTCATGTTTTATAACTAGGAAAAAAAGAAATCACTAATTATGAATGCACAACCCGTCTGGCCTTCTCCCTGCAAATGCAAACAGGCCCATCCCCAAGAAGCAGTAAGGCCAGGCCACTGCTCAGCAGACCAAAAAAAGGGACACGCTGATGTCAGAATTACTGCCAATAGCACATGGATTGCCAGCATTTGTTTTAAAAATACAGCCCCCCTAAGCAAAGCTGAAGACACAGCTTTTTGAGTCAGGAGCAGAATCACGGGAAGGGCAAGAGGAACAGCAAACCTATTTATCTTTTATTTCCAATATTTGTCTACCGTTTTTCACCACCATGTGGTCACAAAGCAATTTCCGATAACACTCCATAAAACAAACCATCAACCAACATAATATGGTGTTGAAAACCACAAAGTGCAAGTAAAAAAAATACAGATTCCCCAAGCACTCCTGTGATCCAGAGCAGGCTTAACCAAGTCCACCATAAGCCTCAGCAAGCAATTACGTTTGAAATGGTGAAGGAAGCTCATCAAGGATGTAACCATCTGTACCTTCTGGAGAAGGGAGTTCCACAGCCAGGGTGCAATGACCAAGAAGGCCCTGTCCTACATCCCCAAACACTGAGACACTCTTGACCAACAAAGGAGGAGGAGGAGGAGGAGGAGGAGGAGGAGGAGGAGGAGGAGGAGTTTGGATTTGATATCCCGCTTTATCACTACCCTAAGGAGTCTCAAAGCGGCTAACAATCTCCTTTCCCTTCCTCCCCCACAACAAACACTCACTCTGAGGTGAGGCTGAGAGACTTCAAAGAAGTGTGGCTAGCCCAAGGTCACCCAGCAGCTGCATGTGAAGGAGTGGGGAAGCGAACCCGGTTCACCAGATTACGAGTCCGCCGCTCTTAACCACTACACCACACTGGCTCACAGGACCATTCCTGAAGCCTGGGCAAACTGTTATAAGTATAAGTGCTCCACCAGGTACCCAAACCCTTTGAGCTTAATAGTTCAACATCAATGCCTTAAATGGGGCCAGGTAGTGTATGGGCAGCCAATGAAGATCCCAAAGGTCATGTATTAGATGGTAATGTACTAAAGTGTCAGTCTGCACTTTAGCAACAGCATTCTGCACTAGTTGCAGCTTCTAGGCTGCTTTCAAGAGTAGCCCTGTATAATCAGTAATCGTACAGTAATTGAGGTAGGAGGTTACAGAACATATAAAACTGTGGCCAGGCTGTCCTGGTCCACTGACCCCAAAGGGTCTGTGTAACCCACCCAGGGGTCTGTGGCACTATTCACATAACAAAAACTACTATAGAGATACCAACATTTTCAAAAGGCTTAGCCTTTGAAAAACAATACTTAGCTAATTGGGAACCATTACTCTAACAAACATCCTTCTCTTTGGTTGTTGAAACAGAAAAATAAAATAAAGAAATCACCTGCTTAGTTGGCACCTATTGGGTTTCCTGCTTAATTGCTATCATAGTGCACAATCACCTTCACAATTTCTTTCCCTTGTTATTTTTACCCCTTATCCCGTCTAATGAGAAATTATTCCACCTCCCTGTGCCCATAAAATTCACCCCACCTGGGCAACAGAGGAGATATTTTATTAGCCCTGCTTCTTATTCCCTATTATTAAACGAGAAGCCTCCTAATTAAGCACACCACAGTAGACCAAAATCTTAGACAGCCCCTGCCAAGCCGTTGCTACAATCCAAGAAGCTCAGCTTGCCAGCTCCCACTCATGAGGATTGTCTTTGCCTCTTAAGCAAGCAATCAAATTCAATGGGCTTGCTTGTGGAAATCAAGCACTATAGGAGAGTCAATAGATCATAGGCTGCTTGCTGTTTGCATTACAATAATGAGCAATTGCTGCATGGCAGAGTACAGGTAGCCTGGGAGGAGAAGAGGCTGGGAAGAATTTGGCCCCATCCAGGGTAGGTCCAGCTCTCTTCAGAAACATAGCCTATAGTGGGAAATATAAAATCCTCTTTCAACTGCACTGCCAGCATATTGCTTACAGGTTATGACCCAAAACACTCAGGTATGACCAATATTGGCTGCCGCTTTCAACTCCAAGAACAAGAAAGGGGCAGAAGTGAGTCTTTTTGGTAGTCACCATGTCTGCATTGTAATTATGTCATACTTAGCTGGTTTCTGGAAATGGAAGAGTAGTGAATACAACTCTTTGACTGTCAGTGGGCTAATGTGGAGAACATTATGGGAAAGGGCGTGGCCACCTCTAGCCAAAATCAAAGAAACCTTGAAACTTCCATGAGACATGGAGCTGGAGCCTGGACAGACTGGGGAAAGCTCTGCTGGTGCAGAAAAAATATAGAAATAATTCCTGGGTGCCAAGATCTAAGTTTGGGGCTAGTACCCTTGGCTGAGAAAAGCCCATGAGAGATTTAAAATCACAAAATAAGCCAGAAAGTAAAGCATTGAAATATTGACTCTAAAACCTTAAAAGAGCCCTTTAAAATTCATTCCAAAGTTTCCCACTTACTTCCCCTAGTGTAGAAAAAGACCATTTTACCATTTGGTAAGTTAAAAATGGTTTACTTACAACTCTCCAAAGGTCAAATTCATGTGCTTTTCCATACAGCATTCAGTTGCAGAGGCAGTAAAACGTATCTTAGTTACAAAATGGTAACAGTTTCTAGATAACTGGTACAGGAACACAAGAGTGGCTGGAGAGAACCACGTGGTCGAGCTGAAGCAATCATATGAAACCTCTCCACATGTTTGGAGAGACAATAGCCTTGATTCCCTATTAAGAGCACTCTCTCTTGTCCTCACCAACTACAACTCTACTGGTGAAGGAACAACAAGGAAGTCCAATCTTGATATTTGAAATACAATAGTCCCAGGCTGTTTACAGCTTTGAAGGTCAAAGGTCAATATTTAATTGAGGCCAGAAACTAAAGAAATGTGTATTTAGCAGAAATACAGGTTTAAAATCTTGTCATGTTTTTGTGATAACCTTTTTTTTAAAAAAAGCAAAATGATGCAGTAATGTGATGAATCACAGCTGGAAAAATGAGAAATGGAGAGACACTGAAACTGCTGGATTTGGCCATCCCTCTCTGGAAGAAACTAAGGAACTTGCCATCTCATGTTTCTAAAGGCTGTTCCAGATTCTACCTGCAGTTTCACCCAAAAATACATGTATTATGATTGACATGTTATTAAGTGCATCAATTGCTCATTAATCTGCAATACACTGTTTAGAATTGAGGAATATTGCTCGCTACCTAATGATGACACTTATGGATTTGGAAAGCAATGAGATATTTAGGCTAAATACTTGACACCTGTCCCTTTAAGGGACTGGATGGTGCATAAGTTTACCATGCACGTGACATTGGAGCTTCTGAAATCTCGCTTATTCCCCAGCCACTTGTTTCCTTCCTGTAAGTGGCTAAAATCATTAATTTAAGGTTTCTAAAACCCAAGTTACTGTAGTGTGCCTGAAATAATAAATGTTTCAGAATTTCAATTAAAGTAAACGTTGAAGTGCTGGATCCCTTTCTCCCCCCAGTATCTAATGAGTCACGCAGAACCATTACCCCACTATCCATTAATTATAACGAGGTCAGGATTTTTGCTGACATCTTCTCATGCCTGCATAATGTACCAGCAGAGTACCTTAGCGAGGATCACAGGTACAGCACAAAGCACAGAGACGCATTAACCGCTAAGGAATGTCATTGGCTGCTTGGGAACCTGGGTTGGGAAACAGACAGAAGAGGCTTGTGCAGGGCAAGAGAGCAAGCAAGGGACACACAAACAAGTGTGAAACAACCAGAAGAGCTCAGAGCAGGACACAAAGGGGAACAAGAGTTTGCCCCACAGCTTCCTAATCTTTCATAATTGAGATTCCAGAATATATATTCAGGAACTTCAGACTGGGGGCTCTCCCGGCTTCTCAGGACTCTCCCCAGACCACAACCCCTGTCACTAGAACACACTCCTCAATGCCCCAATTCGTACCTTTCTTCACCTGGTTGAAATGTGCCCTTCAATTGTGACAGCGGCTCTCACTTACCTGCAGGAGGAGAAAGAGGTGTGTGTGAAGAAGCAAGCCCTCTTCGCAAAGACAAAATTTGTGCTAGCTGCTTTGCCCCCAGAAGGCTGCTCAGATGGGTGAATCAAGCCCTTAGGTCAAAAAAGCCTCCCCCCCCCAAATTATGCAAGGAGACAGAGATTCTACAAGGAGAGTGCCTTTCTCCAACCAGCCAGTGTCATCTGGGATGATAAAGAAGCATTTCCAGGGAAAGGTTTGAGAATTAGTGGGTTTAAGCACCCATTATACCTCTTTCAAAGCTAGGGTCCCCCCAGAGAATCTTGGGAGTTGTAGCTTGTTAAATCTGCGGGGAGCCATTAAGAAAGCTTTCATAGATCTACAGTTCCCAGCACCTTTAACATGCATCAGTTCTCAGGATTATTTGGGAGGGAGGCCATGAATACTGAAGTGGTATAAACAGTGCTTTTTTCTATTAAAAAAGGTTCAGGGGTATTCTCATTTTGACTCAAGAAAATCACTATTTTATAGTAAATGGACAGTACTGGCCCCGACTTGGTGGAACACTCTGTCACAAGAGACTAGGGCCCTGCAGGACTTGACATCTTTCCACAGGGCCTGCAAGACAGAGCTGTTCTGCCTGGCCTTTGGTTTGGACTCAGTCTGACCCTTATGTTTACCTCCCCTTATGGTTTTGATTTATGGGCTACTTTTAAAATGAGGCTGCATTTTAAATTGCATTTTAACCTGTATTTTAAATTGGAGTGTTTTTTTCCCCTATTACGTTTTTATTGTAATTTTACTGGTGTTAGCCGCCCTGAGCCCGGCTCTGGCCAGGGAGGGTGGGATATAAATAAAATTATTATTATTATTATTATTATTATTATTATTATTATTATTATTATTAAAAGTACAAAGATTCACAAAATGTTCAGAGGTATGCGTACCCCTGCGTACCCCCCAGAAAAAAAGCACTGGGTATAAGGTTGCTTTAAATGTATGGTATAGATGTGGCCCAATTCATGCAATTTAGAAATCAAACTCTGTGCATGTGCTACCCTTACAATGTTTTCTCAATGTACACCTTATGATGGAAGGGCACATTTGCATCTTTTTAAAAAATTGGCTGCATAGTGCTTATCCTGCCCATCCTGCAAGGAACTCTCAGAGTGGCGTCCATGGGTGTGTGGTTTTGTTTTGGATGTTATCCTCACCACAACCAGAGGCAGATTAGGCTGAGAGGGATATGACTGGCCCAGTAACAATGAGCGCAATTTTTATCCCAGGCTGAGAGGAAACACGGGGAGCTTCCAGATGGGCGTGCAATATTGCAATGGGGTCACTGAGACAGCACAAGTGGGTCGTGTTGTGTGTGTGTGTGTGTGTGTGTGTGTGTTTTAAGAAACAAAATTTACTGGATTGTCTTCAAAAGGGTAAATCTGGATTAAATGAGGGGGAAATGCAGGTTGGCACTTTGATGGCGACAACATTGCATGGACTCTGCAAAAAACTTGCATACATGGGCAGCACCCGTCTCACTATAAAGACCCCTCTGGAAGCTGTCTGTCTAATCCTGAGTCCACTCCTTCACACTGGCCTTCTGCAGCTGACAACAGGAGCCAGAAAAGGTAACTTCATCCTAGCTCTTCCCTCTGCACTTTTCGAATACTCCATCCCTTACATATATTTTGATTTGTTTGCTGAGCCTCTGGTCTTTTTCCACCATGTGGGACACTTCCTTAGTTAAGCGCTTGTCCCTTTTCTCCCTCTACTGCTGGCTGCTGCTCATCTTCTTCCACTGGCTTCCCACATCAAGGGATGCAGAGAGAGACAGAGAGAGAATGTTTCACTTGAAGGGGCTTTAGACTGATGCATTACCAGCTAATTGCCTGGGTGAAGGAGGAGATGAAGGTCATGTCATATGCTGCTTCATTTACAATGCATAGACTCTCTCACTTTCACTATCTGCAAGGGTATTATACCCATTGTGCTTGAAAAACACCTACGATTAAGCACCAGTATGCCACCATGAAGAATGCCACCTTTCAATAAATTCATAATTATGTTTGCCTTTAAAAAATTCATGCCTATCAGAACCACCTGCCAAAGAACCAAAAACAATCATCTTCTTTATCTCCCTTCAACAAAGAACAAAAATATATCAAGCTTCTCTGCTGAAATTCTCCTGTCCCTATTTGTGAGTAAGTGGAGGGGAGTTTATTGTTTGCTTGTTTAAATTTATTTTCTCATGAAGCTTAGCTGAATGGGTAAGTTCAAGTCAGAGTGGAACTGCAAGAGGTCCCCACCCTGCCAAGGCAACTTAACCACATCTTCCCACCACCCTGTCTGTTCCGCTTGCATTAGCTCCTCCTACCAGCCAAGATAAATAGAGCCTCAATATGCTTTATTTCCCTAATGTAGGCAATTTCCCCTGATATACACATTGTTACAAGGAATTTTCCCTAAACGCAAGGCATTTTTGTATTCAGTTTCCAGTTATATGCTTCTTTGTGAATGCTTTCCTAATACACACATCTTGGTAAATATTTTTGTTCTGTAGAACTGCACTGTGAAATTTGGAGACGTGAAAATTTCAAGGGATTGATGCATTTCAATTTGCATATGCAGAGGCAGATTTAGGGCAGCACAGTCGGTTCCACCACACTGGGTGCAGAACGGAAGGTGAGAGGTGGTGGGGTGGGCACCAAATTTTGGGCTCACACAGGGCACTGCTGAATTCTGAAGAACCAAAGTGAGCCCCTGGCATATGTTTTTAGGAAGTAAAAAATTAGGGAATTAAAATACAATCCAAACCCATTTCCCCCCTCATTCTCACCTAGGCATAAGTAGAATTTAGGATCAGATATCAACAATTTTGTGGGGTGTGTGTTGCAGATTGGTTCCTTTTAACTTTGCTATAAACATACAAAGCATAATAGAAATTATATGCATGTGATGTTGGGTTTGGAGAGAGTTCTCCTGGCAAGTCTTGGTGTGTGCTTTGCTTTCATGCAGAAGCATTAACAAATAGATCCATGCAGGTCTGTCTCTTTCCTTGTAATAGAGGTGGTTAAGCCAATTGCTTGTAAATGATTTTTTTTTAAGGCAACGATTCACTAATCTCCATTTAAATTGCATGGTGGGATTTTAAGGCTTATATCCTAAGTAAAGGGACGTGGGTGGTGCTGTGGGTTAAACCACAGAGCCTAGGACTTGCCGATCAGAAGGTCAGCAGTTCGAATCCCCGCGACGGAGTGAGCTCCCATTGCTCAGTCCCTGTTCCTGCCAACCTAGCAATTCAAAAGCACATCAAAGTGCAAGTAGATAAATAGGTATCACTCCAGCGGGAAGGTAAATGGTGTTTCTGTGCGCTGCTCTGGTTTGCCAGAAGCAGCTTAGTCATGCTGGCCACATGACCCAGAAGCTGTACGCCGGCTCCCTCGGCCAATAAAGCGAGATGAGTGCCACAACCCCAGAGTCGGTCACGACTGGGCCTAATGGTCAGGGGTCCCTTTACTATCCTAAGTAAGCTTTCACTGGTGGGAGAATCCCACTATGCCAACTCCATATTTCAGAGGGCCCTTTGAGCAAGGAACCCTCCATAGTCTTCCTTCCCCCAAACAATTTTCACCAGCTGCTGCTCTTCTTCCTCATCACTGCTGCCACCTGCCTACTTCCCTGGCAGAGACC
Source organism: Podarcis raffonei (assembly GCF_027172205.1). Classification (NCBI taxonomy): domain Eukaryota; kingdom Metazoa; phylum Chordata; class Lepidosauria; order Squamata; family Lacertidae; genus Podarcis; species Podarcis raffonei. Next base: position 64,703,253 of record NC_070603.1, on the reverse strand, counting down.
CAATGAGCAAGCAATCCATGGCATCCCCTGCTCCTCTTTCTCACCATCACCATTGCCTGGGCCAGAGCAAGAAGCAGGTGAACAAGCAATCGGGTCACAATGGTGAATTGAAGCACCGGGTACACAGAATTTGTGCTCTTGGCAACCTACCAACTATCCTGACCATCATTGCCAGTTCTGGTGTCCAGTGAATGGAAATTCACTCCTGGGACACTCCACTGAGAAGCAAAGGGCCCTGACTGTCACTGATCTGTTCCTAAGGCTTGGTGGACCTTCCAGAGCAGAGTTGGGGAATGGGGGCAAATTAGGAAGAAATACCACCCTGCCTATCCCCCAGCAAGGGCCTCCCAATTTGCAGAGGGCTACTTAGGACGCTGGTCTAAGTATTTTTTCTCTCTTCACATTATTTCCCCACTACCATCCTCCTCCTTTTTTTGCTTCAAACTCTTCAGATGTAGACAGGGGTCTACCCACCCCTGCTCACTCCTTTTGATTCAGTGAGACTTTCTCTTTCAATAAAGTTTCTGCAGCATTCTATCTGTTCCATTTCTACCTCTGAAAGTGAAGTGTCAGCTAATAACAGGTAGGACAGACCCCTGCAGGCAAGCTCGGTAAATATATATTATCCCTAATAAAGATGGAGAAATGATAAATGTGTCTCCGGAGAGGCTCAAGTGCCTGTTTCGCTAGATAAAATACAAGATGTGGAGTTTGGAACTGACAGGGTTAAAACTCCGTGGTGTCCTGTATCTGGGAGGAGCTTAACGCAGAGAAGTGCATCACAGTCTGTGTCACTGTTCAGACTTGCTTTCGCTTCTGCCTGAGACGCAGCTCAGCTCGGAGGCTGCGTGTGTGCTTTTGTTTTTTTATAAAAAGATATTTATTAAGATTTTCCCATAATACAATAAAAAAATCAAAAAGGAGAAAAAACAAAAAAGATTTTTTTATTTTTTTATTTTTTTATTTTTTTATTTTTTTACAATAAAAAAATCAAAAAGGAGAAAAAACATAAAGTTCAGAATCCTTATTTTCTATACCATATTTCCCTGACTTCCCCACACCTCTCCCTCTTGTATTCCAGTTCAGATTGTTGGTTCAACAAGTTCTTATCCCTATTTTTAAACCTTTTTATATTTAGATCTTTCAAAAAAGTCAATTTTGCCTTATAGACTTCATATTTATATTTATGCTTATTCTTTAAACCTTTTTCTAAAGTCGACCTAAATTCCCTTCCACGATTTCCCCAATTTTCATACAAATATCCAAACAAAATAAAAACAGAACAGGTTAAATTATACACCCTTTGGATTCCCAGACTCCACCCCCCCTTTCCCGGTTTCAATCCCCAACAAACGTCTATCAGTCCATCTTCTATCAGGCTGGAGATCTCACGTCCGAGGCTCTTAATTCTCTCTCAATTCCTCTCTGCCGGTTTTTTTGGTAGTCCTTAGTATTAAACACCAAATCTCAGAGAAGCTTTAACCCAATAAGGTCCATGTTTCTTCCAGCCAGACCTCCATTTTTAAAAGTGGAGCCTAAATCTTGTTTCTTAATCCTTTCAAGTCCAAATGTCCCCAAAGCTCCACCTTCCACCTTAATCAAATTTGTAATCCTTAGGTCTTCAGATCTCCACATAAGGAGATCCCTCCATCTTTCAGTTTCCAGTTCAAACCAGGTTTTCATCATCAAGTTCTTATTCTCCTTTGTAACCATCATTTCAGGCCTCTGGCCTTCCTTTATCTTTGACAACATTGCAGCTCCTCCTTCCTTTTCCTCAGGAACAACATATACCTCTTTCCCCTCACTCTCAAATCTCTCAAGTTTCTCTTCTTGGCCAGCTGCATAGGCTTCCTGAGTCGAATCCTTATCAAATTCAATGAATTTGTTTACTGTTAAGTCCAGAGTTGCAACATTTGTAGCCAAAACATCGACTTGGCCTTGTAGCTTTCCCAAGAGAACAAAAACTCTGTCCAACTTAGCTTGAATTTCCCTTCCTTCAGGCATTCTTGTAATGTCCCAAAACCCCCGCTAGAGGGATTTTGGTTACTTAGTGTTCCTTCCAGTTCAAATCCAAAAATCAAATTAGTTTGTATCAGTTCTTCCTTATTTTCGACAAAGTATCATCAAATTGTCATAGATATAGCCAACAGAAACAGTAGAAACAAAGTTCCCTTTTTCCGTCTTGACAGCTAGTTTGACAGCTGTCAAATTCTTCAATACCTTTCCAACAGGCTCTCTCGCGGATCACTCCCGGGTCTGAGGGGGGGTGGTACCTCAGCTCCCAAAATTAGCTCTTATCCTCCAGTACAATTACTTATAGTGCCAAATCGTGAAATTAGTGTCTTTTGCCCAATAGAGAGAAAGGATTCTCCCGACCTTAGTTAGCAGGTCCTTCTTTTAGGTTGTTTACAGGACGGGGAGGCGGACTTCCTGTTTACGCCTTCCCCGATCGTACCTAATTCAAAAAAGATTTTCTTTGCAAGTCCAAATTCCATACTATTCATGGGTTGCTGTTTAGGGGTCCAATTCACAAGAAGAAGTGAGCGCTCTCCGGCCATGGCAGCGCGGCTTCACTCCGCAGGAGAAGCAGTCGACTCTCAGCACCGCGCCGCTCACCCGTCCCCCGTTCCGTAGCCTTTAAAAAGGCTCCTTCAAGGGTCGGGGGGCGCTAATGGTGCCCGCGGAGTCACCAAGTTCACAGGCTTCACCACCTGTGATTTCTAAGGGTCCCCGCGTCGCCGCCGCGGTAAGACCCCACTCCTACGGAGCCGATTCCCTACGGAGCTCGGAGGGAATCCGCCATTAGCCGATGGCGCTAACCCAGAAGTCTGCGCGTGTGCTTTTGGAGCACAGAGAATGTCGGAGGTTTCTGATGGATTTACTGCTTTGTAAATAAACGCTTCTAGAGATAAGAACCGAACTGTCTTTGGGCTTGATTTATCCCTCATCTCACACGGACGCAGGACCGCTGCTACTCTGCTCTCCTGCCAGGTCAGCTCCCCAGCAGAGCCACGCAGGGAAGCCTGACTGGACGCAGGATTTATTTACCCAAAACAAGAAGGGATGGAGAGAAATGCAAGCCAACAAGAGGGACTTGTGTAGCTCTTTTGTTCCTTCAGAAACCTACCTAATGCTGGATCTGGGCTTACTTAGAAGCCAATTCCATTGTGATCAGTGAAATTTATCTCTCCTGGAATATGTTTAGAACTGAGCTGTAACTCGGGAGAGTAGGGGAGAAATAGTGATGAAACACAGCAAGCCGCAATAAAAGTAAAGGACTGCTGGTATTTACCGGCTTGTGTTTCCTGTATCTTTGTAGTTTGAAAACTTACTAGTGGTGTTGCTAGCTTTCAGCACTGGAAGTGGTTCCCATATCCCCATCACCACCTCAAATACACAGGCATTTAGAAAATACTAAAGCATATTATATTATATTATATATTATATTATATTATATTATATTATATTATTAATTTTATTTTGTTTTATTGCAACTAAGTCAAAACTATTTGAATGTCCTCAAGGCCCATAAATAAATGTAAGCGGCTTTGTGTACTTGAGGAAAGTGCTCCCGCACTTTCAACAGGTATGTAAAACTGGGAATTTCCGCAGGTGTACCTGGAGCGCAAAGATCTCTTAAACTGTAGTTCGCTAGAGCTTCCAAGCTCTAACACAGGCATCCCCAAACTCGCCCCTCCAGCTGTTTTTGGACTACAACTCCCATCATCCCTAGCTAACAGGACCAGTGGTCAGGGATGATGGGAATTGTAGTCCCAAAACAGCTGGAGGGCCAAGTTTGGGGATGCCTGCCCTAACACTTAAAAGCTTTGGGAAACTACAATTGCCAGAGAGCTCTCCATTGGGAGCTTGTTGTTGATAAAGTTTGTGGCTTAATGAAAGCTCCAGGAGCAGCCTTCTCCTTTGCTAACATATACACCTCAATGCTGCTGAACTATATTACTAGAGAAAAGAAAGCATAGAATTGTAAAGGTGGAAAGAGGGAATCTGGTTGTGGGGAAGTTTAGAGACAGAGGAAGACTGAAAAAGTTCAGAGAAAAGCATGAACCCATTCAAAATAGAACTGGAAGAAGAAGAACATAAAATGAGCCTTCTGGATCAGGCCAATGGTCCGTCTAGTCCAGCATCCTGTTCTCACCGTGGCTGAGCACATGCCTGCGGAAGCCTGCAAAGTGAATGTGAATGCAACAGCTCTCTGCCCAGAAACTGTTATTCAAAGGCATAAGGTATATTTGCTCATCTTGAAATACAACAGAGCAGAGGCGGGGAACCGGTGACCCTCGAGATGTTGCTACACCACAACTCCCATCATCCTTGCCCATTGGCCATGCTGGCTAGGGCTGGTCAGAGTCGAAGATCTAGCAGTGTTTCTCAACCTGTGGGTTCCCAGATGTTGCTGGACTACAACTCCCATCATTCCTAGCCAGCATGACCAGTGGTCAGGGATGATGGGAGTTGTAGTCCAACAACATCTGGGGACCCACAGGTTGAGAACCGCTGATCTAAAGGATGATAGGTTCCCACCACTGCAGTAGTATGATATTACTATTATTATTATTATTATTATTATTATTATTATTATTATTATTTTGACGATATAAGAAATAAAGAAATAAGCCCGGGGATGTATGCCTTAGAGTAGCCATTCTTCAAACTTTAGTTGTTCCCAAGTTAAAAATTTCCTGAACTTGCAACATGTCTCATGTAGTGGCATCTTAATGTAACCCTGCATAAAGAGCAGTCACGTCAATTGAAGCTTCCCACTGTCTGAAGGTGCTGGGTGTCTGCCAGATGGTTTGGATGAATGCAACTGCATTCTAGTCAATGTTGCCATTAAATGTGCTTTTAGTGCACAGTTTGAAAGGGAGAAACAATGAGAAGCAGAAAAACAAAAATGCTGTAGTGTTTGTTTGTTTTTAGAGAAGCAAGCGTAAAGAAAAAGAAGAGAGATTAGGTCAACAGCCTTGGGGTTATCTGCTCAATAAATGCAGTGCCATTCATGGCTACCTAGAGTTCTGCTGTTCAGTTGCATAAGAAATTAAAATGTCTACACGCCTGTGGTCTTCATATCCTCCCTGGTGGACATTTTGGATGGCATTTGCAGAATGGTTAAAGGATTTCTGCTCTAACAATGCAGCTGAATACAGAGGATTAGTTTCGCTGCATGAGGCTCTCAGAATCAGCCCTGGGGACATTGTCAGGGGGTTTCAGTGGGAGAGGATAACCACATCTCTGCAATTTAGCAGCTAAACTGTTCCTTCACAAAATGTACAGCTTGGCACTGTGGGGAGTCACAGGATATAACAAAAGCTTACATTAAGGAAGAGTCTAAATCCTATTTTCTAGGAAATTCTGGGGGATTTCCATGTGCAATCCTTTTCCGGGTAATCCTCCAGCAGAAGACTGTATTACAAGGCAAAAAAATAATAAGAATAAAAATCCCAAGCCACAAGGCCAAACTCCAGTGCAAGCAGAATTATGAAACATGAAAACGTGGAGCTGAAGAAAGTCTGATTTAAAACAAGGTTGATCGTCAAGAGTTTTACGTTTTCTCTATCTCAGCTGTAAAATTTTGCAAGAGCACAAAGGGGTTGGGGAATGGGATTTATGAGGCAGTGATAGATAGCAAGATGAGAGTTGTGGGATCAAAGCAGGAGACAGGTGGCTACAAAGATTGGAAACGCACTGCAGCCTCACCCTAAGTGCAGAGTCTTCAGCAGCTGCTGCCTTCACATTTTTAAAAGGTCTGTCTCACTGTGCCAAATTGTGATCTTGCTTGTTGTTAATAGCTTGAGTAAGTGGCAGAGACCACACAAAGCATGTGAGTGCATGGACTGTTTGAAAACACCTTACTCTGCAACCATAATTTTTGGAGGGGGAAAGGAGACCTCAGCCCTTTCAGGAAAGGATCTGTGGCTCTTCCCATTGGTTGAAGTGCACACTGTGCTTGCTTTCCTCAGCCAATACTAATCCTGATTAGCACTAGTGCTGGCATGTTGCCTAGCACTGCTGGGATGTCCCTTGTGGACAGTGTGGGTACCCACCCACCCAGCCCATGGCTGGTACATTTTGAGGGACTAAATAGGTCTGATGGCAGTTTGAGGCCAACAACATCTGAAGGCCACAGGTTGCCACCTGGTGAAGAACATACTGAAATAGATGGGCTAATAGTCTGCTTTGGCGTAATGCAGCTACTGATGTTTCTGTGACCTCCCTGCTTCCTTCTATATTTTCTTGCCAAAATAGGAGGTCATTGCTATGAGCATGGAAGCCATTTTATCCTAGTCCCCCTTCATCTGGGCTTCCACAGCAATGCATGTGAGAGACCTGCTTTTCTTACACATATTTCAGAGCCCTCTCCTAGGACAACTCCTTCATATGCACAACATTGAACAAGCTCTAAGAAAAGACAGCGACTGAAATCTCCACTTTTAGTGAATGGATTTGCTAACTGCTTGCCATGGTTAATGTTACCTGCTCTGCATTGCATCTACAGGAGACGTGTGAAGAATCACTTCAACTACACACTAGAAGGGCAAGGGCCACAGGTCAGTGGTAGAGCAATCCTCTCTTAATCTTGGGGAGCCATTGCCATTCAGTGTGGATAACACTGCGCTAGATGGACCTGGTATATGGCAGCTTAATATGTTCCTAATAGTTCATCTAGAGAGCATCTATTAAGCAAACTGGAGTACAACCTTTCACCCTCAAAGAGATGTTGGAAATGGTCCAATAACAGTAACAAAGCGGGGGTGGGGGGAAGGTGATAAACATGTCCTGAAAGCAAATAGTAATGATGTTGTTCAGAGAAATGTTGAGGGAAAGAATTAATTTGGCTTTCAACAGAGCCATTGCCCCTCACCTAGTCTATCATCTTGTTATTTGCTTAATGCAACCATTCTTTTTCAGGGCCTCCAACACCAAACATAAATGATTCAAGAGAGCTACTTCTGCAATCAGTAAAAGTAACAATCATGAGAACAGTGAGAGTAATGAAAAGCTTATTGCTGGCCAATGAACACTTTTCTCTCTTTCTTTTTTTAACCAACGTCTGCAGAGCTGGTGGATGGAAGGAAAATTATTAGAACAAATCAAATAATCCCTTCCCAGTGAGAAATACTTTTGCCGAGACAGATCTGTTTGCAGTTATTAATTTCGTCTCCTTCAAAACACCTCAGTAGGGAACGGGGATAGACTTGAAATTGATTTTCCTCTAGTACTTTAGTTTCAGACTCTCACTGAAGTAAGGACATTAACGGGATATTAAATATATTAGCACGGGCAATAATTAAAGGAAAATCAGACAAAACACGGTTGGTATTTCTGAGGATTGGTAAGATGGGACGTGCTGTTTACTCTAGTGAAACATCAGCATTTTGCCACTCTTCTGGGTTCCAGCATCAACTGAAAAACACTCACTCTCTTGGCTTATAAAATCTCTTGCCTTATAAAAGTTTACCTGCTACTTTGGGGGTTTTAGAAGTTTTTAATTTGAAGAAAAAAAAGCTTTAAGGATTTTAATCAATTTTTTTCTACATATATATTGCACTGAGTCAGCTTACAATATATTTTTTTAAAAATGTGAGCTGTCTGGGCAGAGGCATAAAAGACCATATATGGAAAGGTGAAAGGAAGACAAGATACCAACAACAGAAGAATGGCAACTGAAAATGATGGACTATGCAGAAATGGCAAAACTTACGGAAAAGCTCAGAAACAGTGACATTGAGAAATTTAAAAAAGAATGGGAAGCATTTATTGTATATGTACAAAAATATTGTAAACAAGTACAATAGCAGGCTTTGACTAAACATTTGCAAGTAGTTAAACTGAGAGAAAATTTATGGAAATGAATTTGAACTAAAATAGCAAAATATGAAGGCATGCAATTGGGATAAAACAATAAGGATAAGAGAAAGAGGTTTAAGTAAATTATGAAGAAAAGGTATATATTCAGTGAACTAGGAAAGGAAATGGAGGGAAGTCAGAAGGTTAAAGAGAGCCTCCACAAAGATCTTTTATTTTCTTTTTCTTTTTTCTTTTTTCTTCTCTTCTTTCTCTTTCTTTGCTTCTTTTTACTTTTATTTCACTTTTTATTTTATTTTTTATGTTGGATATTTTGTATCTTTAATTTTACTTGATGGAAAATAATTTTTGAAGTTGAAAATGTAAAACCAATAAAATTTATTTACCAAAAAAAAAGACCATAGATTTTTTTTCAACTTTGGGTTTATTTCACCTGTTAATCATGACCACCCATAGAAGTCTCCACATGTGCAGATGGATACCATCTTTATTTCTATGGGTATTCATCTATCCATGCAGTTCACTTCAAACACCCACAAGGCTTGATGAAGAACAAGTCAGTCAACACACATATGTTCTGCTCAGCCATAGATTCAACATTAGAAGGGCCTGGCGTCCCTGATATCACAATCCGTAGAAGGAAGAATCAGTCCAGATGCAGATTTAAAGGTCACCTTCCATGGAGTGGTGTGGGGGGAAGAACTGTTCTCTCAAGTAGGTCATGGTGGGCTTGCAAAAACATCTGGCAGACACAGAGAAAGGTTTCAGGAGCAAGAGTCAAGAGATCTTGGTTACAAGCTTGCACTAAAATCCCTCGTATATATATGCAGAGAGGTCACTTGACTGAGCAATGTACAAATCTGGTGGGACTGAAAAGGCAAGAGATGACAAAGCTACTTAATGTTGTGTCACATCAAGATCTGGGGGGCATGAACTAAAATCTCTGGAAAGGTTACGTCTTGAAAGAGCCGGGCTGGAGTCAAGTGGAGGCAATGTCGGAAAACTGCCTCTCTGAAGCAGCAGCAGAAGGCATACAAGAATGCAGGTAAGAGGATAGATCCAATGAATAAAGACTTATCGAACAAATCCAGAAAAGGAAACAAAGAATTGCACTCTGCTCTTCTTAATATCTTCTTGAATGCTGCCATGATGTTGATGTGAAAGCTCCTCCTGTCATTTTCACTCAAGGCCTTACACTCCTACCTTGTCCCAGAATGCCTCATTGGCACCCTAACATCACTAAGGAGGCCACAAGTGCTTCGAGTCAACTCACTATTATCAACCCAAATATCAACTGAAGCAAAACAAGCAAACAAACCAAGGCAGAATGAGCGATTGGGATGAGCACTATCCTGAGTGATTGAGCAGAAAAAGGTGGTGGTGGACTTGACTGCCTTTGGGAAACTTCTGAGCCCCAGTTCTTGGTGCCATGCCTCATTGACTAGAACAGCACTGGCACTGGCTGAGTGGTTCTGGCAAGCAGAGAAAGGTTTCTGTCTTAATAGCCTCTCTTATTACCCTCCTGCCTGTAGCTGAGAAGACAAGAAGACTTGAAAAGCTTTGGAGCATTACTCAGCTGAAAACTGGGGAGGGTGAAGGGGGATATGCCTTCTTCTTTGGACATCTTGGGACTTGAGTAAAATCAGTTAAGGGTTACCTTGAGAGCACCCACTGTTCTGAGGGCGGTTTGTGAAGTATTTTGTTTCCCCTGCTCAGTCGCCAGCTTCTTTTATTGAGCTATATAACACTGTGCTGCAGGAGCAGAGGGTGAAGGCACTCTTGTTCCCCTGTTCACCCTCTTCTCCTACAGTAGCGTGTTATATTGCTCAATTAAAGAAGCTGGTGACTGGAATGGGGGGAACAAAAGGCTTCATGAACTGGCCTCAGAGCATCATAAAATGACCACAGAGGACATCCTGATGGGAGCTGAACCTGAACCACACTGAGATGCTATTTCACATATAAGCCAAAGGGTATGCAGCCACAGAAGTGGCAGCCACAACCTGATGCTGTATGTTTTAGATTTCAGTGGCAACCACCATGGTCAATGGTCAGGGGTGATGGAAACTGTAATCCAAAACATGTGGAGGGCACCAAGCTGGGGGTGACTCATCAAAAGGGTGCCTGAGGAGTGAGCACAACTGTTCAAGAATATACCTGCTCTTCAGACACTGACTCAGTCCAAGCAGCTACAATGTACTACATACTGATTTGGTCTGCATTCCTCACTGTGATGGAGATGACCTTCTCATTTCTTCAGCCTGAACATTTCATTAGGCTTCAATCACTCCCTATGGGACAGCTGTTAGCAGTACTTGAAAGCAAATTGACAAAAAAACTTAATCAATTCCCCCTCCTGCCAGTACTCAGGGACTACATCCAAAAAAACAGGCTGATTTATGGCCAAGAAGTGATTTGTAAATATAATGTACTGACTGACCAGAAGTAAGACAAGAAGAAAGAGCGATAGACTGGCCAACTCTCTGAAAGTTAAAAGTCACTTTGGGACACAGATGCATAATAGTCAAATCCATCAGCTGTCTCCAGCTTCCATTTGGGTCTCACAATTACACCAAGTTAGTGGTGGCTCCCCGCCATTTTGTTACATGGTTCCAGGACTGGCCCTATTATTAGTCAGAGTGAGGCAGGTACCTCAGGTTGTAGATGATGTGAGTGGGGGCAGTGAGTGGCAGTGAGATTTTGGAGGCCAAAGTTGTATAGAACATGTGGTCTGCTATGTACCCCTTCAACTAGCCTGCTAGCCTCCAGAGAAGACAGGTCATACCATACATTTAAAGCACATGGTATCTCCCAAAGATTTATGGGAACTGTGGTTTGTTATGGATGCTGCGGACTTTAGCCCTGTGAAGGAGAAATTACAACGCCCAGAATTAATGGGAGAATGGGAGAATCATTTGTTCTAAAAGTGCATTAAATGTGCTTTCAATGTATGGTGTTGCATGTGACCACAGTCCTATCACCAGCTCTCAAATAAGTTTCAACTGATCAGCTTCTGATCAAAAGACTCTTGAGTCTTGTGCTCAAAACTAATCCTGCCTCCATAGCTCCTTCTTTATTGTGCCCTCAAACCCTGCACTGATTTTCAGTGGTGCTCTGCTCCCAGGAACTCCTTCACTTGATCAAGAAACCTAAGACTGAAGCCTGGCTTCAGAGTCCTCTTCGGGTGCAAAAGTGAGCAGCGCATGCAATATTGACCTTGAGATTGGCAGGCAGCACGGAACCTCAGCATAGATCACACCTGGCATGAATGTGAGGAACCTGGCCTGCCTGGGGTTGCTCAATAAAGCTGACCTGCACTTTAGGCTGCAGCGGCCAAGCCACTCACTTCAGGTTCCCAGTGCTACTGCCATGTCTGGATTTGGGTATGACCATCCAGGGCCCCAGCCCCCTGACTCTTAATCCGAATGCTTTCTTTATGCCTTGGTACATTTTGCGAGCGTTGCCACTTGTCCGCAGTGAACTGAATGCTCTGACACATGGGCACATCATCTGGCAATCCGCATGGCACCACTCCCTGCCTTTCTCAGTGCAGAAAGGGGCAGGGTCAAAACTGTACAGATTACAGATACAAATTTGCTTGCAAGGATAAAATACAATAAACTGGGAAATATTATGTATCCATTTGGTGCAAGGTACGGAGACATAGACATCTGTATATTCTGTACAAAAGTCCCAGGAGGTGTCTGGTGGATGTTGTTTGTAATAAGCTGCATGCTCAAACATGGAAAGTGCATTAAGGTCCTCTGTCCATTGTTTGATTGCTGGAGGGGATTTATCTTTCCAGTGTTGGAGGGCAAAGTTTTTCACCGCTATGTGAGCCCTTATGACCCATTTTCAGTTACTCCATTCCCTTGATCATTTGGTTTACCTTTTTCTGAACCTTTCCAAGCCTACAATATCCTTTTCAAGGTGAGGTAGCCAGCATTCCAAGTGGGGATGCACTATAGATTTGTATCATGGCGTTATGATATCATCAGTTTTATTTTCATATTCCTCTCCTAATGATCCCTAGCATGGAATTGGCCTTTTTCAAAGCTGCAGCGCACTGGCTCAACATTGTCAGTGAGCTATCTACTACAATCCCACTGTCTTATTCCTTTTTGTTCTCTTCATTTGGACAAGATTTCTATTTTGTAAGGAAGCCTTCCTGCCTCTAATAGTTCAGCTTTTTCTTTAAAACAACAACAACTCCCAAGCATTTTGGAATGATCTGACTTTCTTGATTTTGACTTTTAACTTCGGTCTCTTCATTTGGGGCAGGTTTCCTCTTCTGAAATCAAATGGGACCATGTTGGATTTTTTTGCCCATTGGTCATTTACATGTACGGTATATTTAATTTCTTAGCACTATAGTCACTGCTCCCATTTGTCCTGGCAACACTTATGTCCTGCACCAGGCCCTGCGTGCCTCTCAAGATTATGGCTGGAGTCATTGCCCCTCTGATTGCTTCCATAGTCATTTAGGGTATCTAGAAATTTTACCTCTTTCTCATGACTGCCAGTTTATTTGAGGGTAGTTGAAGTTACCCATTCCTGCAACATCTTCTCTTTGGGATGCTTCCTTGAATTCATTCTTCATCTCAAGATCTCCCTGAGCATTTTGAGTGGGGGGACAATAGCCTGTCCTCAGCACTAAATTATTATTGAAGTTTCATATTGCCACCTATAAGAATTATGTGGCAGAATCTGCCCTGCTTGGGATTTCTAGCATGATCTTAAAGGTAAAGGTAAAGGGACCCCTGACCATTAGGTCCAGTTGTGGCCGACTCTGGGGTTGCAGCGCTCATCTCGCTTTATTGGCCAAGGGAGCTTCCAGGTCATGTGGCCAGCATGACTAAGACACTTCTGGCGAACCAGAGTAGCATATGCTGTTTACCTTCCCACCAGAGCAGTACCTATTTATCTACTTGCACTTTTGACGTGCTTTCGAACTGCTAGGTTGGCAGGAGCAGGGACTGAGCAACGGGAGCTCACCCCGTCGTGGGGATTCAAACCGCCGACCTTCTGATCGGCAAGCCCTAGGCTCTGTGGTTTACATGGGTTTTACTTACCCTCTCCTCGCACATCTGCTTAACTGGCCTTGGCGCTTCATCAGCTGGGGCACCCTGTATCATTCCCCACAAGGATCATTGGACTTCTGCTGACATGCACAGCATGTTTTGTGACTGGAAATATTCTATACATCATGGGGCATCGCAACAGGGGCAAGATGACCTGAATGCTTCTTCAAGACAAGTAGCACAACAGCACAGCAGTGATCACAAAACAACAACACCCTGGTGCCAGCCCCTCTGCCCATATGCACATGTGAGTTTCTGGAGATATTACCTTTTAATGAAAATGGTTTAAACCCGCTATGCCATCAAGCAGATGGGCCGTCATTCAAAGGGATGCGGCAGGCATGAGCTAGTCCTTAGGGGTCTGAACCTATTAAGGTCAGTGTTTTAAAAAAGCAATCAAGGAAGGAAGCTTGAATGATATTATGGCAGCAGTAAAGACTGGCCTGCTTCATCAGCGCTTTCTGGTTTCTTAAATAACCTCGATGGCAAAGAGACACAGAGAGTTTAGCTCTACTAAAATCAGAGGGGAATGTGGAGGTGGGGAGACAGACTGCTCAGGGTTGTTTAAAAAACATAGATGCAAAACAACTTTGGCATGCCAGGCAAATTGTAATTGTCTGCAGATGCATCCCTCTCCACTATTCTACTTTGCTGCTATAAATTTGTGCAACCCAAAATAGCGTCGCTGCTGCCTGGCTGATTCCAACACTTCAGTGCTGCAATCCCAGAGCAATGCCTTTCTCCATTAAGCAGGCCCATGTTACACTATATTGCTACAAATGAGTACAATTTGCCTGAGATGCAGGTATTATTATTAATTGGGATTCTGCAAAGATCTTCATTTTTCTTGTATCATCAGACACATATGGTACTGAACCATATGCGCAGCACTGCTTTGTTTTTTGCTAATGCTCTTTGATGAGCTTTGCCTTGCTGTCTGTTCCTTAGGATCTGATTCCCAAATTATTATTTTCTGAATCCATTTTGTGTGTGCCTTACTCAAACACTTGTATTCAAAAGCTTTCATTCTAGGCTAATACCCATTGGCTCGTCCACATAGATGGCATTGGCATGGAAATAATCCAACATAATCACAAGACCAAAGCAACTGTGGGATGCGGATGGCGATGTGGTCTAAACCACTAAACCTCTTGGGCTTGCCGATCAGAAGGTTGGCAGTTCGAATCCCCACGACGGGATGAGCAGTTCAAAAGCACGTCAAAGTGCAAGAAGATAAATAGGTACTGCTCCAGCGGGAAGGTAAACAGCGTTTCCGTGCTCTCTTCTGGTTTCAGTGTTCCATTGCGCCAGAAGCGGCTTAGTCATGCTGGTCACATGACCCAGAAAAACTGTCTGCTGGGCAGACAAATGGCCTGTAAAGCTAGATGAGCGCTGCAATCCCAGAGTCTCCTGCAACTGGGCTTAACTGTCAGGGGTCCTTTACCTTTTAAGGCAACCGTGCAGAAAACCTGTGATGTAAAGGACATTTCCAGCCACAGGTTCCCTAGTGGAGGTTTGTCACAAGAGCAATCTAGTCCTTTCCCTGCAACCTGCACATCATTCTGGGGGTTCTCTTGCCTTCCTGAGCCAATTAGGTGGTATTGAGGGAGAGAAGGAAGAGCCCCGTTGTGCTAGTTGAATCCAACCCCATATCTAGGCTTTAAGAAAATATATTTCTCAGCAACAGAACGAGAGAGGGGGAGGGAGTCAAGAACTGATTTAAAGCAAGTTTGTTCCAGATATGCAAAGAATTAACTGGAAACTTTTGGCACTTCCAACTAGTATTGATTTTAAATATGAGTGTCAAATACAGGCAACCACAAATTGCTGCTGAATATCAATGTTAACAAAACAGAAATAGCAAACTTATAAAAATGTAATGGCAAATGGTATAATATATGGAATGTTAAATATTTAGTTAATTTATATATTTCTTCATATTTCAACAGAATAGCCATGTGATTTACATAGCCAAATGAAAACCAATAATAATAATAATAATAATAATAATAATAATAATAATAATAATAAATTTATACCCCGCCCATCTGGCTGGGTTTCCCCAGCCACTCTGGGCGGCTCACAACAGAATATTAAAAATAGAATCAAACATTAAAAACTTCCCTATACCCTTTACAATGCGAATAAAGGGTTGCATCAAACAAAGTTATCCTGTAAGCACAAGGACTTCTGTTTGCATTACAAAAACTACTTCTTGCTCTCTCCATGTGGCCCCCATGTTCTCCCAAATCTTTCCCAGGGGGTTGGAGGGGGCCCCAGAACAGACTGAGGGGCAGGGGGAGGGCAGGAAGAGGAGGTTCTATTGTACAAGTGAAAGTCCTTGTGGGATGGTCTCACTGGATAAAGCCCAATAATTCCAGTTTTTAAGTACTGTAACAATAAATATATCTAAACATGCATACATGTAAAACAACTAAGAATCATAAAATCAAAACAAATAGAAAACACCAATGTACATCAACATAACAGTAGATATTCAGTGCTATTGTCAGATACCATGCACTGTTAGATTCCAGAGTATAATATTAATAATATGTATAATTATTATTAATAAAAATTTATTATTTATACCCTGCCCATCTGGCTGGGTTTCCCCAGCCATTCTGGGTGGCTCCCAACAGAAATAATAATAATAATAAAGCTATAAAACATCAGACATTAAAAACTTCCCTAAACAGGGGGAATGTATTCTACATTCATATTTGAAGAAGATAATTTTTAACAGGATGTATGTGTTCAAAACTGAAGAATCTTCATTGTACTTTAAGCTATTTCCACATGGAATATTGGACCACTTTAGCACACTAAGCATCCAAATGCACACCAGTAGTCTAGTGTGGAAGGAGTTGCATTCTGGCAACAAAGAGAATAGTTCATGCTACCACTGCACCTCACTTTGAAATGTTATGTGCATTTACTAGATCCACATTTCACCACACCAAAAGAAGATTTCGCAGGAGAACAAGGAATCGCAAAAGATAGGAATTTCTAAAGTAGGTATGGGAAACCTGCAGCTTTCCAGATGTGATTAGACTACAACTCCCATCATCCCTGACCATTGGTCATGCTGGTGGAGAATGATGGGAGTTGGGAGTCCCACCCTGATCCAAAAATGTAACTTCCTTTAAAATAAATATAGTAGTATAAAAGTGGCTTACTGTAAATGCAAACTAGGCCCCTTTCCAAACCAATGTAAGTGTCATTACAGTAAATGAGAATCAATCTGGCTCATTTTAAGCCCCCCTCCCACCAAGAATACTGTTAAGTTTGACCCTTTGCACAATATTAGCAATAAAGTTCCATCCAATATTCTCCACGATAGGTGACTGCTTTGCGTTTGAATTACAGCAGGGTTGGGGAAGTTTCTTACAGTGTCAGCACAAATGTGAAATGTACTCTAACCCTGGCTTGTGAAGCAACTCTTTTTAAAAAAAATAAAATGAAATGAAACATGGTGCAAGTATATCCAGAATTAAAATAGAAGATCAGCAATGGAGCTACAGCAACAGTTACTCACAATAAGGCAGCCAAATTGCTCTTGGGAAAGTGTGGGTCTTTCTGACGTCACCTCTGTAGAATGGGAGCCACTGCAATGTGCTAACATTCCTCCTGGAAGCTGGAGCAATGCTGACATTGTGCAAGAGTCTTCCGTGGTCTTCCAGGATACCACATCTGTTTATTTTTGCCTTCATTTTCTTTCCACTCTCCCTGTCTACATTTCTAAAAGTCTAAACTTACTGGCTGAAGTTCAGACAATATAGAAAGAGACAAGAAAATAGATACAAGCGCTGTGTCATCACTCTTTTAACGTCACGCACAGTCAGCCACTGGAAGGGTGGGGGGAATGTTTTATGGGAACTTGAGAAAAGTTCAAGCTGCTGTCTGATTGTTCATCTGTTTCCCAAAACTATTCTTCCAGACCAGTGATATTCCGGACAGGGTTTCTCTGCTCCATGCAATATGACGCTCAGCAGCATGTATGTGTAAAAACTAGGTCAATTGCAGTTCCACTTACTATAACCCAGGGGTGGACAATCAACCTATTTGCATTCTGTGTCAGTTTCAAATACTTTCAATCATAAGTCCCTTCCATCCCATTTTCTGCAAATTTCTTTTTAAATCACACACACACACAAATCAGACTTTGTACACCCTGTCTCTTAAAATGTTGCTCCTGTAAAATATGCATTTTTCCGCATAAATATGCATATTCATATGCCTTTTAAAAAACGGCATTGAAACTTTCAGAGAAAAGTGCAATTAAGTTTGTTTACTGCACTCCAAATTGATTATAAGTCTGGCAAGTGTGAATTAGGTTGGTTCACTAAGTTTTGTGTCCCATTTTCAGCCTTTTCTGGTAATTGGTGTGCATTGAGGCTGTATGCATGTGTGCCAATTTCATTCAGCTTCCTAATGGTTGTAGAAGAACTTCACAAAAATTGCTATTTCTGTCAGTGAGATAGAGAAAAGCACAAGTGCCTTTGTAGATATAGATAGTTGATTCTTGATATCAGTACACTTAGAAGAAGCCACCACTCACCACCCACCCCAGAATCAGGGGGACCAGAAATCAACCCTTCAAAAAAGCATGGTGAGGCTATTTTAGCGTCTGCCATTCCAAGATATGGGTAAGCAATGGAGGGTATGGCTATAACAGATGTCATGTAACGGATGCTTATTTAGAAACATTTCTGTAGTAATAGTAGTAGTTGTAGTAGTAATAAAAGTAGTCTTGCTTAGTCATTAAAAAAGAAGCAAAGTTTCAGATGCACAGCTTAAAAACTAACAAATTCATTGCAGCCTAGATCATTGTGTGAGCAAGAGCCTACTTCATGACATTACTCTATTCTGAACTTAAAAATGGTAAGCGTAATGCTGGCTGTCAAAAAAAGAGGTTCAAGGCAAATTTTTAAAAATGTATTATAAACACCGACAACTGGGAAACACTGGCCTGCAAGCGCTCTATTTGGAGAACAGCCTTTACCAAAGGTGTCATGGGTTTTGAAGATGTTTGAACTCAGGACGAAAGAGAGAAATGTGCTAAGAGGAAGGCACACTTGGCAAACCCTCACCATGATCAACTCCCACCCGGAAACCTATGTCCCCAATGTGGAAGGATGTGTGGATCCAGAATTGGCCTCCACAGTCACTTATGGACTCACTTTAAAAACCATGTTTATGGAAAACAATCTTACTTGGCTACGAGTGATTGTCAAAGAAGAAGGCGGCTTCATGACATTAAACCAGGTGTGGAGAACCTTTGTCCCTCCAGATGTTGCTGAACAACAACACTCTTCATGCCTGGCCTGCTGAGGGGATTATAGTACAACAACATCTAGATGGTCAAAGGTTCTCCACACCTGCATTAAACACTCAGATTCTCCTCCGTGCTACTAGAGTACTAGAGCACAACCAGTTGTGCTAAGGCATAATGAAGGGTTTTCAGGAATACATCATTTCTGTCCAAGAAGGAATTCCCAGGCCTCTAAAATCTTTGATTACTAACCTTTAAAAGGTTGGGTTTTTAAAAAAAAGAAAAAAGAAAAAGCCAGGGGAAATGATGAATGTTAATGTAATAACTAAAGGAAAACATCTCGCCTTCAACTGCTCTTTGAATGAATCAATATTTGCTTAAGAAAAGTGTGATTAGATTATGCAATAAATCTCCCCTTTTCCAGATGAAAGAACAAATGCTACATTTGACATATTTGTTCAACATGCCTCTTGGGTTAATTTATCAATATGTGATAAAAATTGATTTGGGGATATCTGTGAGGTTGTGCTGCATTGGGGAATGCTTCATAGAACAGCAGAGTGAAAGGGGAACCTACAAAGTTACTTGCAATAAAACAGGAACTTCCTTCCCATTTAACTCATATAATCCAGAGGAAGAGGAAGATACAGCCACATAAAAACATATGAAAGCAGAGAATGGCATGGAGCTTTGTTTATATACTGACCTGAGAAGAGTTGCACATCACAGAGAATGGTAGAGTTGTCAGATGACATTCTGTGGACCGAAAAATGAGATGATCCAAATTATGACAAATAACAAGCAGAAAATATGGAGTAATAAACAACATAATGACAGATATGTCTGCAGAACAGGTAATGGGCTAGTTTATTTGGGCAAGTAGGCTGTACTACATTTTAAAGTTAAGGCAAGAGAAGGTACTCTTTTCCTCATTATTTTGCTTTATATGAACCATTGCATACTTCTGAACTAGAGACGGAAAACAAAACAAAAACAATGCCGGTTGTAGACTATGTATATTGACCAGAAAATGTGCATATTGCCCAAACAAGATGTGCATATTCCCCAAAGCCTGTTAGGGATTATGCATAATGGCCAGAGAATGTACAAAATACAGCTGAGATATGCACTTTCTTCAACACTTACAGGGATTGTGCATATTGGGCAGAGAATGTACACAATTCATTCAATATACACACATTCCCTAAGGTAGTTAGGAGTATCAATATGGAGCCTTGGGATACATTCTTTAACAGATGTGAGGAAGGAAAATATTCATTGAGCAAGCTTCTTCACTCAGTATAATTCCATTTCACAGCAGCTGAACAATTTCATCTTACAATACAACTATTAACAGAGTCACCCTTGAGGGCGATGCATAGGAATGACTGTCCCTGGCCCCAGGCTTTGTGGGGTCCTTTGCTTTGTGAGACACATTTTGGGAAGGCATGCCTGGCACTTGTGGGAATGGCCAGCAGCCCCTCTGCCTGCCTGGCCCTGCTGCCTCCTGCCCTCCCACTGAGGCTCTCCAACTTCTCCCTTTCTAGAGCAATGTCTCCGTGACGCTGCTACCACTAAAGCAGTGGCAAAAAAGTAAGCCAAGAAGGAGGAGGAGGGGGCACTGCCATCACCATTGCCATGAAGAGATAATGAAGAGGCACACTGTGTGATTTGCTCTGGGCCTCACATACACCCCAGGGAGGGCCCTTGGAGGAGCCCAATTTAGGTCAGAGGTTGGCAAGCACATGGACCAGGAGCTGTGTCCAGAAGGCTACATTGTTTTGCTTATGCAAAATGCATTTCCTGCTTTTCTCCTCCAAAAAGGAGTCCCTCAGAGATGCTTTCCAAATATCAAAACAAGCATCTCAACAATGACTCGTCATTAAAACACAATTACCAGACTCAAAGCAAGAGCAAAATTCCACTCTGTGCTAAGAGAAGCAGCAAAGAACTTGTTGAGATCGTCTTTCATTAACCTTATGGCTGAGAGTCAGAAAGGAAATATATAAAATACATTGCTCATATTAATCAGGATCTGCCTCTGGCCTCTTCAAATCCCTGCTTATTCTCACCACTGAAGGGACGAGACAATGTCTAGGTATCAATGCCAGGTATCTGATGTGAATTCTACAGCCAATCCCTTCCTGATTAACTCAGGCATTGGAGAAGCTATCCCAGCATTCACTCTGTCTTGTCATTGTCCTGTCTCTTCATTGAATCCCCTCCCCCCCTTTCTCCATCACAAAGATGGACGCTCTGCAGTGGGCCACTTCCCTGTTTGGTGGGGAGGCTGGCTGCCGTCCTACCTGCCGGTCACTGCTGGCAGAATAAAAAAAATGCTGCTGAAAGTGGCAAAGATTATGCAACAGATTATGCATCAGAGAAAGAATGTGTTCCCTCATCTCTCTACCAAATCCCCATACATCACAGTGACTCAGAGCAGCTCCCCCAGCAGGGAGAAATTCAGACACCCAGTGCACTTTCTGACAAATTCCTCTGCAATAATAGATGGGATTCAGTTCTGAGACACTGCAGCTCAATGGCAATACAATACCCCTTTGCCATCTCATAACAATTAGTTCTGGGACCCAATCATAATCTAATTTTCATAGGATGATTTCCCTTCTGCCATAAAAGGGAAGAAGCAACCTTGGCAGCTCCATCCCCTGTTTTCCTCCTGCTTTTTTATGTTGTTTATTTGCTTCCTCTAACCTTTCTAGATGTGATAAATCATGGAAATTTAATTTGGAGATCATATCCCTGGCTGTGAAAACAGACAAGGTTAGCCCTCCACTTGTTCTCCCCCTCCTCACTAATCATGTAACAGTCCTGCCTTCCAATTTGGCTGAAACTTTTTGCAGTCTAACGGTGCCAAATTCAGTTCCATGAGGTGCTCGGGTCTCTTCTCTGAATGCTTACAAATGGCACACTGGCCTTTGGCCAAACCTCTCTCGCTGCTGTGTGAGGGTAATCAGACATAATCCACGTGCTCTCCTAAGCCCCTGTGTTGCAACTGGAACCACTTTAGGGACTCCCAACCCTAGGAAACGCCAGAGTCAAAAGGTCAGGAGTCTGGTGCCCTCCCAATTTTTTGGAATCTACAGATCCCATCACCCACAGCCAGCACAGCTGACTCACTGCCTACCTGGAGCACACTGAGACCACAGCTGTGCTATGCTCTTGCTTCTTTCTCTTACCATCAGTCATGCCACCAGCACAGCAGACAATAAAAAACCTGAAACAACTCTAGCCCATCACCTCATCTACCTGCTAGGTGAAATTCACTGGAGACCCTCAAGAATGGTTGCTGTCAAAGGAAAGCAGCTGGTTGCAACAAATACAGTTCAGTGGTACCTTGGATTAAGTAGTTAACTCGTTCCGGAGGTCCGTACTTAACCTGAAACTGTTCTTAACCTGAAGCACCACTTTAGCTAATGGGGCCTCCTGCTGCTGCCGCACCGCCGGAGCACGATTTCTGTTCTCATCCTGAAGTAAAGCTCTTAACCTGAAGCACTATTTCTGGGTTAGCAGAGTCTGTAACCTGAAGCCTATGTAACCTGAAGCCTATGTAACCCAAGGTACCACTGTACTTCATGATGGTTAACCTCATTCCTAGCATTATTTAGTAGTGCTGTGTACCAGATTTGACTGAATCCTGAGTTGAACCAGGCCAAATAGTCTTATTCCTGCCATCCGCTGCTCCCTCCCAAACATATACTTAATTAGGATGGGAGCTCCCTGGGTTGACCCAGCTTGGACTGGCCCTGAGTTGACCTCATATGAGGGCCTGAGTGGTCCCTGAGTCAGGTCAGGAGGGCTATACACAACCCTATTATTTAGTAAGAGTAATCACAGAGCCAGAGACTAAGACATAATGTTATGTGTTTCCTATTTGATTTCTGCTAATGGGTTGCCCTGAGGCAATACCTGGTCATAGCTTGGATGTGAAAGAGGAGGGTGGATAGCTATTGATGTGGTGGGGATGTGTCTCTATGAGAGGTAAGATGGTCCAAGGAGGCCTAGAATATTGTCAAAAGTGTGACTCATCCTTATTCACCCCTCTCTTAACCAAGGGGAAGAAGAAGGTAAATGTGAGTGGAGAACAGTAGGCACAGCAAATGTATTCATCCTATTTGCACATTTCCTCTAGTGAAGATTAACCTTTCAAAGGTTACATTTTTTTACAGCTATATACTGTACTATAGTGTATTGATTAGTATATCCAACACCCTGAACATAAACTCCATCCTTTCAGCCCATTATTGAATTAGAGCAAATGCAGAGAAACTTAGAACACAGGGTTTATATATATATATATGTGTGTGTGTGTGTGTGTGTGTGTGTGTAGTTTTTACATACAGTTCCAAAAGAATAAATAAAAATTAAAAGGGGGGGAAATGAAAACAAAACCACAACCAAACAGGGACACAACACAAGACATCTAGACACTTCCTTTCCTCTCCTTCTTTGGTGTCCTTTCTTTTCCCTCTCTCCCACATATTCTAAGTTACCAGAAACTTAGAACACAGTTGTAAATATGTGCATATAAGGCATTTAAAGCTGAACCCAACTGAAGCATGAATTTCACCTAAAGAAAATCCCAACATTCCATAAAATACACATACATTTGGTGACTGATTGAGGGAGAGGCAGAAAGTAAAGCACAACAATGTTTGTCCAGAGAAAGGACCGGAGGCATCACTCTCACTCTGATTTGGCTTCATGGTGTCATCACACCGCCAAATCTGATTGGCTGTTGATAATATGATGTGACCACATAGCTTGAATTTCCACGAGAGGAATTGTTATTAAAAATTAAATGCAGAAAAGGTTCAGATAAAGAAAAGCAATTGTGAACAGGAAGTTGACAGCAAATGAGAAAGAAAATCAGGTGTGGTTGAAATCCCACTCCCCAAAAAACCAAGTCTCTCTCTCTCTCACACACACACACACACACACACACACACACAAAAACACACAATTTCCGAAAATTGGGCTTAGTCCAATTGAGGATTGTGGTTCTAGCTCCAGTGAGCTAGCTTTTCTTCTTGCACTCCACCTATCTGGCTCCCAAACAGAAAGTCATATAAAGTGTGACAGATGATTGACAGCTATAGTCACATATTTATAGATTCAGCTACAGCCTTTGTCTCTTGAGAGAACACCCTGAATGGATTTCTAGAGGGATCGGTCAGAGCTGTTCAGAATAGATGAGCTGGTTGACTCGAACACTTACTTTGAATTTACATTTACCTCTTCCCATCCCCCGATAATCCGCTAAAGGCGTATTACAAACTTTATTTTTAAAGAATCAAAATTGCATATTCTTAGGAACAGAACTGCAGAGTAGCTGAACGGCATCCATTTCAATCCCTTGAGGCAAGATCTTCTCTAACAACAACAAAAAACATACAAAAAGTCCAAACAAATGAGTCCATATCAGCAAGAGTACTATATACTAGGCTGCAAGCAAACAGCAGGAACAAGGAAAACCCATCTGCCAGAGCTGCCTGAAGAGTAAAAAATGAAATGCATTTAGTGAAACAAATCCAGATGTCTCTGGCTTCATGCTACAGGGGAACAGGGAGGAGGTGACCACTTCCAGGAACACTTCCCAAACTCATGCCTTGAGCTTTGAGGCACCAGGCTAAGACATACATCTTTGCCCAGGCTTTTGGTCTTTAACTCGGATCATATGGTGGCATGATTCATGGCCTGTTTCTACTCTTCACCTTCTAGTAGGGTGGGGTAGGATTTGTCCATTTTAGTTGTCTCACTGGATGGAGAAAAAGATGACTGTAGACTTTTTAAATAGTAGGTGATGAATAAATATTACCGTATTGGCCCAAATATAAGCCATACCCGCAAATAAGCCACACCTTTAAAATTCAAGGGGGGGGGGGGAGAAAAAAAGACAATACCTGAATATAAGCCGCTCCCTTAAAATTGTGTTTTATGCTGGTGCTGGTGGTCCTAGGAGCTATGCGCTGGCATGGCGCCTGCCATCTTGCCACACCGGAAGTTCCGTAAAAGCCAATTTTTGTAAGGTTGTGACTTTGTAAAGCCGCACTTTAAGTTTTCACAGTCGGAATTTGGAAAAAAAGTGTGGCCTATATTCAGGCCAATACAGTTTTATCTATCTATCTATCTATCTATCTATCTATCTATCTATCTATCATCTATCTATCTATCATCACCATCATCATTAAGTCATCATCTGGGAGAATACTGGTTCCCTGTGTGAAATAGGATGAGCTATACCAAAGCAGAGTCCATGACTGAAGCTTTCAAAAAAGGAATATTTTCCAAGTCAGAGGTGAGCATACTTCAGATCCCTGTGGGATCTACTTTCTTTTTAAGAACCACCAATGGAATCCAAGCATGGAATAATGATGCTGGAGTATATACCATGAAATTCAGCGCTTTTGGACACATGTTCAGCCTAAGATTTTGTTTTTCATACCAGAAATGAGCTCACAGTCCTTTCACACAAAACTTTCCTGATTCCAGCAACCTAAGCAGGGAGGAGATGAGATCCTTTTTTATTGCTAATGTGAAAAGTATTGGCAGTCAGGAACAACTGTGGACCTACTGCAAATCATCCAGAGATCCTGTCTTTTGCCCACCTCTGCTGTAAGGAGCACAAAAAATCATGTTTTTAGGAGTGGGGGAGGGGGAGAGATTCAAGGGAAAACAAAAATGATTTGATATATTTAATTAGGGTTAAAGCCAATTAGATGATTAGTTGATTAACACAATATTAGGGTTGCAACAATTAGTTGATCATCATTATATTCATCAGCTACCAATTTGTTGATTACGATATTCCCAAGCTCAATCTTCTGTATGTTTTCTCTGCTGAGTTTGGTGGTACTTACTCCCATGTAAGCACAAGCAAAAACAGCAAGCCCATTTGGAACTATGGAGTGGCAATTTATTTGTTAAATTTTCGAGCTGCTTAATAATCAGCACAGCTTACAGAAAAAGGAATAATAAAATGTAAAGGTAATTTTAAAAATTAAAGGTACACTTGCTATCCCTATGGAGGCTATTTGCATTCTGGTATGTTATTATAGTCTGGACTGGAAATCAAAGCTTTAAGGATGGGCCTTGCTCCTGAAAAGAGATGGTAGCTTTTTGATTGTTATTTTGTTTTTGTTTATATAAAGGTTTTCTTAAGATGTCAACTTATTTGAATTTTAACTTATTGATCCATTAAAAAGCAGATCAACTAAATCTAAGTTTGATCAGCAGCAGGGGTAAGGGAGTTTTTCAACCCAAAGGCTGCATTCTGACATAATCTTCTGGGGGTTCCACGCCAGTGGCTGTAAAAGTGACAACGGTGACTTTTGCCTTTGTACAAGAGGCTACATTCCAATAATGCAAAGGGCAGGGGTTTCTTCGCAAACACAAACACTTCTGTCCATCCTTTATCCAGGCAAGCGAGAGGAATTCTATCACAATTCAAGACCACTTTCCAGCTAGACAAAAGGATTCAAGGAGTATGGCCAGTGAGGGGCTTGGCCTGGGGACAGGAGCCATGGCCTAAGGAGGGTACTTTGCCTGGCAACAAATCAGTGTTTGGCTCCCCGCCTTGTGTTTCCCAAGCCCTGTTTAAAACCATCCTTGTGATACCCTTCAAAAACCTTTGCATGCTAAACTAACTACCTAATTTGGACTACAGTGATTCACATTTATATTGTATACTATTTGCCCGACAGAGGAAGTCACTCTTGTGCAAAGCTGGTGGCCCGTTGGGTGGAATGCAGCGATTTCTGGTATCTTTAACTAAAATGAGTACAATATGAAGTGTATCTGCAACAGTATGAGGTCTATCTGCAGCAATTGTGTAAGCAACTACATACACAGTATAACCACTCCAATGGAGCAATCCTATTACAGTGGTGCCTCGGGTTACATACGCTTCAGGTTACAGACTCCACTAACCCAGAAATATTACCTTGGGTTAAGAACTTTGCTTCAGGATGATAACAGAAATCGTGCAACGGCGGCACAGTGGCAGCAGGAGGCCCCAATAGCTAAAGTGGTGCTTCAGGTTAAGAACAGTTTCAGGTTAAGAACAGACTTCCAGAATGAATTAAGTGCTTAACCCGAGGTACCACTGTATTAGCCCTGGGCTAAAATACCCCTCCTTGGTCTACAAATCGGCAGTGAGGGGAATTTTTTTGGGGGGGGGTGTAACCCTCAAGCACTGGTAGCCATTTTCCCCCAGAATGTTCTGGGAATGTTCTAGACTTTCTGTGATGAAAAGGCCAACCACCAACTACTGTATAAGGAGCTGAGAGGAGTTTCACCATCTCCACCCTCCCAACCAAACATTGGCCTCATCCCCCAAATTATGAAAGAGGTAACTTTCAGCTCCAGTACTCCACAAAAATTCAGCTGAAAGCTTTTGCTGAGAAATGTTTGGCTTATCCCTACTCATCATAGTTTGGAGAAACATCCTAACTACCAGGATACTCTAACCAGGGTGCTGGCAACAGGGTTCAGGTATTGATCTCTATGCAAGCAGGGCAGATGACAAGCAAAGAAGTCCTGGCCTGAGATGTACTGCCATTCTACCCAACAGCTGTATGGAGAGAATGTGCTGTTTTTCCCCAGGGGGACAAGATCAGGTGACTTCAGTAGCCAGTAATGCCCCATCTGGCCCTATATAACTGCTGATTCTGGCCTGGTTCTTCCGCCTGACAATTTATTGTTCAGTATGCGATGAGCTTCTACAGACCACCTGGCAGTCTACTGAACTGCTGGCCTGCCAACTGGCCACCCGCCCTAACCCTTTGCTTAGTGGAAAAATACTGGCTAGTATGGTAGCATTCTCTTAGTACTCAAAACAAAACAGCTTTCCATTTCCCTCCAAGTAGATGCTTCGACTTATTTATTTTTTCCAAAGAGGCACATCTAAAAAACACAGCGGTTTGGCACCGCGTAAGAGGCCTAAGGAGACTGAAGTCACAACTGTCTGCCCCAGAGGCAAGAAAGGGTACGTGAACCGTCTTGATGTTGCGCACAACAGAGAGAAACAGATGGTTCATAAAATGGCATGATGTGTTGTACAGCGCAGCAAAGTATGCGTACCTCTGTCTGATTTGCATTTAGGGCAGCATTCACAGAAGTGGCTGACTTTTAAAAAGGGATAATTTAATCACTGTCTCTTTCAGCTCCCTCCAGAAGGGTGCGGGGAGGGTTTACTATGTATTCTGCAACATGTTGTTGATGTAATAATAGTGCATTGGGGGTGAATTTATACTGGACCGTCCAGGAATCCTTCTACTTTATTTAATTTGTTGCTCCATTATTGCTGTCTGGAGGGGCACTCTTGGGCTATAGTGCAACAAAATCAGCACAAGCCACCACAAGCTAACATATGTGGTATGAAAAGTTGCAGGTTTTCAGCAGGAAGCTATGGGATGCACTCTGAATCTTTATTATTATTATTATTAAAAAACAATTACAGTGGTACCTTGGAACTCGAACGGCTTGGCTCCCGAACAAAGCGGCTGCCGAACACTGCAGACCCGGAAGTGAGTGTTCTGGTTTGCTATTGTTTTAAGTGCAGGAAGCTCCAGCAGCCAATTGGAAGCCGCGCCTTGGTTTTCAAACCATTTTGGGAGCAGAACGGCTAAGTTCTAGAACCAAGGTATCTGCTGCAGTATCACAAAAAAAATAGTGCAGTGGTTTACAACCACAGTATAAAGCAGTATGTTCAGCCTAAAATCTTTGCAAGAACAAACAGTATTGAAAGTGGGATCATGTATAATCAGCCCAGTATCATCATGAATGCCCATTAAAAGGGTTGTATGGAGGGGTCCTTCCTGTATTGACCCTTGAGTTGGCAAGGCAGAGGTATCAACTGAAATGCTTTAGCACAGGAAACCTCTTTAACTAAAGATATTCCAAGCAGCTGGCAGCCTATCAGGACATAAAATTATTCCCTCCACATCAAAACACTTCAAAAGCACATTTAAAAACTATGCATCACAAATCTTTCTTTTTTCATATGAGTGATGGAGTGGTGAAAACTGCCAGGGCAACAGGAGGCTTTGTTTAGAGCAGACTTTGCTAATCTTGTACATGTTCCAGATGACCATATAAGGGTGGTCCTCAGACCGCCTCATATTTTTTTTTTTAATTTAATATTTATTAGGATTTTCAAAAAACACACAACAAACAAGAACAAGAAATAAACAAAACAAAAGAGAAAAAAAAACAAACACAAAAATACAAAATATTCAAAACTAAACAACAATAAAAACACATAAAAGTTTCTGATACTTATTGTTCTTAACCTTATTTCTCAGACCTCCTCACACCTCCCCTTCTTGTATTCCCATTTAAATTGTCAGTTCAGCAAGTCCTTAACTTATTTCTTTACCTTAACTTATACATTTATTCTAACTTACTATTGTTTTACTTTCCTTCTTTTTTCCATTTCCTCCATTTATTTTTAACAATCTTATTTTCAATTAATTTAAAAAGAAAAAACCAATTTTACCTTATTAAAAACACACATCCATACTTATACCCCATTAATTATTCTTAAACCTTTTTCCTGAAGTCGACCGACATTTCCCTTCCACGATTTGCCCAATTTCCTTACCATTAACTAAATTATAAAAAACAAATTATCCTTATACACCCTTTGGATTCCCAACCTCCGCCCACCCTTTTCCCGGTTCCAGACCCCAACCAATGTCCATCAGTCTTTATGTTATTTATTTAGCCTGGAGATCTCACGTCCGAGGCCCTTATATCTCTCTCAGTTCCTTTCCGCCGGTCTCTTTGATGGTCCTTAATGTTAAGCCCCAAGTCTCGGAGGGGCTCCGGCCCAACAGAATCCATGTTGCTTCCAGCCAGTCCTCCATACTTAAAAGCAAAGCCTATGGGGTGCTCCAACTCTTGTTTCAGATTTCTTACAGATCCAAATGTCCCCAAAGCTCCAGCTTTCACCTTCAACCAATTTGTAATCCTCAGGTCTTCAGGTCTCCTCCCGAGGAGATCTTTCCATTTTCCAGATTCCCATTCAGACCAGGCTTTCCACATCCAATTTTTATTATCCTTTTTTGTCATCATGTCAGGCCTCATGTTGTAACTCTCCTTTAACTCCTGCAAATCTCCTGCTCCTCCTTCATTTTCTTCAAAGACAACACATTGCTCCATCGTTTCTACGCTTTCAGTTTCATTTATTTGTTCAGTTAAATAGGCTTCCTGTTTCAAGTCCTTATCAGGCTCCAAGCTGTTGTTTACTGTCCAGTGTAGTAATGATACGTTTGTAGACAAAGCATTGTATTCATCTTTCAAGTTTCCCAAGAGAACGAAAACTCTGTCTAGTTCTGCTTGGAATTTACATACTCCAGTCATTTTTGTAGTGTAATGTCCTTATTCCCCCTCTAGGGGGATTTTAGTTCCTTAATGTTCCTTTCAGCTCAAAACCAAAAGTCCAGTTATTTTGTATCAGCCCTCCTTGTTTTTAACAAAGTTGTACCAAATAAACCAGCAGAAACAGCAGAAACAATGTTTCCTTTTTCCAGCTGACAGCTAGCTGACTAACAGCTCACTTGACAGCTGTCAAAATCTTCCATACACCAGGCTTTCTCATAGGGCGTTCCCGGGTCTGGGGGGGGGGTAAAATTTCAGTCCCCAAGTTCTTTTTATCCTCCAGTAAATCTTCTTATAGTGTCAAAACCGTGAAATCAAAATCTTTTCATTAAAAAAAAACAAGAAGCAAATTCTTTCGACCTTAGCTGCTCAGTCCTTTGCTTTAAATTGTTTACAAAGGGGGGGGGTGACTTCCTTTTTAGCCCCTTCCCGCTCGTTCCAAATCCAGAATTAAAATTTTTTATAAAGTCCCAATCTCCGTATTACTCACGGGTTTATATTTTAGAGTCCAGTCGATCTTGGAAGAAGTTGGCGCTCTCTGTCTATGGCTTGCGGCTTCACTCCGTAGGCGAGGGAGTACTCTCAGCACCACGCCTCACCCTGCCTCCGTTCCGAAGCCTTTAAAAAGGCTCCGCTCAGACCGCCTCATAAGTACTTCCCTTTTTAAGAAAAATCTAAAGTTTGCTAAAGTGATGTGTTTATTGAAAGGATATATATATATATATCTGCACACATGCTAGATGGAGCAGATCTGCTGGTCAACTCATCTAAAAGGGGTATGTATCAATTATCAATTTCTGTCCACTCTCAGTTAAAACACATTTCCCAGCTTTTTTTTAAAAGAATCTTCATATTTGGTTCTTTTTAAAATCAACCTTTACACAGAACAATGCATTTTTGTTCATTTTAGTAATTTCATAGAAAAGGAAGCAACTGTTTTCATCCACCACATATCCCATGCTTTGACTGTATGCGTGTGTAACATGTTTACAATCCTTGTTTCCTATTTAATCAAGAGGGACAATGCAATCAACTGTTACCTCCTGTAGACTTACATGTGGGCTTTCCTGTGAAAATCAAATTTGCACATTAGAAACTGTTGATCCATGCTTACTTGTCTTACTCGAAGCCTTTGAGAACTGTGATGTGGCATTGCACGACCTGATTCATATTATAGGATCAATAAGTGGAAATATTTTGCCTCAAGCTACATTAATATGACATGCCCAAATCTGTTATGACAGCGCATGCTATGCACTTGAATCCCAAGGGGCCCCAGCAGAATTTCCTGGACCCCATCAAGAGAAATTTTCTGTATACACCCCTTTGTATACTGCAAGTGAATCCAATATCATTTTAGTTTTTGGATTTCAGAAGCTTACAAACTGAACATCAAGTTCTTATTTTAAAAATGAATGTTTTTCAAGGACCATATACATATTCAGGGTTCCTCCTCAACAGCTGAGGGGGGAAATGATTTTGACATACAGTGAGGAGGAGGAGGGGGGCTCAAATGAACATCTGCCTCCAGGCCTCTCAGAGTCTTTAAAAGGGTCTGCATAGATCAGCGCAGCTGCTTTAAGTTTTCTCCCTCAAGAAGCTTTTCCCAGATCCTATTAAAAATAGCATTTGAAGTTAACCAAGCAACTCATCAGATCACTGACAGAGTAAAAAATCAAGGTGGGGTTGAAAATGAGATGCACTTGTCTACTTAGCCCACATAATAGTTCACATACATTATTTTTGGTTCAGTACTAGCAGCTTCTGGCGTTGCAAGCATTCACTAAGTTACCACAGCTGGATATAAGGCTGCAATCCAATACACATTTAGCTGGGAATAAGCCCCACTGAACTGAACTGGATTCATTTAAGAGTAGATACATATAGGATTGTGCTGCAAGTTCCATTCTCTAATGTATTCAAACTCATAGATAACTGATGCAAAATCGGAATGCTTCCTTGCAAAAAGTAATAGAAATATGTTGAAAAATAGCCTAATCCCTTTGGTATGGAATGCTTCTTACCACTTCTGATGAATTTAGGAAGAAGATCGATTTCTCTTCTGCTTCCTGAAAGGCATTGACTGTGATCCTAAATAAATATGGATGAACAATTCGAGGACTCCCTTGGGTCCAAGGACAATTTCTGAAAAAGAGATCACACCAGCCTTTTTTGCACAGAGGTGGAATTTCCTGCTTCACACCTAGGGTGAACCACTAGTTATAAACAGAGAACAAGTTTCAAGATAAATCCTAATCCACGGTTGGGGATTTAGATAGTCACCACAATGCAATTGCAGGTAAAAATCCTGTTTAGTTTTTTTCCTCTCTCTCTCTAGTGATCCTGAAGATAGATTATTCAGCAGCTAGCAATTTACAGATCAGCACAATCACTGCATATTCTGTAAAAGCATTACAGGTGATTTCTTTGATATCTTCATGTATACAGTGTAAACAAAAAAGAACTCTAAGAGCAGCAAAACTGTGCAAACAGTTTACCCTGTTCAAAGTCACCCAGTGAGCATCATTGGGATGTGAACCCTTGTTGAACATATGGACTCCAAGTAGACATTGACACTCTGTTTGCGTGTTACACATTTGCTCAATATCCTCAAATATATATATTTTAGATATGTGGCATGGAAGCTCATTGACAGTGCAATCTGATGCATGTCTACTCTGAAGCAAGTTGCACTGAGTTTAAGGAGACTCGTTCCCAAATGAGTGTGTATAGTGTTGCAGCCTTGGTAGCTTCTAATACTAGTCACCCAGCATATAGAACTGAAAATTCAGGTGCTCCATATGTGATCTGAAACGTAAGGGAAGGGTGCCCTTTAAATGCAACTTTTGACCAAGACCCTGGTCAGCAGGGCTCCTACTAAAACAGCCTTTAGGAAAACCAGCAACCTCACAGAAATGGTGAAGGCTTTTTGACAGCGATAGGTAGTTCAACTCTGCTTATTTTCAAAACTAATTTAGTTTCCAGACAGCTTTCATTTCTCTTATGTCAGATTGTCACAGACCCTCCCATTCAAGATGTGACATGCCCTAGATGCTACATCATGCGTAATTAACACCAAGGCCTCTCTTAATATGGGCACAAGCCAATTATACTGTTCCATAACATCTTTGACAAAGGCATTGAGGTTGTTGTTACAGATTGTGCCAGTGTTCCCAAGCTTGTTCGCTTCTGGACTTATCTTTTATGTCACTGTTGTTGCTGTTGTTTCTTCCCTTTGATTTCAATATGACCCTCTCGCCATGAAAGCTGCCTTTTAATCCAATTCTCCAGTTCACTATTCTTTCATTGTTGTTATGGGTTTTGGCAGCTTCTCCAAGCGGTTTACGCAGCCTTCCAATTAAATGTGGGAAACAAGTCCACTTGTGGAGGGGTGTCAGTGTGAGGGGAAAGGAGTGAGTTTCGATTTAAATAGCTTGCCGCATAAACAAAAGGAGAACCAGGGAAATGAAGGATGAGGCCTACTGCCACCCTCTCCACGCCGCCACCTTTTGCCTTGTACCTTTGATTGTCTTTTGGCTAAACAATATTGTAGGGAAAGGTCAAATTCCTTGTTATTGCTCTGTCCTCAAAGAACAGATGATGCCTGGCTTTCCCCCCTCCTTTCAAACAGCATTTTTTCTATATAAAAGCAATTTGCTTACAAATCCCAGAAAGCCAGGGGGCAGCAGAAGGGACAACAGCCTCTTGTCTTTATTGCTGAAGATATTTGCATGAAAAAGAACTGCTTTCTTATTCAAAAACTCATCTGCTACTGCTGCTTATTTCCCATTTCATGTCATGATCTATCATCATTGATGTGCCCATTAGGAGCAACTATAGGTCAGCTTGCTGAGCCATTTATCGGAGGGGTAGCCACTAAATGATATTGTGAAATGTGGTAAGATCACAAAATACTGGGTGGTATTCAGCTATGTTTTACCCAGAGGAGAGTTGCTGAAAGTAATGAATATGTCCCTTAATTTCAATATGTATTTTCTGAATAAAACTTAGTTGAATACCACCCCCTGGGGCCAGAATCTATGCTTCTGAACTGTAGCCATTCATGGTGTGAGTTAATCTACAAGAAGGTTGATAGAAGTGTGGAAGACCCCAGGCTTATGAAAGGGTTTGAACAGGATGAATGTTAGGGGTCAAACCACATCTTTAAGGGCCAGCACTGGTGGGAATGGAACTCCTCCTTTCTTGCTAGGCTCCTAAAGCTGTGGGCTCTGAAAACCTTTATCTTCACTCAGGTATTTCTAGCTTAGTATGGTTGTTAGTTTGTCCATAACCAGCATTTTTTTATGCTTTTATGTTATTTTATTTTTAACATGTGTTTCTTTTCCTTTTCTTTTTTTGTACATTGCCTGGATATTTTGATGTTTAATGGTTTAAAAATATTGTTAAATAAATAAGGAGAACTTTTGAAAAGTAACGGAATAGTCACAGAAAACTTGGGAAGTTGGTGTATGGCTATTCTTCCCCTTCAATAATTAGTGGTGGATAATTGTCTCTCAGCTCAATTTTGAAGCTTTTTTTAAAGTGCTATTTTCCATAAATCATCATCCTGGACCTGGTTTGGTCACGTTTCTAGTTTAAATTCCAAGGTGAAGAAACACAATTTGGGGAAATATATATTAACAGCTGCTAAAGCTGAGGCTCCAATACTTTGGCCACCTCATGAGAGGGAGAAGACTCCCTGGAAAAGACCCTGATGTTGGGAAAGATGGAGGGCACAAGGAGAAGGGGACAACAGAGGACGAGATGGTTGGATAGTGTTCTCGAAGCTACCAGCATGAGTTTGACCAAACTGCGGGAGGCAGTGGAAGACAGGAGTGCCTGGCGTGCTCTGGTCCAGGGGGTCACCAAGAGGCAGACACGACTAAACGACGAAACAACAACATATTAACAGCTGACCATTATGAGTTTGACTGCATTATTAACAAAAATTGGGATGTTAAAAAAGAATAGAAGTGGAACAGATTCAGCAGAACCTTTTGCAATTCCAGTTTTGGAGGTGAGGTACAATATTTTTCACCTAGCCAATTTCAGCACAAACCTACAAATATATACACATATATAAGTTCCATTGAATTCAGTGCATATTCTCTGGTAAGTGTGTATAGGATTGCAAGCACAATAAGAGAAAGTTTGGCATTAACAGGTTCACACAATACCAGCTTCTGTTATTTTGGTTTCACATTTCTTCCAAGTCTGAAGTCTGAAAAGTTTATGAAATACATTTTTTCTATGCTTCATGAACCTTCCATATCTCTTGAGGATGATGCTTACATTTTCAAGTGTTTGGCTCAACTCAGTTTTAATAAAGACAATCTTCACATATAAATAAAATTGACAACTGTTTCAGAGGCCAACTTTCAGGAATAAATAGAGTTGACATTTTTGCTGTCCGTGGTTCTGAAACCAGCTTTCTTTTCCCCTCCAAGTGATAATTCAGAACTGCAACAAACAAGGAATGTAGCAACAGGAGCATTTTACAGCTTTGTAACTCTCTTAAGTTGCTGTCATGTGAAGTGTCATGGTTGAGCAATGACAGAATAATATCATAATCGGGGTGTTTGTGTGTGTGTGTGTGTTATAGAACAGCAGACAGGTGCCCACGGGGAACTATAAGACAACAAGCAATGAAGTAATGTAACAATTAACAAGTCATTATGTGGACCTTATGTGGACCTTAGGGACACGGATGGCGCTGTGGGTTAAACCACAGAGCCTAGGACTTGCCGATCAGAAGGTTGGCGGTTTGAATCCCCGCGACGGGGTGAGCTCCCATTGCCCGGTCCCTGCTCCTGCCAACCTAGCAGTTTGAAAGCACGTCAAAGTGCAAGTAGATAAATCGGTACCACTCCGGTGGGAAGGTAAATGGTGTTTCCATGTGCTGCTCTGGTTCACCAGAAGTGGCTTAGTCATGCTGGCCACATGACCCGGAAGCTGTACACTGGCTCCCTCGGCCAATAAAGCGAGATGAGTGCCACAACCCCAGAGTCGGTCACGGCTGGACCTAATGGTCAGAGGTCCCTTTACCTTTATGTGGACCTTCTTCTAGAGCAGGGTAATCCTACTTTACATACCAAATGGGCCGCAAGAGTACTTTAGCACAGAACCTATGGGCCACACACTGCCTTGTTGCACGGGGGGGGGGGGCTACACTACTATATTGTACTACAATATTTCAAGCGAAATGAATTGGTATAGTTCTCTCTGAGGTGACAGGTGAGTTGCCTCTAGTTCTTTCCCCATTCCATCCTTCCATGAATCCTCATTGTGGCTCAGTGACAGAGCATCTCCTTTGCCTACAGAAGGCTGAAGTTTCAAACTCTGGCATCTCCAGGTAGAGCTGGTAAAGAATCCTGCTTGAAATCTTGGAGAGCTGCTGCCAATCAGTGTAGACAATACTGATCTAGGTGGGTCAGTGGTCTGACTCCATATAAAGCAGTCTCCTGTGCAGATAGATTCCTTTCATTTATCTGCCATGAAACCACTTTGTACACTACTCCTACCATACATCAACCCACATTGCAGGGGAGCCACAGAATCTGACACTGGTCAGTTGGAGCCATAGTCCATGAACGCAGTCCTACACACCGCTTTGCCAGAAAAAAATGACAGTGTGAAGCAGCGATATTCTACAAGGCTGGAAACAAATATAAAAAATGAACTTTGCACAAATGCACACACACAAATTGGGATGTATTTATGCCACGATTGAAATGTGATCCTAGATTTTAGGTTTGGGAGTTTAAAATAATTGATTGCTAAGTACCAAACCAGTGTGGTTGTGCTGCATCTATTAAAATGAATATAATTTGTGCCTTGATGATCTGAAACAAAAGGTGGGGTGTGGAGGTTTTACTAGATAGTAAGCCAATACATTGCTTACCACAATAGTCACAGCTGTGTGTCACTGGAAACCTTCACAAGGTGGAGAATATTGCCACAAGCATACAGAATCTTATAAACTACGCTATCAACACATAGGTCCACATGTTGAAATGTCTGTACAAAGTGCTGGAACCTTCACACTTTCTGCCACCTTGCATGCCAAATGCACCTCACTGGTCCCATATTAGTCATGCAAACAGATCTCTCTCCCTTGCCATCGCTAGAACCCGTATCATCTGTGCTGCATTTATGACAAGAACCACCTGATTTAAAGAGAAAGTTCAAGGCTGGTCTTCTCATAAATCTTCTAGAAAGCCAAGAGGACCATAAATCTTTTTTCCACAGTTAAAGCTGGAAGGCTAATCAGAATGGAGCTTTTCCCTTCCCCTATTTAATTTTTCAGATAATAATCATGATCACTAGCATAATCTTTGTTGTTAAAAATTCCCACCTATGCTATAAGAAAGAAGTCTAAAGCAACCACAAATAATAAAAGAGAGAAGAAAGGCATTGAAGAAATGAACAATCTTGGCTTCCTGACCGTATTATCTGTTAAAAGGAGGTGGGCGAGTTAAAGGTCAGCCTTCAGACCACCTCACATAATTCACCTGGATGCAGATTCTAAAAAGGGATATCTTCTGATCCTCACATTAATCCCGAAAGTGCAGATTCTGGCAAATTCATTCTGAAATTTGGACCTACAAGATTCCTTGAGCATCATACATACAACACACATACAGATTTCCCTTGGGGAGAGTCAGGATGCAGATTATTAATGAATTCATCAGTGAACCAGATCAACAGTTTTGGGAGGTGGATGACAGGGCTACCAGCAAATGCATAACAAGCATCTTGCTCTCAAGAAGTTTGCCTCCCAAGCTGCAATCAAGCAATACTCATGCACACATAATTGCATCACAACTCATGTCAAAACAAATTGGTCGTTATGTATTTGCCAGGCTAATGATGAGCATCCTTTCAAACAAATGGGGATCCCAACTGAACCTCATGGATGATTTTGTTCCAGCATTTACAGCATTTTTGAATGATTTTCCTTCATCATTTCTGCATTGTCTTTGATACATTTAATCGCTTCAGTACTTTACCAAGAGTGCCCATTGATGAAACCTTCTCTCAATTTCAACCATGTGGTGTGGCAGCAAGAGTAAGAAGCGTTGAGCCTGTGCAAAATACACACCCAGAAAAGTACTATGTTCTAATCTTCAGAGAAATCCAGAACATTCTGGCTGGCTTGGAGTGGGAAGAGGCCCTTAATTACTTGGTACCTAGTATCTGAAGGGACATACCTGGGTGTGAGATCAAAAGAGGAGGCCATTGCAGAAGTTCTGCAAAATGAGGTTCATGGGGTGGCAGTGCAAGAAAAGACCTTTTGTATTGTGGCCCCCAGATTTTGAAAGATCCTCTTCTCTGAGGTGGATCTGGCCTTGTCCCTGTATACATTTCAACATCAGGTCAAGAAACACCCTTTAGGACAGGTCTTTGGAGGGTGGAAGGTGTTGCATGGTTTTGTTGTACTAAGCTGCATGCAACCTGCCTTGGAAACTCATGATCGAGATTGATCTATACTGTAAATGCTTGTAAATAAATAAATAAACGACCCCCTTCTGAGGCCATCAAAGTTGGTGGCCATCACTACATTTTACAGAAGTGAATTCCATAGCTGAATTATGAGCTGTATGAAGAAATGCTTCCTTTTTTCTCTTTCCTGAAACATTCAGCTTTGATGAATGATCCTTGGTGCTAGGATTATGATAGGTAGAAAAGCATCTATCAATTTTTTATACACCCTGCATAATTTTATACCCCTCTGTCATGTTCCCCAATACTCACTTTTTTCTAAATTAAAAAAGACCAAACAGAGGAACTGTTGCAGCCCCTTCAACATTCTAGATGCTCTTTTCTGAAACCTATCCTTTTTAAGGTGCAGCAATAAGAATGGAATGTGGTATTCCAAATGTAGTTGCACCATAGATCTATATAGTGGCATTATGATATTGGCAGTTTTATTTTCAACTAAACCTCAACATGCAATTGCCTTTTCCCTTCTTCTGCTACATTCACCGGGCTGACATTTCCATTGAACTATCTCTTTCTTGGTCAGTTGCTGCCAGTACAAACACCCTAAGTATATATACAGGTATTGGGTTTTTTAAAAATAATGTCCCAGTGTGCATTAGTTTAAACTTCTTTGCACTGAACTGCATTTGCTACTTTAATGACCATTCACTCTGTTTGGAGAGAGCCTTTTCGGGGATCTTCACAATCCCTTTTTCTTTTTTCCGGCCTGCACGGTTTGGTGTCATCAGAAAACTTGGCCATCTCCCTGCTGACCTCTAATTCCAGGCTATTTATTAAAAAGCACAGGTCTTAATACTGATCTTTGGGAATGACTACATTTCTTACATTCATGCACTGTCGAATTGTCCACTTATTCCTACCGTCTGCTTCTTGTTCTTTAACCTGCTACTGATCCTTAAGTGGATCTGTCCTCTTATCTCATGACAGCTAAACTAACTCGGGTGTCTTTTGTCAGGAACTTTATCAAAAGCTTTTTAAAATCACACAATATCTACTGATCCAAGTACACAATATGTACCAAATGACTGTTCCTTGTTGTTGTGACTGCACTGAAGACAAACATGGCTACCCTTTTGGAAGACAGTGGCTTATTTCAATGCATGGCTCTTTTTCAATCCATCAGAAGAAAGCACAGAATGAATCACCAAATAACAAACAAGCAACACATAAATTAAAGCAGATGTCATGCTTAGCAAAGTAACCAACGTTTATAGATAAACTTTGGGAAATGTTTTCAATGTTTTGAATGCAATTTCACATATTCATTTCAGTGAAACCTTCAACCAGCCCTAATATACTGATTAGTATTTATTTGCTTCAGTAATTGATGCTCCACCTTTCACCATCAAAATAGACCTAAAGTGGCTCATCTTTTATTTTAAAAGAATCAGATAAAAATATCAAAATACAATGCCAAGCACAATAGCAAATCTACATAACACCACAATATTGCATCGTGAATATTACATCTTTCTAATCAGGATTAGTTGATTTGGAAAAGATGCAGCCCACAATCACCAAAGCAAAGGAGAAATCCATATGCACTGAAAGAATGTGTGAGTGGATAAATTTACTTTATAAAACACTATAACCATGTTAATTGCAAGTAAAAAGGAGTTTCTGTTAAAGAGAAGCACACCTAGGCACCTGCCTCAGAGTGAACCCTCCACTGACTGCTAACCCTCCTCCTTATCAAGGTAAGGAAGGGGCAATAATGACTAAATTGGGATTCTAGAATACAAAACTTTTTTTAAAACTCCACTAGGCTTTTTGAGTGATTGGTTGCAGCCCTCAAAAATCAGGATTCCCCTGAAGATTGGTGGGGTGTAGCTCAGTGATACAGCTCATGTCTTGCATGCAGAAGTTCCCAGGTTTGATACCTGGCATCTTTAGGTAGGACTGGCAAAGATCCCCATTTGAAACTCTGGAGAGTCACTGCTAGTCAGTGTAGACAGCACTGAGTTAGATGGACCAATGGTCTGACCCTGTATAAGACAACTTCCCTTATTGCTTCCACTTGTGCTGGTCATCTGCAATTTCCAAATACTTTTTATTTGCTTTAGTTTAGTTTTATTTGCTTTTTATGTGCTTTAGTTGATGCATAGGGTTTTCCCCCCAATTGATCAATCTAAACCACAAATCAATTAAAATTTGGCAGCCCTAATGATGTTCTGGATTTCTTTGTCCCAACCATAACACACTGTCTTGGTAACTCAGCCCATAAAGAAGTATCTCCCACCCATTAAGTAGCCTCTTCCTCAGAGAAATGCAGATATGGATAACTCTCAAAAGGTTGGTCTAATAAGGAAAAGATCACCAATGCCTGCTGGGTATCCAACTCCATAAAAAAAAGTCAATAGCCTACTTCATTTTGTCCTTAACTTCTATACTTTTGTAGCATGGCTATATAGCCTCAGGACTTATTTGTGAACAGGGCACTGCATCACAGTTCTTTCTCCTTCCACTCTGCAGCAGAGTTTAGCTTTCAACAGACCACACACACCTTATGAAACAAAATGCAAGCAGGGACTGATATCCGATGGGAAAGAGGAGCTGTGGCAGTCCTCGGTGCTTGATTATCAGGCAATTCATACTAAGCAGGGCCAGGAAATCACATTTTCCACAAAGGTGAACCCAGATTACTACAAATATTTTCTTTCAGTAATGCTTGTAATCAGAGGGAAATGCCTCTCTCCTCCTCCTAATGCTCTGATGCTGGCTGCAAAAAGAGAGCTCCTTGCTGCAGTGAGACATAGCTTAGGAGAGAAAATTGATTAAATGAACAAGGGGAGTCATACTAATGAAAGAAATGGAGGCAGGCAGAAAGAGGCAGTGGGAACAAATCACTATGTTCATTTATTAGGTGCCTGTAAATTTTGGATCCGTGTGATTATCCAGTAGACCTAAGCCTTCCCAATTATTGTTGGATATTGCCTCTGCTCCTTCGCAGGCCTTGATGCTTTTCACAGATTGCGACACTCGCTTAGCAAAACAGTACCTGCTTCCATCCCCTCCCTGCCTATAAAGTTCCTGCACAGAGACACCATACTGAATGCAGGCGC
Organism: Podarcis raffonei; assembly: GCF_027172205.1. Taxonomy (NCBI): domain Eukaryota; kingdom Metazoa; phylum Chordata; class Lepidosauria; order Squamata; family Lacertidae; genus Podarcis; species Podarcis raffonei. The sequence goes on along the minus strand of NC_070603.1, from coordinate 64,662,109 downwards.
TGTTCTTCCTAAATGAAATGTACGAGCCTTAAAATGTTTATTGCAAAAGTCACCAGCATCTCGTTTTGCTAAAGGTGAATTCCGGAGGGCAGCATGTACAGGAAGGCTTCAATACGACACAGCCCTGTGCAAGCCTGCCTGCACTCTCCGTCATGGGCATACCCGAAAACACCGCTTCTTTTACACAAACAACTGCAGCAGCAATCAGTCAAAGTCCCTGCGTTAAGGGTGTACACAACCTTTGCAAAGAATATAGAATATAAGGGAGGGGGGATAAAGCATCTTGCATAACATCCATACATTATGGATGTGACACTGTCCCTTGGGGACAGCGGCAAAAAGCAAAGCGGCTCTCTCAGTCCAGCACAAGAAGCAAGCATCTGAGCTTCACACGTGAGCATTTCCTGTATGCAGGTGCCCCACAGTGCACAAACAAAGCATCCCATCCCTTCGAAGATGAAGTATAAAGAGCTACTGCTGCCTCTGCCTTTCTGCCAATGATAGTACACACAGGCAAACAAGAATGAAAGGTAACATGGGGAATTGGGGAGAGGAGGGGGTTAATTAGAAAAGCACACCCAAAGGTACAATGATGATAACAAATAAACTCCCAGCCCCTTTTCCATTCAAGTTGGTTCGCTCTCATATAGAAGCAACAGACATTAGACATGCTTTGACCGGTAATAGCAATTATGTCCCAGGAAAGTGGCTTATTTGCTTCAATCCACCCAATTTTCCCCCTTTCAGGCTAGAATCATATCCATTCATTCATTTGTGTGTTTCTTTCCATTTATGAATCACTTCCCATAAAACATCTTAAAGCACGTCTGCAACAAAAGCATCAGCAGTAAAATCAATTACACAATTTAATATATGAAAACAATGTTAAAGAGGGCTGAAAACCCAGTTTCATACTTTAAAACAATTAAAAGCCGTTTCATATATAAAAACAATGAAAAGTAATTTCATACATGAAAACAATTCCAAATCCAATGCCGATAGAGACTGGGATAAAGATTTCCAAAGGTCTTCTTTTTAAAAATAATTTTTTATTACGTTATTTGGAGGAAATTATACATATAAAACAAAATGATTTCAAACATTAAAATGCAGAGTTCTTTCGAACCCTTAGACCTCCTTCCCTCCCTCCATGGGTTCCCTTTTTAAGATTAAATTCACTGCATCTTTTACCCTTGTCTATCTATTATATGGGACACGGGTGGCACTGTGGGTTAAACCACTGAGCCTAGGACTTGCCGATCAGAAGGTCGGCGGTTCGAATCCCCATGGCGGGGTGAGCTCCCGTTGCTCAGTCCCTGCTCCTGCCAACCTAGCAGTTCGAAAGCACGTCAAAGTGTAAGTAGATAAATAGGTACCGCTCTGGCGGGAAGGTAAACGGCGTTTCCGTGTGCTACTCTGGTTCACCAGAAGTGGCTTAGTCATGCTGGCCACATGACCCGGAAGCTGTACGCCGGCTCCCTCGGCCTATAGAGCGAGATGAGCGCCGCAACCCCAGAGTAGGTCACGACTGGACCTAATGGTCAGGGGTCCCTTTACCTTTACTATCTATTATATAATCATAATTACCATGAAAACAATTCCACTTTGCAAGCGCCTTTACATCCCTGTCAAAGTTTTTAAACTATTTACAGTGGTCTTTTAAGTAAAATACAAGAGAAGGGAAGGTCTTCAATGGGCATCAGAAAGACAAGAAGAGATGGTGTCTGCCTGATGTAAGGACATAAAGAAAGTTCTGCTGGATCAGGGCAAGAGCTCATCCTGTTCTCACAGGGGCCAACCAGATGACTCTAGGAAGCGAGTAAGTAGGACCCAAGCACAAAAGCACCCTCTCCTCCCGTGGTTTCTAGGAACTGGCATTCAGAAGCATTGCTTCCTGTGACTATGGAGGCAGAGCATAGCCATTATGGTCAGTGGCCAAAGAATTTGTCTAATCCTCTTTTAAAGACTTCTAGGTTGGTGGCCATCACTGCCTCTCATGAGAGCGGGTTCCATAATTTAATTTGACACTCTCCTGCAGAACATGGTGATGGGTTGGGGTCATAACATGAGCTTCACATGTGACTCCTGATACTGGGAAGCTGCTGAAAATGGCAATCCTTGGCTGATTTCTTTCTCTGCTCATTGCACCATCGAAGCAGGTTTGCCTGCGCTATGCTGTCATCACATTGTGGATTTTCCTGTCCCTGCTGCACACAATTGGCCGTACATGGGGAATCAACATGGGGAAGTCGGCCTAACTGCCATAGGGAGAGCTCTTGATGTAGTGGTGCTGTTTTGGTGCTGATCTCATGTACATGGGAACCCAGAATGCTCCATTGAGTCAAACCGTATTGAGCTCAGTTTTCTTTATACTGACCCACAGCATCTCTCCAGGGTTTCAGACAGAGGGCATCCTCAGCCCTACCTGGAGAGAACAGGGATTAAACCAGAGACCTTCTATATTGCAAGGCAGTTGCTGACCCACTGAGATACAGCCTTCTGCCCAAGAACCATGTCTATTTCTGCTCTTCCTCACTGTTTTCACTTTGCTCCCAAACTTTTGCTTTGGGGCTGGTGATGCATTAATAGCAGAAGATTTGTGGCCAGGACACAGGGTGGGGAGGAGGATTAATAAGCCTCAAACCTACTGCTTGCTTTGCTGCAGAGAGCCATTCTCTTTCCTTCCCAATGTGAAGATCAATGCGACGTCTGTGTGGAAATTACTCTGATCCCTTCTGACATCACTGCCTGCTCTTCCCAACACAGCCTTTCTGCAGCTCAGAGAGCACCCTGCTGTGGGGGTCCCCAAATTAAAAAGAGCAGAGACAAACAACTGCCTGCCCAAAGTGGGTGGGCAGCACAGCATGCGGGAGTCCTACAAGAGTCCCAAAAGACTCTGTTGCCACTTCCCAAAATGCTTTCAGAGATTTTTGTTGCCACCTTTAGTAATGATCTCTGAAGACAAGGTAATGATGCAATAATTTAGTGCATGACAGACAGGCCCTTGGGGGCAAGACTGTAGCTCAGTGGCAGAGCACCTGAGTCATAAGTTCCATCTCCAGCATCTTCTGGTAAGAGGAACCTATGACTTGGGGTCTCAAATTTCAGTGGCACCCTCTGCAACACCCAGTTTGGGCACCCTCGCCTCTCGCCTTCCATTCTACATCAGAGTTGTGGCACCCCCTGCAGCACCCCCAGGGTTCCATGCCCAGTGCGACCAAACCAGTTGCACTCCCCCAAATCCATCTCTGTAAGGGTGGGACTGTTCCCAAGCTGAAAACCTGATGGGCACATCAGTGTAGACAATACTGAGCGAATTGGACGAATGATCTGATTTTGTATCGGGCACCTCCTATGTTTAAATGGTAGCACCCTAATTTTCCTTTCAAATCCATGTTTTTAAAATTTGATCAAACCTACTGAAATGTCAAAGGGGCTGGCCACAGAGACCCATTTTGGTTGTTTCCTCATGCAGCGAGTCGTTCATCTGCAGTGAATCTCCATGCATACAGATCCTCACTTGGCAGATTTGGGCAAAGCAGAAAATATACATTGATGCACGTTGAAGGAACTGCAGCATGTTGATGCTGAGCTGTCTCAAATGGCCTGCTGTATTTGGATAGACTTTCTGTTTTGACAGCATCTGAAAGGTAGAAGGTAGAAGGGGAGATCCCAGACTTCTGTGGATACAAGAGGACAGGAGCTCTATTTGAGGCTTCAGAGCAACATTATCTGGGTATAGGCTTGTAAGTTAGAGAGGAACCCAGCATCAACAGAAGAAGGCCACAATAGTGCAAGCGTGACACCATTTGGAGCCATCCTAATATAGAAAGCCCTGTTCCTTCCACTCTGGGGTATCTGCAGTGACATCACTCCATCCCTCTCCCCTCTCCTCGGAGTCATTCCATCTGTTCCTCTCTCTCTCTCTCTGCCTGGGCCTCCTGCCTATTTCAGCGTAGAGACCTGTTGCTTAAAAGGAAACAACAAAGACCCTCTTTTGGAACAAAGCCTCCAGGGTGGCTATGGCTGAGGACACGGAAAATAATTATTGAAACCAATATTGTATTTTGAGGTTAAGCCCGCGTAGGTGACTGCATGCCAAGGCTCCCTTGGGAATATATTTTTCTTGTCATTCTGGATGCCACTTACACGCTGTGGCAGTTCTCCTGGTTGGACACCTACAGCAGTGCTATACTCAGAATAATAAAGAGAACAGTCACATCCACATACCTCTGCCTCTCTGCTCCAGTCACTACTAGGAGATCAAGCCTCTCCTCTCTCTTTTTTCTTAAACCAGTTGGGGGCCATTTAAAACAGTCAGGGGCCATTTTCGCACAGGGTTGCTGTCAAGGAAACATCTCCCTGCATGAAATTTAAGGCCACACACATCACATTCAAAATATTTTTGAATGTTTTAAGTAGCTGCTTTTATTGATAATTTTATTGTTCTTGTTTTGTGAACCGCTTACAATGAAACAGTATATAATTTTTATGAAATAAGCATGAGCATTCAAGAATTCCATCAGAAACATATGGACATAAAAGATAAAGGTAAAGGGACCCCTGACTATTAGGTCCAGTCGTGACCGACTCTGGGGTTGCACGCTCATCTCGCTCTATAGGCCGAGGGAGCCGGCGTTTGTCCACAGACAGTTTCCGGGTCATGTGGCCAGCATGACTAAGCCACTTCTGGCGAACCAGAGCAGCACACGGAAACGCTGTTTAGCTTCCTGCCAGAGCAGTCCCTATTTATCTATTTGCACTTTGACGTGCTTTCGAACTGCTAGGTTGGCAGGAGACATATAGACATACAAAGCCCTAAGCAGCATAGGACCTACTTTAGATATTTGATGGAGAATACACACCTGCCTGTCTACTAAGATCTATGGAGACCAGGCTGTAGCTCAGTTCTAGAGCATCTTCTTTTGAATGCAGAAGGTTCCAGGAAGGTCTGGGAGAGATCTGTTTGAAACCTGGAGAGCCTCTGCTAATCAGTACAGGCAACACTGAGCTAGATCATGGATCAATAGCCTGATGGACCATAGTCAGTGGCAGTAGGTGTTTGGTCGCCAATTGCTGGAAACCATAAAAGGGGAGAGTGCTTTAGTGCTCAGGTCACATATGCGAGCTGCCCAAAGGCACCTGGTTGGCCACGATGAGAAGAGGATGCTGGCCTAGAAGGGCCACTGGCCTGATCTAGCAGGCTTTTCTGATGCTCTTATGACTTAGTATGTGCCTGCCTGGTATTCAATAAGTGGTTACAAGGGAGAGGGCATTCCTGGGACACAGGTGCCCCCATTGTAGAATTCCTTCTCTTCCCAAATATGGCTGCTGCTGACACTTATCAGTTTTCAGCAGCAGTTGAAGGGTTATCCATTCACTCAGCCCTTTCTGATGGCCTGCTACGTTTCCTTGTTCATTAAGCTTTGTTGCTTATTGTGGTGTGTTTTATTTATTTTGCTGTTTAATTATGTCTCTTTGCTTTGATGACGTTGCTGCTGCTTTTAATTTCTAATGTAACCCGCTGTGGGATTGCTTTTAGAAATGAAGACTGGGTAAGATAGATGATAGATAGATAGATAGATAGATAGATAGATAGATAGATAGATAGATGATAGATAGATAGATAGATAGATAGATAGATAGATAGATGATAGATAGATAGATGATAGATATATAGATGATAGATAGATAGATAGATAGATAGATAGATAGATAGATAGATAGATGATAGGCGACTTGAGAAATGCTACCTGTGGGGAAATATATCCTTTCCCCTCAAGGCAGTGAGGCAACACTGCAGAGTCTCAACTCACTTCAAACGGGGCAGTATCCTTGCAATGGCCTCTTTCCAGCATCTGCTTCCTATAACACCAAGCCTTGCGGTATTTTGCTTTGATTCTTAAGGCCAGAGTGTACTTTTCCTGCAGAATTTTGATCAGCTTCTCTGTCAGTTGAGACAAGGACACAATTTGTCCCAAAACTCCAGCATGTCCTGTCCCCCCTCCCCAATCCCTCAGTCTGCGTTCCTGCCCTTATGCAGCCTATCTATCTGGATTTTTCAGTGATAAGTGCATTTAGGCCTGACCTTCTAGAACTTCAGTTGCTCATGCACCAAGTGAATCCTTCTTACTCAAAATTTTATCTGCCCTCCTCCTTCCGCACCCTTCATTTTGCATACTCTGTATTCACTGTTTACTTGTAGAATCAGGAAGGTCACCTCTCCATCCTTTCTTTGACTGATAGGAATTGTGTTTTATTTTCCTAGTCATTCTGTTGTTTTCATATCCATCTGTTATCTCCTTGCCTTTGCATCCTGCACATTTCCATTTCCTCCCCCCCACCCCTTTGCCATCTTGCGATCAGATCATCTATTATTCCCAGACACTTATCAGCTCTTCCCTCCACCTTTCAGTGCCTAGAGACAATCATGTATCCAGAGCAGTGACCAGAGGAGGAATGACTGCTGAGAGAAGCATAGAGAGAGAAAATGCCTTGGTGCATCTGCAGCAGAACAACTGTACGCCTTCATCTGCCCCAGTTGCAACAAAACATGTCTTTCCTGTATCAGTCTCTACAGCCACAGCAGGTGCTGCAACCTTCCAGGAGTTTGACTTCACCCCCAAAGGCGCACTCCTCCATTGTTTCCTGAGACAGACAGATGCCAACCAACCAACCATGGGTGCCCCCTATTCATGCCTATGTAAAAATATCTATGAATGATTTCAATGGCTCCAAGTCTCAAATCAGTGGGTACAGCAGGTGTGGCCAACATGGTGCCCTCCGTAGTTGTTGTTTTTTTTAAAAAAAACTAGTCTAAAAAAACCAAACACATTGTATGTGAGCAATGTTATGCTCACTGGAAGAACAGATCCTGAAGCTGAGGCTCCAATACTTTGGCCGCCTCATGAGAAGAGAAGACTCCCTGGAAAAGACCCCGATGTTGGGAAAGATGGAGGGCACAAGGAGAAGGGGACGACAGAGGACGAGATGGTTGGACAGTGTTCTCGAAGCTACAAACATGAGTCTGACCAAACTGCGGGAGGCAGTGGAAGACAGGAGTTCCTGGCGTGCTCTGGTCCATGGGGTCATGAAGAGTCGGACACGACTAAATGACTAAACAACAACAACAATGTTATGCATCTCACTGCTTTTTATCTTTCATACTTTTATCAACATACTGCAATGATTCAGCAGAGAAAAAGCCATTGGATTTAGTACCATACTACTGTTTTAAAACCCTATGGTTACATTGACGACAGCATTTTTGACTCGCTAGGGCATGAGGACTTTCTAAGGGCAGGAGCTTGTGACCCTTCAAGATGTTATTGAATTCTAACTCCCATCAGCCATACAACAGTTGGGAATGATGGGCATTGTAGTCCAACAACATCAGGAGGACCACAGCTTCTCCATCCCTGTTCTAAGTAGGCATGAATTGGATTACAACTGGCATATGGCCACTGCTTTGCAATTTGTCATCTCTTTTGACAAGTTCATCTGAACCGACTGCCTCCGAAGGCAGCGAATCCTCTTTTGTTAGAGGCTTTTAAGCAGTGGTTTGGTGGCCACAAGAAAGGAAACTATAGCAGTCATGGATTTTCTGCATTGTCAGGGGCTTGAACTTAGATCACCTTTGAGGTCCATGCTTCTAACTTCCATGACAAATTAGGCACTGTAAGGTATGGGGAGGTGGATGCTTGCAAGATTCATTATATATAGCCAAGCTAATTTCTTCCTATTCAGCTAAGAAAAAGCTTGGTTAAATACATACAGGGGGTGGTAAATCCTACAAGGATTTGCAATGCATTACTTTTTTTAAAAAAAAAAGGCACATCCAGCAAAATATCACTTTCCCTAGCTCTAAAGGCTAGAGCATCCATTCTGCTCTCCTCAGCATGAATTAGTTCATTAATGAAGAGAGGGATTCCCCCCACATTCCTCTGATCTTTCTTTGATTAATGAGCATTTCATAAATTTTCTGGTCTTCTCTCAGCAAACACTTCCATCGCCTCACACACCCGCTTCCCTGCCCTTTCCCTGCTGTCTTTCCCTTAAAAGGCAGAAAGCACAGGGGGCTGCAAAGTGCCTGCCAGCCTCTCCTTCCTATCGGCAGAGCCAGAAAGCGGGTGCCATTAATAATTGCACAACAACTAGTCTGCAAAGCACGCTGAGAACTGATCATCCAGCTGAGATTCTGGCAGGTGTCACAAGGGTTTCAACTATTGCAGGACACCCAAGGGAAGTGTGGCAGTGAACCCTGAGCTTAAAGCTGGACCTACAAGTGAACTGTGGGTGCTCAAAGACTTCACACCTACCAAAAGTGCATCCAGGTAGGGTGGAGGAGGACTTCTTTTTAAAAAACCAAAATCATGTGAATGCCGGTGTTTCTTCCCAACTCACAGTTTCTACACACTAACTATTAAGGGAAGCAATTAAGTGGGCCAATATTGCACACATGCCAATGGTAACATCAAACTGCACTAAGCACTAGGCATTGGTCTGGAAACTGGCCAAGTCTCCCCTGAATCAGGAGGAAACAGTATTGCCAGAATGCCAATGAGACTGACATCAGCATCAGCTGAGATAATTCAGATTTCATTCAATTTTCTGGGCTTGGTTTTCCTTTAAAATGCCTAATTTATGTTTGCTGGACAGGCATCTGCAGCCCCTGTGATTTCAGAATATTATGTTTGGATTGCTGCTAGTCTATCAACATTGATTGCAATGCATTACGTTTTTTTTTTAAAAAAAAGGCACATCCAGCACAGAAGGACTTGTTTTGAGCAACAGACACATCTATTGAGAAAAGGGCATTATTTTTTGTGATGTTTCAGAACACTAAGTTCCAGGGTCATTATATGTTGTGACCCCATGGACCAGAACACGCCAGGCACTCTTGTCTTCCACTGCCTCCCGCAGTTTGGTCAAACTCATGCTGGTAGCTTCGAGAATACTGTCCAACCATCTAGTCCTCTGTCGTCCCCTTCTCCTTGTGCCCTCAATCTTTCCCAACATGAGGGTCTTTTCCAGGGAGTCTTCTCTTCTCATGAGGTAGCCAAAGTATTGGAGCCTCAGCTTCACAATCTGTCCTTCCAGTGAGCACTCAGGGCTGATTTCCTTAAGAATGGATAGGTTTGATTTTCTTGCAGTCCATGGGACTCTCAAGAGTCTCCTCCAACACCATAATTCAAAAGCATCAATTCTTCGGCGATCAGCCTTCTTTATGGTCCAGCTTTCACTTCCATACATCACTACTGGGAAAATCATAGCTCTAACTATACGGACCTTTGTTGGCAAGGTGATGTCTCTGCTTTTTAAGATACTGTCTAGGTTTGTCATTGCTTTTCTCCCAAGAAGTAGGCATTATATACCCATACACATTTGCCCCTCTGCTGTAAATACTCACATTTCTTTTAGTCTCCTTTGGCACATACATGCATATAGGTAACTTTTCTTACATTTGTATATTAATTTAATAAAATAGCTAATGTAAAAAGAAGCTACATCCATCATTTGACATTCAATTTTTTAAAAATCTTTGTGGAAGTGAAAACAAATCGAAAGATCATTTTGGGTATCTCTGTCTATATATAAGGCATCACACCCGATCATGACAGTGGAATTCCCAAATTTGCTTAATGTAGGCATTCACATGTAAATGTCTACAACCCCATTCTAATATGAATATACAAAATCAATCAGTGAATGTTGATAATCACATTAAGAAAGTACCGTTTACTGTGTATCACTTGAGATTTCTACTAATCACAAAATTTCCCTGGGATTCTTGATATTGGCATGTGAATGCCAATATTCTCCACATTTCAGACATTTACAAGACTATGCAGATTAAGGGATAGGGTCCATGTCAGGGAGTATTTTCTGCCTTATCAGATGTTCTATGCACTCAAATTGTCTAGAGAGGCCTTGCTCCATCATTTACAGAAACTTGATTATAATCTACTAGGAGAAGGGCCTTTTATGTGGTGGCCCAGATGAAATAGAAAGCCCTCCTTCATGAGACCCACTGTGCCTTGTATGGATGCATCTGGTGCAATCCCATAGAAGTGAGGAGATTTCACCCCTCCCATATCCAAGAATCTCCTGATGAGTCTGCTGATTCTCCAGAGAGGAGGAGCAGTGTTCTGCTCTCTACTTATTGTGCTCCAGCACCACATCAGTCAGTCAGTCAGTGTGTCGGAGAGAGAGAGACTGAGTGTTAGAGATCGTGTGTATAGATAAGTTTGCTGCTAAGAGCAGCTGCAGACACTCAGTGCAGTGCAGCATTCTTTATGCTTAGACCTCATTTAGCTCTGTATATAGTTGTATAATAGTTGTAGATAGAATAAAGAAGATATTCTACAGAGCTGCTCTCCGAGTCGTTTATGCTCTGCTAGACTCTGCTATACTCTGCTGTGCGACGACTGTCTTCTTGTGGAAGTGAATCTGGTGCTCACAACTCTAAGCTGTGAGTCCACAGCACTTTGACCTGTTCCTGTGCAGAAGGTGGTCTCTGGAAGTGCTACCCAGCTCGCCTAGCCCAGTCAGGGCTGAAGTGTATGAGTCCAGTTGGTGGCACTGGCTCAAGGGCGATGCTGACAAGAAGGAGATTAGGGAAGCTGCAATTGTAGGAATTTTGCCTGTTCACATTCCCCACCTCCAACATCATGCCAATTAGAAGGATCAGCAAATTGCAGACATATGGATCTTAATATTTAAGTTACTGTGATGTGCAAGACCATTCAAAGTATTTTCTGCTTACATGTCACAGAAGTTTAGGTATGTTACTTAAGTTACACTTGCAAGCTTTTGGGAGAATGAGTGGCAATTGTTAAGCAATCTTAACTCTTCATTTCAAACCAAAAGGGTTTTGATTATGGAATACAAGCTGTTCAGCCCCACACCACTTACCATTGGGGTCAGGAAGGATTTTTCCTCCAGGTTACATTGTCTAGACACTCCGGAAGACAAAGTGTTGTTGTTCTGGCTGGATTGCCTGTCACTGAAAAGTGTGGTTTTGCCCTTTTGCTTGATTTGTTTGAAGCCTATCAATTATTCCCTCTGTTATTTGAGCTCCATGCCATGAAAATTACTATCATCAGTCATTAAATTAAGGACTGAAGTAGATCTTTTAAAAGCAAACATATCAATATAAGATTCCCTGCCATGACAGGGAAAATTCTCCATTATTTAGCCCCATCTTCCCAATGAAATTGGGGGATCTTTCCGTTTTTGGGGTTGTTTTTTTTTAAAAAAAAGTCCCTAAAATATGCATGGAAGACTGAGATGAAATAACCTAAATTTTCCTAAAATGTGTGGCTGCTTGTGAGAGAGTCTCAAGACTGTGACCAAGAAATGGTCCGTGGAAGCTGAAATGAAAAGACCTCTCGAACCGATTCTGCCACAGTATTCTGCAGCTAGCTGAAATGACACAAAAAAATCAAAGCTAGGAACAGTTGTTTGCTGTTCTTGGGCCTAACCAGGCAAATATTCCAGGAGACAAACACCATTGTTTTATCAGGAGGCTCAAAACAAATTGTGCCTTCACTAACTGAAAGCACTGTGCCAGATTATTTGTTTTATAAAATGGCCCAAGAGACTTTCAAGCAATATATGAAACACGCTAGATAGTTTAGCAAGCTAAGTTCCTCATTTGTTACTTGATTTTTTTATTTAGGCTGGGGGAGGGAGCCCACAAGCCCCATTGCTTGACTCCCTGCATTTCAACCAACGCCTGCTCCCATAAGCTTCAGAAATTGTCCCACTGAGGCTAAAATGTTTCATGGAACTGCTTGAAGTAAGATGCAAATGTAGCCAAAAAAAAAAAAGGATGTTCCTTTGACATGTGCCCAGCTGTAAATGCACAGGCCCCTTTCTCATTAATCCTGAGCACATGGCCAGCAGGAAAGTTGATATTTGGGACATGATCTGCGGACATGGTCTCACTTTCCTCATATCCATCTAGGTCTTCACTGTTAGCGCCTGTCTTATTTCAGGGGCAAGGGAGTTCCATAAAGTCGATGGCACCATAGAAAAGGCCTTTCCCAGGGTTGCCCCATACTGTCTACTACCTACAGGAGACCAAAACCTCAATATGGATCTGGTCTTTTCACTACCCAAAACTGTATGGTAGCTCAGGCAACAAATTAAAACCAGCAACAGCAGCAGGGATCAGATTAAGCTACTGTATCATTTCCCAACAATCCCTGGAAGCCTGCTAACCTTTCACACGCCCTATTATTACATGATTGATTTCCTTCATAGAGCTTGGGAAGAAAACTCCTTCCCCTTTCCTTCCTTCCTCCTTCCTCCTTCCTCGTCTGCTTGACAAAACTAAACCATCAGCTTCCTTTCATGTTATGGGAATGCAACAAAACAAGAGTTTCTTTTCTTCAGCAACAAGTGCTTCCAACAGTTAACACCCCTCCCAGTTTATCCATCCTCTCAGAAGATATCTAACCAATAGACAATGCACAAGCTATAGTATTCAAGGGGCCTGTGTCACACTCCTGCAATGAGGGAAACTATTAATTCCAAGTCAAGTACTCTTTCTCTTAAGAGCTGCTGATAAAACAGCGATGATAAGAGCAAGGTAATTTAAAGGCCAAATAAAACCCAGTACATAGCATCTTCTTTCAAAATGTGTGCCTTCAAAATGCATCAGTGGCAACAGTATTTATACAGTACACACACACACACACACACTTTAAGAGTGGCATAGGCACTAAATACCAGATATGAAACCATCCGGTATTAATCCAGTAGAAAGGGGCTGAAAACTGGTATTTTCATGTGCCTATTTTGGACATTGAATCTCCAAACATCTTTGTGGTTCTTTAAAAAAGAAGAAACCGCTAAAAGATATTCAGAAACCATAAGAATTGAGTTCTCTCAGCAAAAACCTCAAGAGACTCTCAGACAGGTCTGGACCTCCAGAGCCTCACTAATGCCTTGGGAGGGGAGGGTCGTTTCTGTTGTGGTTCCCTCTGCATGGAAACATATCCTCTCTGAGTTGAGGCAGACACTAAGACTCCCATTGCTTATATGCTTGCTGAAGACATATCTTCTCTGTGACACTTTTAATGCCTTTTAATACCAATTTGTTTACATTTCCCTAAAGTTGGGTTGTTCTGCATATGTGGTTAGATTGTTGTGCTTTTGAAGTTAACTCTGCACACATTGACTTGTGTTTTAATGAAAAGCAGTATAAGATATTTTAAATAAATGAAATTTGATAAATTGCACAGAACTCATACACTGCCTCTTCTTGTTGCAATGCCAAACTCTTGTACCTACAGCAGAAGAGGACACAAGAACTGCATTCCCTTGGAAGCAATCTGTCAGGGGCAGGAGGTAGACATACTGGCAATGGGTGGAGCTGAAGCCAAAAGTGGAATGGACTACCCCCCCCTCTCTCTCTCTGTCCACCCTGCCTCCATGGAAATACCATCCCTGAACTGAAATACAGTAGTAATAATAATACATGGCAGGGAATTGATTTTGTTTGTTACTATGTTATGTATTTTCATATTGTAAACCACTCTGTGATATTTAGGTGCAGTTGGATGGCAAATAAAATAATAATAATAATAATAATAATAATAATAATAATAATAATACATGTCAGATAAAAAATAAAATCAGTATCTTGTTCTTCCGAGATTTCAGTGCCAAATAACACCATCTCTTTTTTATTTTTATCTTTTACTCATTATTGCTGTCTCGTGTTGAAAGCTATGCCATAGGGTTTTAGGTTGTACAATGTCTGATGTGTTATTTAATATTGCTTTAAACTGACATGTTTGCCATCTTGAAGGCCACCTTGAGATAGCAGGCTTTCGTGCCCGGAGAGATCATGGGAAACAATGAAGCTAAAACATAATTGGCAAGGTCATAAGAATGTAAGAAGAGCCCTGCTGGATCAGGCCAATGGCCCATTGAATCCAGCATCTCGTTCTCAGAGTGGTCAGCTAGGCACCTAAGCAGGACCCAAGCACAACAGGACTCTACCCATCTGCAATTTCCAGCATTAAATGGCCTCTGACAATGGAGGAAGAAAATAGTCATTGTGCCAAGTGGCCATAAATAACCCTATCTTTCTTGCCATTTACAAACAAACTGAAGTTTTCTATTCTACACCAACATGTGTTAGTCAAACAAGTAGCACAAACAATAGCTTTGTCATTGCTTAATTCTATTTTCTTTTCCTTTCTATCATGAAATTTCTTCTGCATGTTGGTGCCAATTTCCCCTAACATGCACATTTTTGTATGCTGTTTTTCCCAAGGTAGGGTTGCCAAAGTGGCCAAAGTTGTTGAGCATTTTTGGAGATGTGTGTGTGTGTGTCTGTGTGTCTGTGTGTGTGTGTGTGTGTGTGTCTGTGTCTGTGTGTGTGTTTTTGCCAATTTCCGCCTGGACACTGCTTCCAAATGCAGTTTTTCAGGTGTGTCACCAAGATATACATTATTATGCACATTTTCCCCTAGTAAATGCTGGGGCAGGGGCGGAGTACATGTTACTTGGCTGGTGAATTGCATTGCAAAATTCAGAGAAGCGTTTCTCTCAAAGGAGAGCTGCATTTTGCTTTGCATATTGGGTGGGATTCAATGAAGCTGCTGCGTTCAGGGAACAAGATTTACTTGCACAATGGGACTTGCTCCTTTCTCCTCCTCTTGTATCCCTCCTGCACCCACTAAATCTTCTCTGTGTGGTTGGGTAGAAACCCAGAAAACATTTAAAGGGCATGCAGGCATCAGAAGAGGTAGGAAACGTCTCATTGTGAGAGCAGACTTAATTCCTTGCCCTCGTACCCCAATTAGCACTACTGTGAATTCCAACCAGCAAGTAAGTTCACCTTTAAATGTGAACTGAATCAAATTTCTGCCCCATTCATAGTTCCAGAGGACAACAAGCTCAGATTTACTACTAAGTACATCTTAAACCGTTTGCATGCTTCGGACCAAATTGCCCCATGCCTCTGCATTAGCTGCTGAGCTGTCTTTTATCTTCCCATTTAGTGTGCTTTTTTTAAATAGTCTCCTTTCCATCCTCATTTGAAATCCAGTCAGGTTTTCATTCATTCACCCCTGCCCTAGCGAGGAGTAATTGAATGTCACCTGTTGAGCATAATCTGAGAAAATCCTTGGCTGTCATGCTAAGACCCGAATGGCTGGTGGTAATTAAATCTACTTTGCTGAGTGTGTGTGTGTGGGAATTGTGCCTAAATGTAATTAGGGCCTTTTGATGCATGCAGCCATCCGTTGGTCCGGCGGGGAATAAATATGGCCAAAAATAAAAGGAGCAGCGAGGGTCTGATTCCTTCAAATCCAGAATGCCGCAAAGCAAAACAGGAAGGGGCGAAATTAAGATAACCAACTGTGTTTCAGCAAGCTCTCTGCCCTGCTGTTCAATAGTCCACATGCCACTAGGTGAAGCACTGGCTCTGGCTGCCTCCCCCAGCCTGCTGCCCTCCTTTTGTTGGACTACAGTTCCCAGCATCCCTTGCAAGCATTGCCAATGGTCAGGACTGAGGGAGACTGTTGCCAAACCATTTGGAGACGTGAGACTGGAGAAAGCTGAACTCCTGTGTACATCTACGCTGCCATCATCAGCCATCACTATTTCTGTTGTGCGGAATGCAACGAGACTTGATAGAGGCTTTGTTGTTGGCTATCTCATGGAAAGGAGGTCTATCGAAGGCTGAGAGTCATGGTGACTACGCTCTGCAGCTGGAGGCAGTGATGGTTCTGAATACCAGTTGGAATGCTGCTGGAAACTACAGCAAGTAGGGCTGAACAATGTCTGGTTTTCACCATTGTGATATGTCACCAGCTCAACATCATGATATACCGATATATCATGATGTCTGAAATAAGGATGGAACTACACAGAGGCGAGTGGGGTAATGTCATGGCAGCTGCTGCTGCTTAGGAATCTAAAATGGATACATTTTTACTTACCTTTAACATATTGTTATAACTGTTATTTTATAGTACAGAGTAACAAGGCAGCAGGGATCATAAGAAAAGTGATGGCTGGCTTCACAGTTTTCCCCACATCATGATTTCATCATGACACAGCACATGCACATGTTGTGATTTGCAATATCTCGCCATGCCGAATATTATGAAACTGTTGCCATGATATTGACTTCAAGCCCATTGTGTACCATGTATTGATGCATCGCCCCATCCTAGCAGCAAGGAAGAGTGCTGCTGTGCTCATGGGCTTTCCACAGGCATCTGGCTGGTCACTGTGAGAAGAGGACACTGGGCAAGATGGGCCTTTGGCCTGATCCTGCAGGCTCTTCTTAAATTCTTTATGTAATGCCATTAACAGATTATGTAAAGAAAACCATAAAAGAGCCTCTTTGTTTTAACAGCAATGTTTTATAGTCCTGGTATTTGCAGCAAAATTCCCAAACAAACAAACAGGTTTGCCAACCCTAATAAATAACAGCAAACAAACAAAAAATTCTCTAAGAATGTGCCTTTTTGCATTTTTGCTGTCTGAGCTACCAGCTCTTAGCCTAGCCGTCTTCGTGGAGCTATTGTGAAGATAAGAGGGGGAAGAGGAAGGCAATGGTCACATGATGTACTTGCTTGGTGGCTTAAGAACTTGTTTTGTAGCCAAGCCAGGACAGCCATAACTGCCCATCAACCTAAACTATTGCTTCTCCAGTGTCAGAAGAAACCGGCTTTTCTCCTATGAGAAACAGTCAGTCAAGTTGCTCTTCTCAGGTTGAAAAGATGGATCTCATTCAGCTAATTATTTCTTCTCACAATACAACAAAACATTCCAGTCAAAATATGCCAGGCAAAATTCATAATCTCTTCTTTCAGCCTCCAGTTGTTTCTCCTGTTTCTCTGCCCCCCTCCCACAAACTGTACAATTAGTATTAAACACTACCGTTTTTGTCCTATTAACACAAATTGCCCTCTCTGGTGATGAATTAAAGGGTTTCCACCAGGGACTTCTCCTCTGCTTTGCAATTTCATTCCTGTGATCAGAACAGCCTGTGTCTTTCCCCCCAGCTCCTCAGGGAAAGAGTGGGAGGGTAAGCAAAAGACAGTTATTAGCAGATCCTTTGAAGACCTGGATATTGTGAATTAAACTGGTGATTAACTCCCTTCTCACCAATCAAGTGGGCTCCTCTCCTCCTCCTCCTTCTCCTCCTCCGGCACTCTAGAGATTTTCAAGAATGGAAATCACTTACCCGCAGCTGTATACTGTATATTGAGTAAGTTCCACCTAACTAACGTACTGCACATCTTTAACATTTTCTTTCTCTCCTTCTCAATTTGTGCTTTTTTTATTTTGCTAAGTAGGAGGTAAATGTATTTAAAATTGTAGTCTACACAGCAAAGCATAAAATGTGCTTTTAAAAATATGTTTGGATCAGGCAAATGTAATGAAGCCAGACGTTTTCTGCGGTTTGCTCAAAGCAACGAATATTGTGAAAGGTTGGTGGTGGTACTATTAACTTCTAAAATAGACCTTCAAACTACTTTAAATGATTTATTAAAATTAATATTTTAACATTTTAGCAGCAACTGAATAATAGCAGCTTTAATGTCAGTCTTCCAACAACAGCACCAAAAATATTTTCAGCTCCATACAGAGCCCCAGACTCCTGGATGCCAGTCCATGGTATAAATACCAGAATAGCAGCCATTTTACTCTATAGCAGCAAAAGGCTGTAGTACAGAGGAACCCCTGGCACACATAAGATATTTACTAACAATGGTTCTAAACAGACACATACACGACTGGGATCAGAACTAGGCATTTTCATTCAGCATCAAACAGATTTTGTAAACCTAGTAGATACAACGGAACGTAGATTCACATAACCTGCTGCAAACCACCTCTCCAGACAACCTATTGAGCATTCATGCTGATTTGCTTGCACAAAGCTTAAATGCAGGTTAAATTTCATCCTGACTTTAATAGAGCATCCAGTTTGATTTGTATGAAGGGTGTTTACCTGTATTCCCATTCAATAAGTTGTTCATTTTCCCATCATTTCCTAACTGCAAAAAATGTTGTTTTTAAAGTGGGCTTGCTGCACTAGGGTGGCAGAGGACTTTAATACATTTTAAAGGCACAAGCATAAAGTACTGCTTTGTGATTGAATCACTCTTGTAAAATCCTTTCAGTCTGGAGGCACCCTATATCATGGTAGGCAAACTAAGGCCTGGGGGCCGGATCCGGCCCAATTGCCTTCTAAATCCGGCCCACGGATGGTCTGGGAATCAGCGTGTTTTTACATGAGTAGAATGTGTGCTTTTATTTAAAATGCATCTCTGGGTTATTTGGGGGGCATAGGAATTTGTTCATTTTTTTTTCCAAAATATAGTCCGGCCCCCCACAAGGTCTGAGGGACAGTGGACTGGCCCCCTGCTGAAAAAGTTTGCTGACCCCTGCTATATGATCAGTGCCGGATTTACGTACAGTCATACCTTGGGTTACAGACACTTCAGGTTGCGTTTTTTTGGGTTGCAGACCGCCGAAACCCGGAATTACCGGAACAGGTTTCTTCTGGGTTTCAGCGGTCATGCATGTGCAGAAGCGCCAAATCGCAACCTGCACGTGCGCAGATGCACCACTGCAGGTTGCAGATGCTGCGGGTTGCGAACGTGCATCCCGCACAGATAATGTTCGCAACCCGAGCGTCAACTGTATAAGCTAAACAAGCTATAGCATAGGGCCCCACTCTCTTGGGCCTCCCCCCCAAAAAATATACTTCTTCTTCATTGTATTTCACTATTAATATACCGTATTTCTCACTCTATAAGATGCACCAGACGACAGGAGGAGGGGAAAAAAAAAATTCTGAATCCCAGAAGCCAGAACAGCAAGAGGGATCGCTGCACAGTGAAAGCAGTGATCCCTCTTGCTGTTCTGGCTTCTGGGATAGCTGCGCAGCCTGCATTCGCTCCATAAGACACACACACATTTCCCCTTACTTTTTAGGAGGGAAAAAGTGAGTCTTATAGAGCAAAAAATACGGTACTTCTTCTTAATTGTATTTCAGTTCAACAATTATTTTGATAAAATACATATTTTTGTTATGTGCAAATGGCTTTGGATACCTATTAGGTCCATAAATTACTACACAGCATATATTCAACACAATAAACAGCGACAATTTGTTGTTGACAAAGGACAGCTGGACATATAAAGGGCCCCATTACCTTCAGTAGCTTAGGGCCCCATCAAACCTAAATCTGGCCCTGTATATGATACGAAGTTGCAAATTCTCTTAGTCGGATTTAAATACAGAACAATAATCCTCCCATCTCCACTCCCAAACTGAATGTACTAAAACCCATATGAACATATTTATAAATAGCCAAGAGAATGCAGGGTCACAAATCAGGTATCTCAGGTGGCTTGTAGTTCTGTTTTGGATATTGTAGCCCCCTTCCTGTTCACTTCTTTGTAGGATGTCAGGATCTGTACAATCCACCGGCTGCAACACATCACTGGGTGTTCAACATTATTCATAGAATTGTAGAGTTGGAAGGTTTACCCAAGGATCATCTAGTCCAACTTCCTGCAATGCAGGAATCACAGTTAAAGAATCCCTGACATCCAACCTCTGTTTAGAAATTTCCAATGAATGAAAGTCTATGACCTTCCTTTGTGATCTGTCTGCACTAGATTCAGTTTACACTGCCATTGCTTAAGCAATCCATGGTCTCTTGACCATGTTGTCTCTTGTTTTGTTCCACATGCATTTTGTGCATCTGTTTCTTCCCTAGCTGTACTTTGGAGTGCCACAACACCCCTAGCTGCAGTTTCCATTGCCACTCCAATTTCTACGGCAAATTTGAAAGTAAGGTTTTGCTGAGTTAAAAGTCTCTTTTGTGCACTCTGAAGTCCATACACATATTTGTCTCTTAATGCACCATTAAGCTCCTCCTTCAAGTTCCTATGTTCTTGAAAGCCTTTTCAGTTCTGCTGCAAATGAGGGTTCACCTTCAAGCTCTTGTAAAATCTGGAGCTTTCTGTTTGGTAATAAATGCTGCTGAACAATTTCCGATATTGCTTTGAAATACCTGCTTGCAGGCTTCTCTGGAGCAATCAGGTTGTGTACAAGACTGTATGTTTCCCTCTCCCGTCGAAATCAGCAATGCTTCAAAATATTCTTTTTTCGGGGAATTTCATTTGCTGCAGGATGCATCTCTAGACTTTCTACATAAGTAGAGAGTCTTTCACAGCACTACCAAAGGCCTCTCTTTCTCCATTGTAGCCTCAGAAATCATCATATTTATAGTTCTGTATCCTGAAAGGTTTTTGAGTGCCTTCCTCTACTCTAGTTGTTAAGGAATAATAACAAATAATACAGTAACTCTAAGCAGACACACACACACAGTTAGGTTCACAATTAAGCTTTTTCATTAAGCAAGAAGCACACTAGGTAAAACTAGTAGATATCATAGAACAGTAGATTCAGCATATCCTGATACAAAGTTAAACCAAACTGCAGATCCACTTAGACAGATTCCAATAAATAACAGTCCACAGGCTGGATCTGACCCATGGCATGTGCCCAGTCTGGTGGCCTACACTGGAAGACAGCTTCCAGCATCTCCCTCCAGCTGAGAGTTGACTCTTTCCCCAGCCATGCATATGTGGTTTATTATTCTTGCAAGTGAGCTTTCGCAGGCAATAGCCTGCATCGTAAGCACCATGTACAGACTTGAACACATTGTACCCGCAAACATTTCCTCTCCGTTGAACAGAGTGGTTGGTGTCATGCTCAGCTAAGCACTCTGGATGACATCTCTCATCATTCTACTCCACCCACAGATGGCCTTCCATCATGTAAGCAAAATCTCTTTGGTGCCTTAGAAGGGCTTTCAGAAACCATAACTCTTTCTTGGGTTGTAATTCTTTATTAGTCAGCTATTGCCAGATTCCTTTACCAGTTACCTTGTGCTTAGTCCAGCCAACAGAAATGTTCTCGTAAATATATTCTGGTATGTATAATGAAGTATCTAGAGCATTCTCAGCGTATTTAAGTAGTTAATGGCATCAAACAACATGAAAGTGCTACGAATTTCTGTCCGAAAGGGAAATGTCCCTTAATATAAAAGATTGCTCTTTATTCCAAAGTGCTATAGTTGTCTGTCCCTTGATACCCTTTAGCACAAAAGATATTCCTTAGTGCATAAAAAATGGCTCCAAAATACCATGTTATATTATCCCAGGAAACTTAATTACTATCATTGTCTCCCAACTTCAGAAAAGGGCTAAGGTTGAGTGGCAATGGTTTGCCTATGGCAAGGGTGAGATTTGAACCAGAAACTTCAGAGCTCAATTGTTCACTTGTAATGCTTTGCTGTTTCCTGGAAGAATGCAGCAAATCTACATTTGTGTGCAGATCTCCTCAATGCCACCCAACAGGAGACAATATTAAAATGTGATTTGCACATACCCCCCCCCAACAATTCGAGGCAATCACAGGCAAATTCATTAAGGTAGCTCAACAAGCTCATTAAGTGCCAATCGATTTTCTTGAGGACTATCATCTCTGGAATATGACATGCCTACAAATAGGCTGGTTAAAATCAAGATGCTATTTAACGATCATGCAAATAAATGCCTGCGACATTCAAATAAGATAAAGAACAAGCAGAAGTTAATGCACAGAATTGGAGCGATCATTTGGCTGAGCAGCCAGGCTGCTATTTCCTCCCTCAAAACCCTTGTCCTTTCCTAGTAGAGTGAAATACATCAATCCCCAGGACTTTGTTTTCCCCCAGCCATGCAAGGAAAGTGTAGCTGTATTGATTTCTAATACACAGCTGGCTCATGTGATCCCTTTTTATTGGGCCAACAGAAGGTTTAGCTGACAAGGTTCAAGAGGTCTCAGATTTACAGCTATATACAGCTGCCCAATACAGAAAACTGATATGCTGTTTGATGCAATTTAACAGACAATACATCATATTTAAATAGAGTAACCCGGGTAAAGTATAGATGCAGCAAGGCTGACATTCCTCCAGGCTTTTCAACTCCTTCTTTGGCCATAAAATCTAGCAAGGGGCTGGATGGATCTTAGCTCAGCTTTCTATTTATTTCCCCCCTGGTCTGATGGATGGGGTGGGGGGAGCTGAAGCGGAAACAAAACGTGCCAAAGCACCATAAAGAAAGAAATGAAACAATACTCAAATTAATTTATAATTTTACCATGTTCGAGAGAGTCTGTAGTCTTTGGGGCTGCCAATGCAGCAGCCGACAGACTTTATGCTCATTAATAAGCTAGAGAACAGGATTGTACTTTTGTTTCTATAGTTTTAGTATTTTGTACAAAGATGTGCACCATAATTCTTGCTGTATCTCAATGGAATTCACCAGGGAGTTTTGCATTAGAGCTAAGCTGAGAGAGGCTGGGCGGAAGGGGGGGAGAGAGAGAAGGAGAGGGAGAGAGAGAACCCTCTCCCGCTAAATGGCAGTCAGTGTGTAGGTCTCAGCCTCAAACAAACCACAGATGTCTCCCACAAAAAAAAGAGAGTCTCCTGGGACTATTTATGCAAGCCAAATCTGTCTGAGGGATATTTCCTATGTTGAAAAATATGAGTCCTTATCATCTCATCTAATAGCATCTTTATGCTATGGGAAGATAAAGAAGGTGACCTACATCCCGTAGAAAGGCAGAGGGCACATTCCATCAGCTGCCTGCTCTTGCACAGGCCCCGGTCAATTTGCTGGACCTCATGCAAATGGCCTCCCAAGTGGATTACACTCAGAATCAGCATCCTGGGTATTTTGCTCTGCGATTAGTAGAAGACAAGAAAGATATACTCCTGCCCAGTAGGGACACGTGCTGGGGAGGTGCTGCACAGCTGCACCCCAGACCCTGCTTTCTATCTGCTTACCTGGACTGAGCTGGGGTAGGGCAGGTCCACGTGGGTGGATTTAGTGAGCAAGAAGAGCCTGTGATAGAGAGCAGTTCAGACTCAGAGGCTGGTGCAGAGGAGGCAGGGCAAGAGGCTGCAGGAGAATACAGGGAGTCTGCCTCTCCTACTATGACAAGGATGTACAGAATGATGCACAGGGCAGAACAAAGATTAGAGATGCCTGGGTGCAGTTTGAAATTACTACGGAAACACCTGCAGAGGAGGAGCCTTAGAGGGGGTAGAAGGCAGGGACCTTCAGTCCTGGCAACTGCTCCATAGGGCAAGACCTACTAAAAAGTGTTGCTGTGTGTATGTTTGTTGCCTTGGGGAAAAAAGTTAACTTCACTGACAAGGGCCTTGGCTTCTTTGTATTGACCTGCATCTGACTCCAGCCCTGACACTGCCTTGGTTACCATGTGGATGACGTATGGTGGAAAATGGACATGGGGAGTGGGAAGAGTAAGACCCTATTCAGTCTCCTGGAATTCTCGGTGGCTACCTTTCATACCATCAGACATGGTCTCCCTCTGGACCATCACTGGGTTGTAGCTTGTCCTATTTGGAAGGAAGGGATGAGAAGGAGATGCTGAGAAACCTCTGTTTCACCTCCTGGTCTTTGGGGTGCCTCAGGTTTCTATCTTGACCTCCATGCTTTTTAACAGTTATGTGAAACCACTGGGTAAAGTCACTTTGAGGTTTGGCCTGTGGGTGTTAATGTATAGATGGCACACAGTTCTACCTCTCTTTCACATCCTTCAATCTCAAGGAGATGGTGGAAGATCTGAACAGCTGTGAGGGGTCAGTTTGAGAGATGAAGTCAAACACACTTGACGTAGACAACACAGCTACTGTATTCTGCAACTGGTTCTAGATGAGGCTGCACTGTCCCTGTAGGGCTAGGCATGTAGTCATTAGCTATGGAGATACAGGTGGCATCGGTGCTGGTTCTCCAATTGTGGCCTTATCTGGAGAAGGCAGACTTTGGTCTGGTTATGTCCATGCTACATGACTGAAATGCATTTTACATGTGGCTGCCTTTAAAATCTGGACACTGAAAATTGGCACAGAATATGGCAATTAAAATGCTTGCAAGAGCTAAGTGTTTAGATAATATTGTACCTATTCTGAAACCATTACTTTTACTTTCTATCAATTTTGGCTCCCAATTTAAGGTGCTTTTAGATAGTTTGAAGGACCATCTGCACTCATATGAACCTGCCCCAGATTTAAGATTAGCACCTGAGGTTCTGCTTTCGGTTTCACCAGTGAGAGCTGTTAGATTGGTAAGTATCACAGACAAACCCTTTGGTCTGGTGCTACCACATCTCTGCAAAATCCCCCTACCTGAAAATTAACTTTTCTGACGGCATTTAGGAGAGCCTTTTAAAAACATTTTGTTTTTAAAATCCCAGTATACAGCTGAGTAATAATGGTGCTGTGTTTTCACAAATATCTTTTTAGGGCATCTCATTGGTATTTTAATGTTGCTTTAATAATTTGGAGGTTTGGAACATTTGAACTAGTGTGGTTATTATACTTGAGGTTGCAACTTATCTTGTGAGGGCAGATAACATGAATGGTGGATTGAAATAAAGCGCCCACCAAAACGGAATAATATAAGTCGTTCCACTTCTATCCACACTATTAGTGCAGGATGTTCTCTCAGTGGCTGAGTCCTTTTTAGCAGCTTAATGCACCAGCTGTATTGACTTTCTTGACCCAATGGATTTGGGGAGTTTATCCAACAGTACATTGTACATCTCATCCCAGCACTGAAACTAGGTATTCGAATAATGGTCTGGAGTTTCTCAGACATATCCAGAATACTGCAGTCAGAAGCAGGGTCCAGATTATAATCACTAAAATGTCTGGGAAAATACAAACCATGTCAGCAGTGTCATTTTTGCCAATTTTCCTTAAAAACTTCATTTGCTTTTTGTGAATTTGCCAAAGCAGCTCAACAACTTTTCTGTCCGGATTTTCACTGTTTGAAATATGGTACCCCTCTTACTGGGAAAGATGGAGGGCACAAGGAGAAGGGGACGACAGAGGACGAGATGGTTGGATAGTGTTTTCGAGGTTACCAGCATGAGTTTGACCAAACTGCGGGAAGTAGTGGAGGACAGAGGTGCCTGGCGTGCTCTGGTCCATGGGGTCACGAAGAGTCGGACACGACTAAACGACTAAACAACAACAACAACAACACCTCTCTTACTGGCATTTCCTCTCACATTACTTTACCCAGTCAGAATTGGCCCTGGTGGCTGGTCTGTTTGTGGCACACTTTTAAAGCCTGTTTGCACTGACCAACCTGCAACAGACCATGGAGAGATGAGTGAAAAGGGGGCTTTCTTTATCTCGGGCTTCCATATCGAAAAGTGCATGGACTGGTTCCGATACGATATTCCTCCTGAGCGTTATCTCAGCCCCACACCTTCTCCTTATCCAAATTAACTCCACACCTCTCTTGGACTGTATTACTCTTTGCTGTCTGAAGTTAATCTGCAATCTCTTCATACCAACCTGCCCTCATATTTTTCACTTTGGCACTAGAAAACTGATTGCTTCTCTGCTAAAGTTGGGGAAAGGATAAGAATCTCAGGGTCTGATTCTGAACTTATCCCCAGCACTAGAAAATAGGAGTAAGCCCTCTGAAACAGAAAGTTGCTCCAGTGTAAATCTACTATAACGGTAGGCTTTTTGACTGAGTTTGCCTGGGAGCATAATTATGTTTAAATTTCAGGGAGCAATATAGTAAGTGAAATTCTCGTGGGTAATCAAGACCAAAGTGTATATCAGTATTCCTTGCAGAGCCAGTGCGGGGGTCCTTGCAATGACTATATAACTGACTATTAAATAATGATACTGAAACCCAACTTCTTTTGTCTCTGTTGCAAATGTCTCTGGAGCCAAAGGAGCTGCAGGGTTACCCCGCTCCCTCATGATTTAATCATACACATCAGCATTCAGAGATTTTTTGAAGTTCAGAACTTTAAGATCATGAATATAAGCAGGAGAATTTTAGCATTTCCCCCTGCAAATATGTAGCTTGCCTAGTTGCTTCATAAACACTACCAATGGGACTTCAGCATGTACCTTAAACATCAGAATGAAACACCACCACAAGTACTTATGGGAACAATAGCCCCCCCTGCATTTCTTTCAAGTTCCTAAGTTTATTGTCCTAGCCAAAGCCCATGACAAACATTCAGCAATAGTATTAATAAAATAATACAGAACATACACCCATAAAATAAGCCAACATCCATGATGAAAGAAAAGATACCAGAAATACCAACAAGCATAAATCTATATTGATTTCAGATTAAACCTACGAATCAACAAAACAACTTACGGCAATTTTATCAACTTCTTTTTCCTGGTTGTTGTTGTTGTTCTACAGTCAATGCACAGAGAGCCACTATGTGTGTTACAATGCTATTACTGTCTCTCAAAAGAAACCAAACCATTTCTGTCAGGGTGTACCTGATTGCTGATGTGGACAAAGGTTTCAGAAAGCAATCTCTGGGGTATAAGGGGCAGGCTAACAGATACTGAGTGATGTCTTCCACCTGAGACTGATCACAAATACAAAGTCTGTCTGTGTACAGGACGTTGTTATAGCGGCCATCCAAGACTGCAGTGGGCATCAATTGGAAACGCAGCTCAACAAAGGCATTTTTTAAGGAAACTGGCATGAGTTTGGTCAGATAACCAGCTGTAGAATGCTCTGTTTCATATTTATTTATTTTTGAACACTAGATTGAAAATCCCAGTTTTGTTACTGGCAGAGAGGGACCCTGAAAAATTGGTTGTGACACTTGCAGAGCAATCCAAACCCCCTTTGTACTGGGCTTGGCTGGTGGTGGATTGGATTGGACTGGATTGGACTGGATGGAGGAGTTGCTTCCCCAGCCCTGCTGGCCTCCATTGGCCAGTCTTCTGTGGAGTGATACCAAAACAGGACTTCCTAGGGACAGGGTAGAGCTGAGCCAAGCCAGAACTCAGAGCCAGAGCCAGCCCTCCTGCCATTGCATAACAGCATCAGGTCTGATTCAGATCCAATCACTATGATAGTTCCAGGCCAATGCAGCGATCTGCCTTCCACCCTGGTCCCAGTGCCCAACAGGGCTTTGGATGCATTGGTCGTCCCACTGCTCCATAAAGCCCCACTGGGAAGGTGGGTAGTTTGGATTAGGAGGAATGAATCTCTTAGAAAAGGTAAAGGACCCCTGAATGGTTAAGTCTTGTCAAAGGTGACTATGGGGTTGTGGCGCTCATCTCGTTTTCAGGTCGAGGGAGCTGGTGTTTGTCCACAGACAGCTTTCCTGCTCATGTGGCCAGTATGACTAAACAGCTTCTGGCACAACAAAACACCACGACTGAAGCCAGAGCGCATGGAAACACTGTTTACCTTCCCGCCACAGCAGTACCTATTTATCTACTTGCACTATTATGCTTTCAAACTGCTAGGTTGGCAGGAGCTGGGACAGAGCAATGGGAGCTCACTCCATTGCAGGAATTCGAACTGCCGTCCTTCTCATCGGCAAACCCAAGAGGCTCAGTTGTTTAGACGACAGAGCCACCAGCATCCCTTTATGAATCCCTTAGATTCAGGTGCTGGCAAGCTTCCTTGAAAACACCTCCTGTGAAGCCTTTCAGTGGAGGACGGTGCATTTTGGCAATGGTGGAAGGGAGTCATGGTGGTGGGGGTGTGGCACAGTGGTGGTGGGGACACATTCCTGTTTTTTCTCAGATGGTGAAATGGGATGGGCCACCCCTGGTGCTCATACATTTGTGTGTGGTGCAAGCTTCTCCTTTGAGCCCTTTGAAAAAGGGGGACAAAGCACTGGGATTTCAGTTTGTTTAGAAGTAGTATGCAGAAATAGAAAAAATTAATTTGATAAGACTGATGGAACTCACAATTTATTACTCCTAGGAAATGAAGCCTTTCCAAGTGTAGTCATACATGTGACCATTATGGAGTCATGAGTTTAACACACTCTAACTAAGGGAATTAAGAAAGAGGAAGGAAATAATGCCCGGGATGGGGAAACAATCTATATATCATCAAGTATTTACTTAAGAAGGAATCAACAAGGGAAGAACAGCTGACCTTTCCGTCTATCATCCACCACTGGTTCAGGTAACTTGTCACAAGCTTTGGTGCTTTACACCCAACACAACGCACTCTCAGCCAGTCGACACATCTAAGGCATCATCCCCAGATGTTGCTGAACTATAATGCCCATCAACCCTGACCTTTGGCCCAGCTGGCTAGGGAGGATGGGAGTTTTATTCAAATAGCAAAGCTGGGAAAGGCTGATCAAAGGTAATCAGCAGCCCTCACCCTCTCTGAAGGGCCAAGGCCCTCAGGCCTCTTGGGAAGTCCTTGAGCCAGGAAGTCCAGCTCCAGGTGGCTGAATACATGACAATGTTCTGGCTCTTCCAGGGACATCGTATGGGTAAAGAGATGGCTGTGCCCATGTGGACAGCCATCTTTGTTTCAGCTTATTATTGTCTGTTAGTTCTTCATAATTGTGTTTTTGTGATTATTTCATTGCTTTTTATGAGTCGCTTCATTTGCAATGAGAAGAAGGCATAAGTGTTTTAATTAAATACATTTCTGAAGAGGGACAAATAAAGAGCTTCCATTCTCACAAGAAATCAAAGGAGGCAATTTTTGTGAGAAAGATTCCAATCAGTTACAAATATTTCTGTCAAGTTACATACTAATACTTATGCTACTGATCCCTATGTGCTTCATTTTCTTTTTAATTTAATGCTCACTTCTGTCTAACTGACTGTAGGGGATTGCGCCCCCTCCCCCAAATTGTAACTGATCTTGATCAAAAGGCCCTGTAGGAGCCCCTCCTAACCAATGCAGAAACCTAGACTAGAATTGCATCTTAAGTAATGGCATTGCTTTGTGATGCAAGCAGGGTTGACCCAATAATGAAGTGGAATGAGACAACTGTCTCAGGCGGCAAATGGCAAATTGGCATTCCCCCAGGCTCCTTCTTTGCATCATTATTAGCTTGGATGGGTGGCTGGCTTGTCAGCTACCACCCACCCAGGCACTCAGGGAAGCAAAGCTTTTAGTTTAGAGAAACATAAGAGATAACATGATAGAAGTTTATAAAAGTGTGCATGTTATGGAGAAAGTGGATAGAGAAAAGTTTTTCCTCCCTCTCTCATAACACTAAAACTCACGGATATCCAATGACACTGAATATTGGAAGATTCAGGACAGACCAAAGGAAGACCTTCACACAGCACCTAGATCCATTTCAGTCAAGGTTTAGGTCCAATTTTGGCATAGAAAGTGCTTTGGTTGCCGTGTATGATGACCTCTGCTAGGAGAGAGACAATGGGAGGATGTTGATGTTAATTCTCCTTGATCTCTCGGCAGCTTTCAATACCATCAACTGTGTTGTTGTTTTTAGTGTTGTTTGGCCCCATGGAGCCTTTAGTGTGGGATTTCATCGGCTTTGGTTTTATCCCCCAAATTGTTTAACATCTACATGGATTAGATGGGCCACTGGCCTCATCCAGCAAGCTCTTACATTCTTAGACCTCTTTGCCACACTCTCCTCTTCCCTGCCTCACCTCACCTCTCACCTCACTCTGAAAAGAATCATAGAATCAGATTCACCACTGATTCACCACTGGGAGAATCAGAGTTGGAAGGTACCTTGATGGTCATTTAGTTCAACCCCCTGAAATGCAGGAATTCTTCCATCCCTGTGTAGGCTCAAACCACCAACCTTCTGCTTAACAGCCAGACGCCCTGACCCATTGCAAGAGAGTGACCTGGCTTTCCTAGGACCAGACTCTCAGAGCTACTTGATTCAGGAGAGACATGGAAAGTAAACCACTAGAGCTAGGTGCCTCAGAGCTCGTTGGCCTAGGGATAGTAGTCATTTAGCCTTGGACTTGTTTTCATTTGTGTTCTGTGAGAGGAGCTACAAATAGATCTGGAACCTCCTTCAGGCCATGAGCCAAAATGGGGTGGATTACCCAGACATTGGAATGAGGAACATCATGTTTTATCATCTAATCTCAAATGGTCAGTGCTCCCATTGAAAGGAATGGAATTCAACAGTTAAACAGCAGGGATTCACACTCACTACAGATCCTGAAAATATTAAATAAAGCTGTGGCACTCATTCAGCCACAAAGATCCTGTGCCTTATCTCGTTTTCCTGGGCCTGTGAGCAGTCCTTCCAATCCAAATGCATGTTTATGGAAGCAGGTCTCTGACCTGATTTTGAAATATTCTTGGACTTCTTTTTCCACATGGTTTTTAAGCGGGCAAATTTCAGGAGTAAGCTTTGACAAATAAAACAAAGAAGGTGTTTAGGTGAGCAGCTTTTACGTCAGGTGTCTGCTGCTCAGGTAACGTCTGCAAAATGCCCACGTAAGCAGCATTTGCACTCCTTTCACTCCAGAAGATAAATTATGCTAGTTTGTTCTATGAGTGAACTGGGGCATGGGAGATATTTCACCATCTGAAAACATTCATTGTGTAGGGAGGTCACTTCAGCTCTGCTTACTCAGGTCCCTTGAATTCTCCGTAATAGCTTGCTGTTTTTCTGTCAAGCTGTCAAACTTCCTCTGGAAAGAGTCTCACTTTCGGGTTACATCTGGCAGTTAGAAATGGAGGGTGCATTTAGCTATTCAGCAATCTCCTCAGGGGAGAGCCAACTGCTATTCAGTTGGGCGGGGGGAAACTTCAGATTTTAGTGAAGAGCTCAATATTGAGTCATTTGGCAATAAGACCCAGTACATAAAGGTAGGCCAGGGATGAGGAACTTATGGCCTTCCAACTTAGGGTTGCCATATTTGGAAGAGCAAAAAAAGAGGACACATTTGCCAACTTCTACTTTTAACTATGAATCGCTATGACGATTCTACCCGTGAAAAAGAGGGCATGTCCTGGAAAAAAGAGGACATATGGCAACCCTATTCCAAGTCCCATCAGCCCCATCTAGCATGGCCAATTTCAAGCATGATGGGAGCTGGAAGGCCACAGGTTCCCCTCCCCTGATATCAACACTTATGAAACCCGATTACATGTGGTCTGAGGCCTGGTGTACAATAAAGCAGAATGATGGTTTGAGGCCTGGCCTACACAGAGAGCAGAATGGGATGTGAATGGCATTGTTAAATGGTGTGTGAAGGTCTCTGAAACATGAAAATGTTAAATGTGTAGATTGCAATATTATGCAACCAATTGTGCAGTTAGAATATTAACAGCTAAAGATTGGAAGGCAAGTGAAGTTTCATTAATAGGGGAATGGTACCAGAAGCTTCTATTTGTTATGGTGATGAATAAAATTTCAGCCACAAATTCTTTGCAACTGAGTAATTTAAATGCACCATATTCATTAGTTAGAAGAATGCAGTGCATTTATAAGATATTTGAAAGCAAGGTTCCATTGTGATGACATTTGTGAGCCAGGCCTAATGTGATTGCAAACTAATTTTTCTCATCTCTTGATGTATTTGCGTTTAAGGCTACAATCCTTTACGCACCTACCTGGGAGCAAGTGCCACTGAACTCAATGAAACTCATTCTGAATAGGTACACATAGGCTTGCATGGTAAAGCTGCAATCCTATGCATGCATGCCTCCATGTAAATCTCACTAAGGTCAACAAGCTTACTCTCAGATAAGTGGGGATATGATTTCAGGCTCAATACATGTATGGGGGAAATCATAATGTTGTTAGTGATTAGAAGGCTAAAATACATTGTATAGCGAAGCCAAGGACTCAGCTACATTTGTAACGATAAAGCGCTTTATATGTGTTATAACATTGTGCTGAAGTAATTGCCCACACCCAGGTAGCACACTATTGCTATTAAGGTAAGCACACTATGGCTATTGCCATAGCCAGCTTTTAGCAGTATGGGCAAAGCTTTGCGTTTGCTTCTGTTGCTGCCCTTATACCACACTACTAAGCCAATGGAGAACCAGCTCATCTGAAAGATTCATTTAAAGTGTTGCTACTGTAGTGTGCTTGCTTCTTTGCTTCATTTATGAACCACTTCCTATGAAACATCTCCATTTGATTTCACAGTACAAGAATAGCCATATACAAAACAATTGCATATATAAAACATATGGGTTGTATCCAGTAAAGTTGTCCCGTTAGCTCAAAGACTTCTGCCTGTGCAACTGGACCTCCTCTTCTCATGTGCTCCCACTCTAACCACAAATCTGTTCTGGGGGTTCCGCCAACCCTCCAGAACAGATTGGGAAGGTGCAGAGGAATTATGGGGAGGTGAAGTCCCATTGCATGGGCAAAAGTTCTTGCACCAATGGGACAGCTTTGTTAGATATAACCTTATATGTAAGTGTGTGTGTGTGTGTGTGTGTGTTATGTTAGATATAACGCATATATATGGGTTCTACTAGAATACATATATATATATATATATATATATATATATATATGGTTTCTACTAGAATATTTTACACCATCATTTTACACCACCATTCTTAGAGACTGCATGTTTCAGATAGGGTTCCATAGACATTGACTGTAGCTATTTCATCAGCATCCATGAGGTGGGAATAAAAGTTCAAGGTGATTGTATTACCAGGAGAATTTCATTTAGCTGAATCCATCTGTGTCTGGTGCTGCAATATTTTATTACAGAAAGAGATAGTTTTAATTGGAATTTACTGAAGTCTTTGAAAGCTTCCCAACTTAATGCAATTTGGAAAGCTGTATTTATTTTATATATTATCTAAATGGAAGAAATTGCTGCAGTAGTAATTTACATTTTCTGCCTTAGGTAACACAAGCAGGGTTCTCTGGGCAGTATTTCTTCATTAATTCTCTGCTAAATGACAATAATAGATTTAGTATTCCCAAAACACATGATGGAGTAAGTCTTGCAGCCACTTGAAATCTCTTTTAAAATAAATAAATAAATGCTGTATAATTCTGTTAGGCTTGGGTGAGGACTTCATGTTCATGATGGAGTTACTAATGAAAGGTATTTAGTTTTGGCTTCTCTTTACATTATATTGAAAATCTTCAAAAATGACTACAAGCACTGAGTATCTAGTTGAGTCTATCATCTTCGGCTATGGTCTGAACCAGCTAGCTTTTAGGGAAAGTAAGAGGAAAATGGATTTGCAACCAAGAGCACCCCAAGCATTTCTAGCTTCTGGGCATCAACAACGATTTCCATTTCACAAATGATGGAAATGACCCAGCACCAGTCCAATACCCAAAGAAGATGGTGTGGTGTTAAAGTTTATTTATATACCCCAAAGCAAGACATTATAAAAGTACAGTAAAAATAATGTGAGTCATCAAAACAATATAAGATAGCCAGAACAAAATACCCAATGGGGCCCTGCTTACACAGTGAACAAGTCAAAATATGACGGCAATTC
Organism: Podarcis raffonei; assembly: GCF_027172205.1. NCBI lineage: Eukaryota > Metazoa > Chordata > Lepidosauria > Squamata > Lacertidae > Podarcis > Podarcis raffonei. The sequence goes on along the minus strand of NC_070603.1, from coordinate 64,628,779 downwards.
ACTATCCTAGGACTGTCTACCTCAACCCTTTTGCTTCATTCTCCAGCTCTGTAGTCACTAAGCCATTCTCACTGCATCACAGCAAACATGCAGACCCCCATCAACCCACTACCTGTATGCTATATCTAGCCTCATAAAGCCAACATGCCTAACTCTAATTAATTTATGAAGGGGTTAAGACCATAGAGTAAGCTGTCCTGACAGGCTTAACTAGGTCACAACCCCTCTCCTTGGGAGGAAGGGTTACCAAACTCTTTCTCTCCTTTTCCACCATGATGTGAACCCTATCAATATAGATGTGGCTCTAGCAAGCCATCTTTGTGTTTCTATACAAATAATTTGGAAACATTTACCATTTTGAAACCAAGCTAAGCTGCCTGTGTTTTGTGCTGCTTTATGGAAAAGCAAATGAATCTGAATTTTGAAGAGTCTGTAAGTAAACAATTTTTAACTTACCAAGTATGCGGTCTCTTTCTATGCTAAGGAAGTGGGAAACTCTGGAAAACACCCAGAATGGGATATTTTAAAGGTCTAATAGTCAATATTTCCATGCTTTACTTTGCTGCATGCTTTGGGATTTTAAATCTCTGCTAGGGCTCTCTCACCAAAGAGTACTTGCCCCAAACCTGGATCTAGGCATCCAGTGAATTTTCTCTTTATTTTACCATATAGTATTTTCCCTTTTAAATCAAATACAAATGGCAAAAGCCAACGCGTGCTGGTCCCTCCCTGCTATACCACATGACTCTGACAGTGCCCTGACAGGTCCTAGAACCAATGCAAGGCAATAAATATCAGAATTGCAGTAGCTGAAGCAAACACTCATTTGTTTAAAACTGTTTTTACATTACTATTTTTTGTTGTTATTTTTATTATTTTAGTTTATGAATTGCTTGACAGATAAATGATTTATAAAATTTAGAACATAAGGCCCAGCATAAAATCAGAAAAAATAATGAATTACAATAATACACTATAAAACATGCAGCAGTCAGTTGACAGCAAAATCATCATAAGGACTAGAAACTTGGTGATGGGTCGAATGGATATGCACAGAGTAGAATGGTGATTTGAGAAGAGCAGAAGTGTAAGCATTTATGTAATATTTCTTCAGTATATTCAGCTTTGTGTCCATGAACTGATTGCCATCTTGCCCCAAAATGTACTGATACATATTCATTTATTTGCACATCATTAAATTTCCCTTAGGTTTGGACAAAGCTGGGTTTGATTTCACAGTTGTGAAATATCTATCCTATCCAGATGAGGTATCCCACCTTGACTGCCATGACTTATAGCCACTATAAACTGTGAAAATGATGATCAGTTAAAATATTGCCAACTGAACCTTTTCCTAATGGAAAATATACTTAGAGTGGAAATAAAATAGTCCTTGGAATAAAATTGCAGCAGTTTTTTTCTTTAAAAGTGAGAAAAAAGAAATGCAAAGGGGAAGCAGAAACTGCATATTTTGGATAGAAGGTAACTGATGCCCTTCAACATGGAATAACTTTTGATTCAACGTGTCCACAAATGGAAGAAGAGGGGAGGCTTTTTTCTTTCTTTTTTTGCAGATTCCCCCTGTATCCCCTTCACCACCTTCCACCCTGTCCCCCAACTCTCTGGAAGTCATTTTGAAGATGCACTAGGGTTGCAGAGGGGAAGTGGATGGTTCCAATTCTTGAATTATATGATTATATAATTCAGAATTACGGTATATGATGCTACCTGAAGGAGCACCTCCACCCTCATCGCTCAGCCTGGACACTGAAGTCCAGCTCTGAGGGCCTTCTGATGGTTTCCTCCCTGTGAGAAGTGAAGCTACAGGGTACCAGGCAGAGGGCCTTCTCGGTAGCGGTGCCCATCAGATGTCAAGGAAATAAACAACTATCTGACTTTTAGAAGACATCTGAAGGCAGCCCTGATTAGGGAAGTTTTTAGTGTTTGATGTTTTATCGTGTTTTAATATTCTGTTGGGAGCTGCCCAGAGTGGCTGGGGAAACCCAGCCAGATGGGTAGGGTATAAATAAATTGTTGTTGTTGTGGCATATTTTGTACTGCAAGATTTGCTCTTAGATGGGTCATCATTCCCATTTCAAGCACAAGATTTCCTGTTAGGTTGCAGGTATTTCTTCAAAGTAGTAAGATTAATTCATTTGCAGGGTGGGACAATCACATGAGGAAAATGAAGACCCTAAGGAATAGAATACATGGGGGTGCATATTCACAATGAGTAGTATCATACTGATAGGGAAAGAAAACTGATACTTAGGGCACTCAGTATAATTTTCTATATCTGACTATAGGCAGGGTTTATTTGACTATAGCTGTAGCACAGCGGTAGTGAATATGGGGCCTTCCACAATGCTGTTGGACTCAACCATCTGCCCCAGCCAGCATGGCTATTGGCCAAGGAGGATTAGAGTTCTGTTCCAGCAATATCAGGACGGCTACAAGTCCGAATCCCTGCTGTAGTTCCTGATGCAAACAACAGCTCAGAAACACACACCAGAACTCTATAGTATTAAAATCAGTGTCCTAAATAATGGAGATGGGTAAGTGAGTGAAACAGTCCTAAGGAAAATAAGAAAATTAAGGGAGAATTGCCTCATTGTGCCACCAAATACTGGGACTATAAAATGTATGAATGAAAAATTATTAAGGGAGCACTTCAGTCTTCCTAGACACCAGAACACAATCAATCCTAAGGGTTATTACATGGAGCTGCTGAACTGGGATCATTAACAAATTTGATTGTTCCAGTATTTTAAAGGAAGGGTTTTAAATGGTGCACAAATGCCTCTCATTTGATTCTGTACTGTGTGTCATTTTGTGTGCCACACAAGTGTTACGAAAAAGGAGCAATGCAGAAGCAAGCACCAGGTGGCTGGAATGGTAAACAGGATGTGGGTGTTATTGGATTGTACCGTGGGAACCAGGAACAGTCTATTCACTGCTCTGAGAGCCGGATGTTACCTCAGAGCAGCACATGACCCTGTACTGGAAGTACATGGGTGGAGTTTATTTTCTCTCTCTGCAGTGGGGAAGCAGAGTGTGCAGACATATTTTCTCTGTACTGGTGAAAGACAGGAATAAAGACATGTAGATATATTTCTGTCTGTCTCTTTCCCCCTCCCTGGGAGAGGAGTGGGGGAGGAGTGGTGTGTTCTCCTTCACGTTGAGGAGAATCGCCGAAGAGACCTCCCTTGATCTTGCCGGCAGGCGCTGGCAGGGGAGGTAAACAAGGATTCAAGCCGGGCACCTGGAGGGTGGCCAAATTCCTCTGGACTAAAAGCTAAGCTGGAGGCTCTTCTGGCTTGAATACCGACAACTGGTAGCAGACCGATGGATATCTGATCTATGAGAATCTGCATGAGAGGTGAGAGGTCGATGAATCGTTGCCATCCTCTGCACCTAAGGAGATAAAGAAAGCGTCTGCCTGCAGCCAGAAAGCTGAAACAGACAGCTGGACACCGAGAGAAGTGTGTTTCAAGGCAACGGAGCCCCAGAAAAAGGTATGCAGCATTTCGGGCAAGAGAGAATGAACGCAGAAAGATTTATTTTCTGGTTCACAAGCTGCGTTTAAAAAAAAACAAGCTCTGAAAGAGCAGGCTTGCATACCAGGAATTCCTGTGGTTAGATAAGGAGTTCCGTCCTGAGCAGGTTGCTAGGCAACGTCTGCCAGTTACTGAGTGGGCTAAAAAGAGCCTGGCAAATCGAAAGTGTATCTGCGCAGCTGTGCAAGGGTTTTGAAAAAACAACCCAAAGGTTTGCCTGCCAGTGAAGCAGTAAACAAAGACTTTTGGGAGTTTACTGACTTGAAAAGTGAAAGCTGGCTTGAGATTGAGTGTAAAGCTGACCCTTGGATTCAGCATGGATGCCAAGAAGGGGGGAGTGCCCCTGAATGCCGTGGTTCTAGATGAACACAGCCGGCATGCTGCACTGGAAGAAAAGGACAGGGGGAGGGAGGAACGGAGTTCTAATTCCCCCACCGATGAGGCTACTGGAAAGGATGCTGTAGCTTGGAATGTTGTCCAGTGTTACATTTGCGGACAGGCTGGGCATCTTCAGCGGAGCTGTAAGAAGCCACGTCAGCCAAAAGGAGCGAAGGGCCGCTCAGCAAAGCCTGAGGCGTCAGGCAAAGGTCATACCAAGCCTATGGTGGAACCTGCAAAGGCTTTGATGGCGAAAGGAACCACGCCAGATGTTGGGAACGCGTTTATTATCGACACTGCAGCGACGGTTCATATGTCCCCACACAGAGAACTCTTTTCAACGTTTAAGAAGCAAAGCTTCACTGTGACACAGGCCAACGGTCAGGAGCTGGAAGCGGCCGGCGTGGGGACTGTCTATCTTAAGAGTCTGGACTTGACAATAAACAATGTTTACTTGGTTCCTGAATTGAAGTTCAATCTGCTGAGTGTTTCGCAGATTGCAAAGAGAGGACTGAAATTGTCCTACGATGCTGAGAGCTGCGAGATCTACAAAGATGGAGAGTTATTTCTTTCAGCCAGGGAGAAGGATGGACTTTATTTGTTGACTTTTGCACAAAGTGATTACATGGAATGTAATTCATCTGTGTCTAACCTAGTTTCTCTTGCAGGTATGAGCAAGAAGAAGACCGGAGTCAACAGAGCATTTCAGCGGGTGTATGCTGATGTGATTGGTCCTCTAGAACCATCTAGAGGCAATGCAAGATATTATCTTGTGTGTGTGGATCATTTCTCTAACTATGTCTGGGTTTATGTGTTGAGAAAGCCACAGGAAGCCTTGGAGAGGTTTCAGGAGTTTTGTGACAAAGTTAAGAGTATGCATGATGCTAACATTGATTGTCTATTCACAGATGAGAAGCAGATTTTTCTTTTACAGGATTTCCAAAGGTTCCTGCAGAAAAAGGGGATCAGACACAAGATTGCTGTTTCAGCGGAAGCGTGGAACAGGGGTGTCTGTGTACGGGTGAACAGAGAATTGCAAAAGGGGATGAAAGCGCAATTGCTTAGTTCACATCTGCCACATGAGTACTGGGCCGAGTCTCTAATGTCGTTCTGTTATACGAAAGTGAGAAAGGTTTCAAAAGAGTTGGGAAGTTCTCCTTTTGAGAAACTGTTCCACAGAAAACCTTCTGTTGCCCATTTCAAGGTTTTTGGGTCTCATGTGAGAACAGAAGCTCCAGGTGGAGTAAAGAATGCCAGAGGCATTTTTGTGGGGTATGAAAAGGGTCTCTACAGAGTACTTTTGTCTGAATCTGGTCAGGTGATTCTCACAAAATTTCTAGAGAGTGCTCCTGAACAGGAGAGAGTGATAGTACACACATTTCCCACTGAGGACGATTCAGATGATGATGATTTCACTGATTTCAGCTGTACAGGAAGTGATGACACTGATAGCTCGGAGAGCTCAGTTGTCACAGTCATTGAGAGGAAATCTCACACAATAGATAGGCCTTCACAACTGAAGGATGAACCACTGTTTACCATTGGAACTAGTTCTCCAAAGAGTCCTGAGACTGGACCAGTGAGCAGAGAGGATCAGCACCTCATACGTAGGTCTGAGAGAGTCACAAAGGGTCAACCACCCAAGAGGTACTCAAAAGAGTTTGCTTACTTAGCTGTTGCATGTGTTGCTGTTGTAAACAACCGAGGACAGGTTGGAGCTGTGTCTAAGTCAGAGACAAAGACACAACAGAGAGTTGCTAGCCAAGGTAATGCAGATGCACTCATTCCTTGGAAACCAGACAACCAGAGAGGTACACTGGGGAAACCAGTGGCGGGGAGTTCCAAGGGTGGAACTGAAACAACAGGGGAGTGTTATGTGTATAACAACTGTTTGTTTTCTTCTCTGGATCATGCTTTGCTTGCTGCAACACGCATTGATTCTTTTGGGGGAGGATGTTATGAAAAAGGAGCAATGCAGAAGCAAGCACCAGGTGGCTGGAATGGTAAACAGGATGTGGGTGTTATTGGATTGTACCGTGGGAACCAGGAACAGTCTATTCACTGCTCTGAGAGCCGGATGTTACCTCAGAGCAGCACATGACCCTGTACTGGAAGTACATGGGTGGAGTTTATTTTCTCTCTCTGCAGTGGGGAAGCAGAGTGTGCAGACATGTTTTCTCTGTACTGGTGAAAGACAGGAATAAAGACATGTAGATATATTTCTGTCTGTCTCTTTCCCCCTCCCTGGGAGAGGAGTGGGGGAGGAGTGGTGTGTTCTCCTTCACGTTGAGGAGAATCGCCGAAGAGACCTCCCTTGATCTTGCCGGCAGGCGCTGGCAGGGGAGGTAAACAAGGATTCAAGCCGGGCACCTGGAGGGTGGCCAAATTCCTCTGGACTAAAAGCTAAGCTGGAGGCTCTTCTGGCTTGAATACCGACAACAAGTTTAGCATTATTGTGTGGGGTTATTAAAAACATTAGCCCACTTTTTAAAAAATGGCCTGTCTTCCAATGCACCACCACTTTCTCAGATTTCTTAACAAATAAAGCAGGCTATTTCCTAGCGCACAATAAAAGTTTGACAGTGCAATCCTAACCAGTCACTGGGGCTAGGATTGCAGCCTTGGGGTTAGTTACTACAGTCAGATTCCCTGACATGGGAGGGGTTACAGCATGGCTATTATAGGAACATGGCAGATACCAGGTCAGACTGATGGCCCAACAACTAGGCTGATATTGTCCATTCCTGGCAGCAGCTGTCCAAGGTCTCTAGGAAAACTTTCCCCTCATTACTAGCTACCTGATTGCATTACCTGGAGATGCCAGATTCTGATCTGAGACCTTCTGCACGCAAACCACGTGCTCTTCTGAGCTGCAGTCTGTGCCTACGTTGTGTGTGGAAATGATAGTGTGTGAGCTGAACTTCACAGGGAGCCCACTGACAGCCACCTCTCTGCCAATGCAGCCCGTATCCATGTACAGGCAGATTCATACTAATATATCCACACACCTTTGCCTTGTTCATGAGACCATAGGCATGAATGCAAATGTGTGGAAAGGAATGGGGTCTCAGGAAAGGAGTCCCAGAGCAGTTTGGAGAACACTGACAATGTCTCCATCTTAAACTTTCCTTCTTAAAAGGCCCCATCACAGATCTTTCTTCCCCAGGTTGCTCCTTGCTCTCAATGGGCATAGCCAAGGGGGGGGCAGCTGTCCCCTCCAATCAATAAAATTCAATACAAATGCATAGTAAACTGAGGTTCTTCCCCACCTAACAAAAGGCCTGCATGGCTATGCCCATGTAGGAAAGCTTCCTTCTGCACATTTAACAGGCCTGCGGTGTGTCAGTTTATAAGCTCAGGAGAGGCCTTTGAAGGGAACCTGTTCAGACACCTCCTTCTAAAGAGACATCCTGCATTTATCAGTGCTCTAGTGGCTCAGCCACTTCAAGAATGAATAAACAAGGAACAAAAGGATTCGCTTATTCTTGAAAATGCCTGGAGGGTATTTTAAAAGAGGGGGCGGGGAGAGAGGAAAAGAACCAGTAAACTTTAAACAGGCTCATTACAGCCATCATTTTCTTAAAATAAATGAATGCAATTTAATCATGGGCAACATTCAATTAAACCAAAATAAGAACGTAAGCCAGCAGAAAGTTATTTTGTGCAAAAAAGGACTGTAGCTCAATAGCATCACCAGAAAACCCTGCCTGAAACCCTGATTACCTGATGGAGCAATGGTCTGATTCAGCATAAGGCATGGCATAACCTGCTCATCTAGAAAGCAGGTACCGGTAAGTAGGTAGACAGCTGCAGATTTGTTTGTTCGTTTATATTAAATGTCTTTTCTGCCCTTTCAAAGGAGTCCAGGGTGGCAAACAACCAAACAGTAATAATACAATTTAAAATAAGCTAAAAATGTTTTTTAGAATACTTGAAAGGCTTTGAAACAATAAGAAGATCTTTACACAGTCCCTATTCCTTACATCTGATAATTTCAAGGCTGCTGGACTCATTTAGGCATCAAATGCCTGGGGGAATAAGAATGTTTTAGGTGTCATGGGCCAGAAGTCAGCTTTGCCTGCTGAAGGGGGAGAAGGTGGAGTGACTCCTCCTGCAGCTGACCAGCCTTCAAGGACACAGAGGAGAAGGCACTGATGAGAACTAGCTGGCTTTAGCCTTCTTAAGCAGAGCTTCCAGCAGCAACCAGGCGCTGGTAAGAACTCTTGTAATTTCTGGCCCTACCTTGCTGCTTCTTGCTCATCTTGACCCTTGACCATCAGATTCCCTGATCCTTGGACCAACAGACTGGGTGGATTGCTGTTCGTCCAACCCTAGGACTGGACCTGACTTTGGACGCTGATTCTACCTCCAGGCAAGTACACCTCAGAGACTCTTCTGGTTGGCTGGCCTCCCACTCCTCTGAACTCTGCATGTTGTTGGCTCAGCACAAGACTGGCATTAGTCTCCTCCTGAATGTTAATGACAAAGGAGGCAAGACACGCCTCACCAGGGAGGGTGTTTCACAGATGGGGAATTGCTCCCAAGAAGGTCTTGTCATGGGGCACAACACCAACCAGGTAGCACCAACAGGGCTTCTCCTGCCAATTGTAGGGTCCAAGATTACCATATTGAGGAAAGTGCTGTTTTAGGTACTTGGCTCCCAAGCTCTTTAGTGCTTTTTACACTAGTGGTAAACACCTTGAATTGGGCCTGTTAGTCCACTTCATAAAAATTCCCATACTATCATAAGGAGAGGAAAATCTGTCCAAATAGCTGGAGTTTATAGGAAACAAGGATTTTTTTTCCATTCCAAAATAAGCAGATCCAAAAACTACAGTCAACAAGAGTTCAATTCATTTGCAATAGTTGCCTCTTTCCTGTTTATAATGCCACAGCTTTTCACTGCTGTTGTTACATATTGAGTCTGCATCAGTCTTTTCATACAACAGAAATAAAGTAGGATAATAGCTATCGGATCAATGCTATTGACATTAATGAGAGCAAGTGGATCTTTCTGTAGTACCAGGAGACTATCATTTCATGACCACATCCTGTCCTGTAGGCATGGTTTCAAAAAGAATTCATTTTCATTCATTCAGTATGAATGAAGTGGTCCCCTGTGGAGAAAGGGGCCTCCGATGTTAAGAATGGTTGGCTTGCATAAGCAAGCTGATCTTTGTCATGTGGTAATTGGAATGATATTCAACAGGCAGCTATTACAAAGTAGAAACATTTGAACCATGAGGATGGGAGAGGCCAACTCCAAGGCAGAATCAGTCTCACAGTGTGAAGTTCCCTTTCCTCTCATTCATTCATATTAGCCACTGATAACATCTTAGGAGAGGGTATAAGAAAACATAATGAAGTATAATCAAACAAGAAGCCTTTGGCAATAAAAACAGCAGAAGTGGAATAATAATAAACCCCACAACCTGAGGGCATTTTTATTTAAATGCCTCCCAAAATGATGTACCACGTTTATTTTCTCTTGATGTAGTGGGCAGGGCCTGAGCCCAATGGGTTCAATTTGCAAGGAAGGGGATTTTGACTAAACATTAGGAAGAACTTGCTGATCGTCTGGGTGTTTAACCATGGAATCATCTGCCTTGGAAGGGGGTGAGACTTCTTTCATTAGAGGTTTTGAAGCGGAGGCTGAATAAACACTTATCAGAGGTGCTGTAGTAGAGGGCTTCCTGCCTTGGCAGGAAAGTGAACTAGATTACCTTTGATATACCTTTTCACTCTAACTTATGATTCTAGAATGAGAAACCCAGTGGAATTTCCCCAAGAACATAGTGAGGCTCACTCTTTCTTCTCATTAATTCATTGTATTTAAATATATACATTCCACTGTTCTAGGCAAAATGTTCATCAGTTAATAACCTGGAGGCCACAATGGGAAATGTGCTTTCCATTATCCCTACCACTTAACTTCTAGGAACAGAGAACAACAAGAATGGGCTTCATAATCTATATAGGAGCAATTTCATAAGAAAGATTTTTTTTGCATTTGTACAGTTATTGGGAGTGCTAAATCATTCCAATTCCTCCCAAAAGAAACATAAAATGAAAAATAAATTTACATGTAAAGCAAATCTGTTCGAATGTGCCCTAAGTGCTCCCACCCACCACTCCATGACAGAATTTGGGAGACTCCATGCAGAATCCAAGATATTTTGGATTTAGAAGGGTTTAATAACATTTTTGGGTGGCATGCATATTTGTGGTACGACAAGGTTAAAGCTCACAAAGCTTTTAAAAATCATATTGTCAGGAAAGCATTATATAATGTCTGGATAAAATATAAGGATTTGTTGGAAAATAAAACTCCTAGGTGGTTATCTCCAATGGAGGCGAAGGCCGTGAAAAAACTCAATATGGGACTGAAATGGCCGAAATATTGGGAAATTGTGGAACAGGAGGAGGACAAATGGAAATTGCAGAGTTATGAGAAATTAAAAGATAAAGTGCGTGACTGGCTTCATTATTATCAAATAATGGAGGTCTTTAAGTCAGACAGGAAAAATGGCTTCCAGGTGGAAAAATCAAAACTGGAGACAGAATTGTTAGAGTCCAAAACTAAGAATTTGTCAAAAATGTATAACTTGCTGCTGAAATGGAATACACAGGATGAAACAGTTAAATCAGCCATGATTAAGTGGGCACAAGACATTGGTCATAACATTATGTTTGAAGACTGGGAACGGTTGTGGACCACCGGCATAAAGTTTACGGCGTGTAACGCCTTAAAAGAAAATATTATGAAAATGATTTATAGGTGGTACATGACCCCAGTCAAACTTGCTGAGATTTACCACTTGTCTGACAATAAGTGTTGGAAATGTAAAGAGAATGAAGGTACATTCTTTCACCTCTGGTGGACGTGCCCAAAGATTAAGGCTTTCTGGGAGAAGATTTATAATGAAATAAAAAAGGTATTTAAATATACCTTTCTGAAGAAACCAGAGGCCTTTCTCTTGGGGATGGTCGGCCAGTTGGTGCCAAAGAAGGACAGGACATTCTTTATGTATGCTACAACAGCAGCAAGAATACTCATCGCGAAGTATTGGAAGACAGAAGAACTACCCACCGTGGAAGAATGGCAGATGAAAGTTATAGACTATATGAGACTGGCAGAGATGACCGGCAGAATCCGGTTGTATGCTGTAACCATTATGCGATATGAAAAGAAAGGTTAAAATTAATTATTAGAAATTAGGGAGGGATTTGTTGATCAAAATTAATTAGGGATTGGAATGCAGTAAGGGGAGGTATGAGGAGGTCGGGAAAATAAGTTTTATGAAAAAAAAGGGTTTGAAATTATACATGTGGTGTTTTTTGTGTTTTGTGTGTGTTTATGTTTTTGTTTTTTGTTGTGATTTGTGTCTTTAAAATGTGTGAAAAGCTAATAAATATCTTTTTTAAAAAAAAAAAAACAGAATCCAAGGATCGGTATTTCCCACATTGCTTAGTTCCTTTCTTTTCCAGTTTTTAGATTAGCTTTCCCTGATCTGGTACCCTCTGGATATTATTAGACTTCCACCAACCCTGCCAGCATCAACAATGGTCAGCTGGAGTCCAAAAGCATCTGGATGGGAGGGTGCACCAGGTCAAGAAAGACTGATATTGAAGAATTCTGGGAAATGATATATAATGAACTGAAAAAGATGTGGAAAATATTTTTTCCTAAGGAACCAGAAGCTTTTCTTTTAGGTATTATAGGACCAGAGATCCCAAAGGACCAGATGAAACTGTTTATGTACGTGGCCACAGCTGCACAGACTCTGTTAACCCAGAAATGGAAAGGTGGTCCAACTCTGACCAGAGAAGAGTGGCAGACAAAATTAATGAACTATGCCGAGATGGCAAAGCTTACAGGAAGAATTAGAAACCAGGACGAGGAGGACTTTAATATAGAATGGGGAAAGTTTATAATGTATTTGAAAAGCTATTGTAAACAATTACATACATTGGTAGGATTGACTTGTAGTGAAAAATTGAACTATGGATTGACAAAGGATTTATAAAGATAGTTATGAAAGACATTCAGAGGGGGAAATCATTACATTAAGATCCACAATTGGGTGGGGGAGTCAAAAGGGATTATATGTTTATGTATTTAATACATTTGTTTATGTAAAATAGAAAATGCAAAAATAAAATTTATATATAAAAAAGACTGATATTGATGGTAGAACAGAAATATGGTGATACAAGTGGGGAGGGTCCTTCATTTGAAAGACAGCAATGCATAATGACTCCACAATGTCTTATTTCAACAGTTTGCATCAATGCCACCCCCTCTTCAAAGCTGCCTACTGGGCACAATTAAGATTTCTTGCATTCAGGGAAAACATGACACTAATGAGGCATGCAGTTTGGTCTGTGGGTAGAATCTTTATGGAAGTTGCAAGGCACAATTAAAACATCTATGCTGAGAGCAACCTTGCTAGGAAATCTTTGGGACGCCTGCACATGGGTAGATTTACTGCAAGAGGAAATGCTTCCAAGCATATGTAAATGCTCCTATAATCCTTATGCTCTTGGGTATCTTTTTACACGGCGAACAATATTGTGCTGTTCAGGAAGTGGTGCTTTGTAGAAATGAAATGACACTTTTAGCAATAGCCCCAACCTTCATCTTAAGTCAATTTGTGGTTTGTTAACCACCAGCTTCCTACATTTTCTTTCTCCTGGCATATCTTACTTAGAGACATCAGTCTGACAAGAGATCTGCTGGAATGGCAGTTGTTGAGAAGAGTCAGTTCCACACATTCCAAATCCTTTGGATTTTGTTTCAAAAGCACGGTATGGCTTCAAGAACAGTTAAGCTCGGCCTTTATCACCCCTGTTATACAGAAAATTCCAACTGGGTCCGAACCTCAATGCTTAAAATCCCTGATAGAGGATAAGGACCCAGAGATCATGCTTTTGTTGTTTAGTCGTTTAGTCGTGTCCGACTCTTCGTGACCCCATGGACCAGAGCACGCCAGGCACCTCTGTCCTCCACTACCTCCCGCAGTTTGGTCAAAACTCGTGCTGGTAACCTCGAAAACACTATCCAACCATCTCGTCCTCTGTCGCCCCCTTCTCCTTGTGCCCTCCATCTTTCCCAGCATCAGTGTCTTCTCCAGGGAGTCTTCTCTTCTCATGAGGTGGCCAAAGTACTGGAGCCTCAGCTTCACGATCTGTCCTTCCGGTGAGCACTCAGGGCTGATTTCCTTAAGAATGGATGCGTTTGATCTTCTTGCAGTCCATGGGACTCTCAAGAGTCTTCTCCAGCACCATAATTCAAAAGCATCAATTCTTCGGCGATCAGCCTTCTTTATGGTCCAGCTCTCACTTCCATACATCACTACTGGGAAAACCATGGCTTTAACTATACGGACCTTTGTTGTCAAGGTGACGTCTCTACTTCTCAAGATGCTATCTAGGCCTGTCATTGCCCTTCTCCCAAGAAGCAGGCGTCTTTTAATTTCGTGGCTGCTGTCACCATCTGCAGTGATCATGGAGCCCAAGAAAGTAAAATCTCTCACTGCCTCCATTTCTTCCCCTTCTATTTGCCAGGAGGTGATGGGACCAGTGGCCATGATCTTCGTTTTTTTGATGTTGAGCTTCAGACCATATTTTGCGCTCTCCTCTTTCACCCTCATTAAAAGGTTCTTTAATTCCTCCTCACTTTCTGCCATCAAGGTTGTGTCATCTGCATATCTGAGGTTGTTGATATTTCTTCCGGCAATCTTAATTCCAGTTTGGGATTCATCCAGCCCAGCCTTTCGCATGATGTATTCTGCATATAAATTAAATAAGCATGCTAAGATCATGCTAAGGGTGGCCAATAAGATCATGCTAAGGGTGGCCAAATTTTGCATGGCTGCCATAAAACTCAGGGAACAAGCTGTGTTGTTGCAAAGACTAAGGCCTCAGATGCAAACGCTAGATAACATTTTAGTGACTAAGACCTAAATCACATTTCTAATGGCTGTCATATTCGTACTGTTTATTGTTATAAAGGTAAAGGGACCCCTGACCATTAGGTCCAGTCGTGACTGACTCTGGGGTTGTGGCGCTCATCTCGCTTTATTGGCCAAAGGAGCCAGCATACAGCTTCCGGGTCATGTGGCCAGCATGACTAAGCCACTTCTGGCGAACCAGAGCAGTGCACGGAAACACCGTTTACCTTCCCGCCGGAGCGGTACCTACTTATCTACTTGCAGTTTGACATGCTTTCGAACTGCTAGGTTGGCAGGAGCAGGGACTGAGCAATGGGAGCTCACCCCGTTGCAGGGATTCGAACCGCCGACCTTCTGATTGGCAAGTCCTAGGCTCTGTGGTTTAGACCACAGTGCCACCCGTGTCCCTGTTTATTGTTATATTTGAATTTTAATTCAAACTTAACTCTATTGTGTTTTATGTTCACTTAGTATGGTATGTGAAGCAGGTCTGGGGCCGTAATAAATTTCATTTCAGTTAAGCCAGTGTGGTGGTTAGAGTGTTGGACTAGGACCAGGAAGTTCCCCACTCAGCCATGGAGCTCACCAGGTGACCTTGGACCAGCTATGCTCTGTTAGCCTTTTCTTTTTTATATATATAAAATTTTTATTGGTTTTTCAACATATAATATAAAACAATACAAAAGACAAACACAAACAAACAAACATATAAACATGTATAATTTCATAATTTTTTTCATGTACCCAATTTCAGCGACTTCCCCATGCCTCCCTTTTCTGCATCCCTGTTTTGAGCTTTTTTTTCAGCAACCCCTGGTCCAGATTACTTATTAATTCCTTTCTTTAACCTCTTTCTTTCCTCTTATCCAATCATTTATCGCTGCAAATCTGTTATGCTTTACCCATGACATTTTAACGCTCAATAATTTTACAAAAATTTTTAAGATAAAGTTTAAATTTCTTCCAATCTTCTTCCGCCGTCTCTTTCCCTTGGTCACGGATTCTGCTCGTCATCTCTGCTAGTCCCATATACTCGATCACCTTCGTCTGCCACTCTTCCAGTGTGGGTAGTTCTTGTGTCTTCCAATACTTTGCTAGTAGAACTCTTGCTGCTGTTGTAGCATACATAAAAAACATCCTATCTTTCTTTGACACCAATTGGCCTACCATGCCCAAGAGAAAAGCCTCTGGTTTTTTGTGAAAGGTACACTTAAGCACCTTCTTAATTTCATTATATATCATTTCCCAGAAGGCCTTAATCCTTGGGCACGTCCACCAAAGGTGATAGAAAGTACCTTCAGTTTCATTACATTTCCAACATTTATTATTGGGCAAATGATAGATTTTTGCAAGCTTGACTGGGGTCATGTACCACCTATAAATCATTTTCATAATATTCTCTCTTAAGGCATTACATGCCGTAAATTTTATACCGGTGGTCCATAACTGTTCCCAGTCAGCAAACATAATGTCATGACCAATGTCCTGCGCCCATTTAATCATAGCTGATTTAACCATTTCATCCTGTGTATTCCATTTCAGCAGCAAGTTGTACATTCTAGACAGGTTCTTCGTATTGGGTTCTAACAATTCTGTTTCTAACTTTGACTTCTCCACCTGGAAGCCGATTTTCCTGTCCTGTTTGAAGACTTCATTTATCTGGTAATAATGTAGCCAATCTCTTACTTTAAACTTCAGTTTCTCATAACTCTGTAATTTCACATTTCCACCTTCTTGTTCTACAATTTCCCAATATTTTGGCCATTTAGATTCCATATTAAGCTTTTTAACTTCCTTAGCCTCCATTGGTGACAGCCACCTAGGGGTTTTATTTTCCAACAAATCTTTATAACGAATCCAAACATTATATAATGCTTTTCTAACAATATGGTTTTTGAAGCTTTTATGAATTTTTACCTTGTCATACCATATATATGCATGCCAACCAAATCTATTATTGAACCCTTCTAGGTCCAAAATGTCTGTGTTCTCAAGAAGTAGCCAATCTTTCAACCAGCAAAAAGCTGCTGCTTCATAGTAAAGTTTTAAGTCCGGCAGGGCAAACCCGCCTCTTTCTTTTGCGTCAGTTAATATCTTAAATTTTATTCTGGGCTTTTTGCCCTGCCAGACAAATTTCGATATATCTTTCTGCCACTTCTTGAAACAGTCCATTCTGTCCACAATCTGCAATGTTTGAAACAAAAACAGCATTCTTGGCAAAACATTCATCTTAATAACAGCAATTCGGCCTAACAAGGAAAGTCTCAAATTTGACCATATTTCCAAATCTTTCTTAATTTCTGTCCAGCATTTCTCATAGTTGTCTTTAAATAAGTTCACATTCTTAGTTGTTAAATTAACCCCTAGATATTTCACCTTATTTGCTACCATTAATCCAATTTCACTCTGAAACTTCTCTCTTTCCTCCACTGTTAAATTCTTTCCCAATACCTTTGTTTTTTGTTTATTTAACTTAAAACCTGCCACTCGACCAAAGACTTGTATTATCTCCAAAACTTTTTTTGTACTAGTGTCTGGCTCTTGCAAAGTTAAAACTAGATCATCTGCAAACGCTTTCAACTTGTATTGTTTAGCTCCGACCTGAATCCCTTTTACCAGCTGGTCACCTCTAATCATGTTTAATAAAACCTCCAGAACAGTTATAAAAAGTAGTGGGGATATTGGGCACCCCTGTCGTGTCCCTTTTTCAATAGCAATTTCTTCAGTAACCACATTATTTACAATTAGTTTTGCTTTTTGTTCAGAATAAATTGCACCTATACCATTCTCAAAACCTTGGCCCACCCCCATTCCTTTGAGATTCTTTTTCATAAAACTCCAAGAGATATTGTCAAAGGCTTTCTCAGCGTCCACAAATATTAATACTGCCTTAGTGTTAATGTTATTCTCAAGTAATTCCATAATGTCTATTATATTTCTCACATTGTCAGATAAATGTCTTCCTGGGAGAAAGCCAGCCTGGTCTTTATGAATCTCACCCACCAAAACCCTCTTCAATCTTTTTGCCAAAATGTCTGCAAAAATTTTGTAATCCACATTAAGTAATGATATAGGGCGGTAGTTCTTAATCTGGTTCTTTTCAGTCTCCGATTTTGGTATAAGTGTAATATATGCTTCTTTCCACGATTCAGGTGCCTTCTTCCCCTCTAAAATTTCATTACAGACTTCCTTAAACGGTTGAATCAGCCAATCTTTCAAAGCTTTATAATATCTGGAAGTCAGACCGTCTGTTCCTGGAGATTTTCCCGATTTCATGTTTTGAATGGCTCCCTCTATTTCCTGCTCAGTTATTTTCTGGTTTAAACTCACTTTACTTTGTTCAGATATTTTTTGTAATCCATATTTTTTAAGAAATTCTTCTATCTCTTTTTCATCCACCGGCCCTTGTGCATAAAGTCTTCTGAAATAACTCTGAAAGCAGTTTCTAATCTCATTTGGCCTAAAAATGTTCTTTCCTTCAACCTCTAAGCTTGTAACCATATTCAGTTTTTGTCTTTTCTTCAATTGCCATGCCAGAAGTTTCCCACATTTATCTGCCGATTCAAATGTCTTTTGTCTCATTTGCTTTATTTTCCATTCTATCTCCTGGTTCATCAGTTCCATGTACTGTCTCTGGTAGTACTTTATTTCTCTTAAGATTTCGTGAGACTTTGGCTTTGATCTCAGTTTTTTTTTCACCTTCTTTTATTTTTTCCAAAATCTTATCTTTCTTTTCGTTCTGTCTCTTCTTTTTTAAAGTGTTCTGCTGTATCAAAAAACCTCGCATAACGGCTTTACTTGCGTCCCATATTGTTCTTTTCTCCACCTCTGTTTTCAGGTTTATCTCAAAGTAGTCCTTAATAGTTTTCTGGGCCTTTCTGTACACCTCTTCATCTCTAAATAGAGAGTCATTCATCCTCCATCTGAAGGAGCCAGCTGTTGTTGTGTTCATTTCCATCTTTATGGCATTATGGTCGGAGCAAGTCTTTGGGCAGATTTCCACTTTCTTTATCTTAGATGCCATTCCACTAGTTACCTAAATTTGGTCGATTCTGGTCCAGGTCATTTTTGCTTCAGAGAAAAAAGTTCCCTCTCTCTCCAGAGGGTTTCTTGTTCTCCAGATGTCAATCAAGTCGATATTATCTGTCATTTCAAAAAAAGTCTTGGGTAGTCTCCCATCCTTAGAAACCACCTGTCTTAGTGCTTTGTCCATATTTGTAGAGACCACTCCATTCATATCTCCCATCATGATTATATTGTAATCCAAATAGTCCATTAATGTCTCATGTAGTTTCTTAAAGAACTCTGACTTCCCTTCATTCGGAGCGTAGATCCCAATTATCAATAGTTTTTCTCCTTGGACTTGTATTTCTATTGCCAAATATCTTCCTTGTTCGTCTTTAAACATCAACTTAGGGGCAAATTTTTCCTTAACATAAATCACCACTCCTCTTTTTTTCACTTTATCTGATGAAATAAATTCCTGTCCCAGTCTTTTATTAACAAGTAATTTTCTATGTGTTCTAGTCACGTGGGTTTCTTGCAAACAAATCAAATCCAATTGTTCTTTTTTTAAAATATGAAAAACCTCACGTCTTTTTCTGGGAAGGTTCAAGCCATTACAGTTCCAGCTTAAAATTTGTAGAGCCATGTTGTTGTTTACTTTGTTGCTCCTCCAACTGCCCCCAGCAGTTGTTCTTCCTTTGTTGGGGTCTGAAGTCCAAATGTCAAGTTCGATATATCCGCTAAGTCCTTAGCCTCAGTAGTCAGGTCCACCACTCCCTTCACAAGGTCTTCTTGATTTTTTTCCAGAAACTGTTCTTTGTCTTGCACTGTTTTTATTTTTCTGTTAGCCTTTTCTACCTCACAATGCTGCTTTTATGATAAAATGGGGAAGGGGGAGAATGGTATATGCCACCCAGAGCTCCGTGGAAGAAAGATGGAAGATACGTTGAATAATGAATAAAAATTATAAGCAGATGTCCTTGAGAAATGCTTTAAAGTAGTTTCAATATGGTCACTTTACCTTTTTAAAAAGCCAAGCATTGTGTACTGCAGGGGTGGGGAACTGGGTGCAACTGGTGGACTGGATGCTTACTTTCCCCACCCCTCCACAAGACACCTGCCTGTCAATCGCCTGATGCCACAAT